>NW_006792002.1:136132-164560 GCF_000442215.2 Lipotes vexillifer | reverse complement strand
CAAGCTTTGACTGGAAAGAGTGGCCATTTGAAATCAAAGCATGAACTTCAGACATTGATTTCTTTGAAAACCTTTAAGAGAATAAATTTTGGAAGAAGAGAGGAAAGAGTCAAAGAGTATGAAAGAGATGAGAAGTGTACATAAATTACTAAATATTGACCCTTGAATGATTCTCAATTGTTACCTCAGGACAATGTCCAGGATCTCCTAGTGTGACAGGCATTTTGGTCCCCATTTCTGAGTGACATGGTGCTGTCATGCCCATTAGAAGCATGGTGGGCATGACACTAAATTACTTCCCTCCATCTTGATCTGCAACAAGGAAGGACTGGGTCACACTCTTCCACTCTGAGCATTGGGCGGTGGGGGGGGGGGGGGGGGGGGGTGTTTTGCTACTCTCCCTTTCTGTGTGCCTCAATTTCCTCACTGTAATATAGGGACATAATGACAAAAACTACCCCGAAGTGTTATTGAGAGGATTAACTATGGCCCTTAGTATATGCTATAAAATAAGTGTGGGTAATTATTTCTATTATAGCTGCCCTCAATTATTAACAGCACCACTATGTGCTGCCCTGAACAGAGCTTTTATTCCCAAGCTTGTGAGGAGCTTAAAGAAATTTCCAGATATTTTCTTTTCTGTTTTGTGGATTTTTTTGAATTTTTAATACAATTTTTAAAGGTTACTTTCATTTACAGTTATTACAAAATATTGGCTAGGGCTTCCCTGGTGGCACAGTGGTTCAGAGTCCGCTTGCCGAGGCAGGGGACGCGGGTTTGTGCCCCGGTCCGGGAAGATCCCACGTGCCGCGGAGCGGCTGGGCCCGTGAGCCATGGCCACTGAGCCTGCACTTCTGGAGCTTGTGCTCCGCAACAGGAGAGCCCACAGCAGTGAGAGGCCCGCATACCGCAAACAAACAAACAAAAATGTTGGCTATATTCCCCATGTTGTATATTACATCCTTGAGCCTAATTTACACCCAGTAGTTTGTACCTCCCACTCCCCCATCCCCATGTTGACCCTCCCTATTGGTAACCACTAATTTGCTCTCTGTGAGTCTGTTTCTTCCAGATAACAAGTGAAGTTTTAAGTTTCTCTCTCTCCCTCTCCCTCTCCTTTGCCCTCTTTCTCTATTTTTCTCTTTCTTTTTAATGGATGTAACTGAAACAATTTCCCATTTCTTCAATGCTTTGATTCCTTAAAGATGTCCATCTATACACATGAATTGCCCTGTCTACCCTTTCAATATCAACATCCTGGGCAAATCCCTTGAAGGTGCCAGGGGAAGATGCCCTTGTAGGTCATGTAAAATTCATTGCAACAGAATGGTTGAAGGAAGAAAGCCAAGGTCTTAGAAACATGACTCACGCGACTGAGGCTCTTGGTCCAAACCCCCTCTCACTATGGATGATTGAAACTGACACCAAGAAAGGGTTCCTAGTTGATAAAGGAAATAATAGCATACCCATTCAATAGAATACCAGAAAGTCATTAACAACATGCTGTAAAATAGAATGGCTAGACAAATTAGTTGATTCATATTAATATTTTAAAGAATCTGTGCCTATTAGGTAAATATAATATATACAAATATGTAAGTAGAAAAACATTGTATTCATCAGAATAGGAATATGGATACCTCTGGATAATGGAATTATGACTACATTTATGCACTTCCTAAATTTTCTATATAAAGAATTTTGAAAAATTTTTTTTAAAAACTTATCACAGTGCAGCATCTCCTTTCACCTTATTGAAGCAAACACATACACACACACACACACACACACACACACACACACACACACACACAGTCGGTCACAGAGATACCACCAAATTGAGGGCACAGGCACATTCTATGCTCCTCAGTTTTCTCTGCCCAGTGAGGATGAGCTCAGCCTTCCTAGCCTCCCTGAGATCAACAATAACTGAAGAGAGCAGGATCCAATCAGGTGAGATAAACTTTAACTTGCCAAACTTCAGTAAGGGCCCAAAGGGCCTCCTCCCATCCTCCCTGCATAAATCTGCAGGTTGTCACTCATGAGTGTTGAGCCATCTGTGAAAAACATCAGGTTCTCCCAAGGCAGATTCCACAGCTGGCTCCAGTTTGAATTTGCAATGCCATTTTAAATTCTAAGAAATAAGGGGCTGGTCTTCAATTTTTTCAACAAAGAGATTCAAATCTGGCTCTTCCCTGCAAATCTGAGACCAGAAGCCCTGTTTGGACCAGGCTCCTTGAGAAGTGAGTCAGTCAGGAGCACACTAAAGGGGAATATTGGAAAGAAGGTTCATAAAGGCGTTTGAACAAAATGAAAAGAAAGAGAGGACCTTGGAGCATCAGTCACCCTGCCTGAAGGCTTTTGCTTTAAGAGGGACATGTACTGCTTGAGAACATCAGCTTTAGGGTCAGACAGTCCAGGGTTTGATTCCCTGGGATCTCCATTGACTAGCCATGTGGCCTCTGGTAAATTTGTCTGTTATATAAAATGAAACAATAATGAGAACTATCTCATTAAGATTATTGAGACTGTGAAAGAAAACATACTACATAAAAGTGCTTATTACCATGCCAGGCAGAGTCAGTGGCTCACACGAGTAACTGTTAGCCCCGTTCTAAACTTGTACTCCCATGCCTTTGAGAAAGGTACTGAACTAAGCATCAAATTAGGTGTTGTATAGAACATATGAAATGAGATAAGATATGGTTTCAGCCTAAAGAATATCATAATCCAGCTAGATAGTCTATTCTTTCCTCTCCTCTTTTTCTTTCTCTGTTTTTCTGACTCTCTTTCTGTATATATATAACATTATATACACACACGTATGTGTTGAAAACCACGAGATACATAAAATTGTAAAACAATAGAGAAGCAGATAGGAAAAGCTCTGGAGAAAAGATAGTGGTAAAAGTCTCCTCCAAAAGCTGAATAAAGTAAACCGAAAAATAGGGTAAGGAATTAATGATATTTCTCCTGCCCTGCTTGACCATTGTCTCTCTTCCCAGCTTCTCAGCCACCAGCTGTGTTCATATGTGCATCAAGCAATCAAATGACAGAACAATGGGGAAAAAATACCTTACTAAATATGGTTTTCCAACCCTCCATGCTTGTGCCCTAAGGAAATATTTACACATTGCCCATGAAAGAAAAGAAGCAAACTGAGATACATCTAAGTACAGATTGGAGGATCAAGAGGAAGATCTGGACAGAAAGTTAACACTCAGGAGATGAATAAATGTTTTTAAATGAAGGAGACATATGCAAAACAATGTCTACAAGGACAACAACAGAAAAGAAAGAAAAACAGGAAATAAATGACAATAAAGAAAGCAATCTTGGGAAGATTTACCTCCAAGAAAGAAAAGAAATATTTCAGCAACAATACTTCATATCTTCAAAGAAATTAAAGGAACATGTCCTCCATAAATTCAAATGAAAGAGGAAATAACAAAACAGTTTTCAATGGAAAGGGAGATGGAATTAAAACAGAATTGCAGAAGTGAAAAGCTTAATGAGCACTGCAGAAAAAAAAAAATGGTTCTGGCTTTAAAAAGTCACACACAATAGAAATAAAATGGAAAAATTCAAAGTGCTCAGAAGAAGATGGTCCACTTGGGGAACCCACTGTAGGGAACCAATATACAGCTTTTTGGCCCTGAAGAGAAAGAGAACAGAGTAGCTAGTGCACACACAATATTCAAAGGCATAATGGAAGAGAATGTTCCTGAAATAAAATATGAAGACAGATTTAACAGGATCATCATATACTACCTAACATTTATAAACATAAAGAGTATACCTTCATTCTTCAATAAGTTATTGAATTTCAAAAGTAGCCCAATTGTTTTTTTTTTTTTTGCGTTACACGGGCCTCTCACTGTTGTGGCCTCTCCCGCTGCGGGACGCAGAGGTTATGGACGTGCAGGCTCAGCAGCCATGGCTCACGGGCCCAGCTGCTCCGCGGCATGTGGGATCTTCCCAGACCGGGGCACGAACCCGTGTCCCCTGCATCGGCAGGCGGACTCTCAACCACGGTGCCACCAGGGAAGCCCCCCTGATTGTTTTTTTAAACAAATGCAGATACTGAAAAAACAGTGGAGCTAGTCTACCAAATTCTGAAAGAATAAAGGGACATATGATTCAAGAACTTTCCCCAATTTAGGTTCTATTCTTTATGACAACAACAGAAAGAAGTTCTCAAATATGCAGGGATTCTGGAAACATAATTAATATATACCCTTCTTTAAAATATCATAACAACATAACACTGCCAATCAAGATGAAAATCAAAATAATCACAGATGCACAAATTTGTATGTGAAAGAACTGGAAAGATCTTTGAATTATTTCAGCAGAAAATTTAGTCTAGATAGTTATTTTGACTATGGTTATAAGACTGAATATATCTTAATTCTTTTAAAAAGAAACATTTTACTCTAGCTTTATATTATAGTATTATGTTATAGTTTATTATAGCATTTTAGTTTTATTAATGTATTTACTCTACTATTATAGTTTATTAAGGTTTCATTTCAGTTCATTGTAAGTATTTATCATTTTAATTACAATGAACTGTAATAAAAACTCTTGAGTCTACTAATACAGAACAGAAGGTAGAAAGGGGTAGCAGGTATGTCATGGGCCATTGAAAGTGAACTGATTTCCTCATCTTTCATAGAGGGAGTCAATAGTCACCAATAATTTCAGAAATTGAAATATGACAAACATTTTAAATATTCAAATCAATAATATGAAGAACAATAAATTTGACTACATGTTCCAAATTACTGGAAGGAACATTACTAAAAAAATAAGGTCCAGCTAAATGTTCAAAGTAATATAATCATCAAAGAAGCAAATATGGGTTGTCTTGGGATTTCCCTGTTTAAAGATAATTGGGGCTACCATGATTGAAAGTTATCAAATAATGTTTTAAATCTCAAATCAAGAGATAGTGATTGAGGGCTTCCCTGGTGGTGCAGTGGTTGAGAGTCCACCTGCAGATGCAGGGGACACCGATTTGGCCCCAGTCCAGGAAGATCCCACATGCCGTGGAGCGGCTGGGCCCGTGAGCCATGGCCACTGAGCCTGTGCATCCGGAGCCTGTGCTCCATAACGGGAGAGGCCACAACAGTGAGAGGCCCGTGTACCACAAAAAAAAAGAAATAGTGATTGAGTATATTATTTAGTAATATAGAAATAAACATAAGAAGCAAAGGAAACCATAAACAAGACGAAAAGACAACCCTCAGAATGGGAGAAAATATTTGCAAATGAAGCAACTGACAAAGGATTAATCTCCAAAATTCAAAAGCAGCTCATGCAGCTCAATATCAAAAAGATAAAAAATCCAATCCAAAGATGGGCAGAAGACCTAAATAGACATTTCTCCAAAGAAGATATACAGATTGCCAGCAAACACATGAAAGGATGCTCAACATCACTAATCATTAGAGAAATGCAAATCAAAACTATAATGAGGTATCACCTCACACCAGTCAGAATGGCCATCATCAAAAACTGTACAAACAATAAATGCTGGAGAGGGTGTGGAGAAAAGGGAACCCTCTCGCACTGTTAGTGGGAATGTAAATTGATACAGCCACTATGGAGAACAGTATGGAGGTTCCTTAAAAAACTAAGAATAGGACTACCATATGACCCAGCAATCCCACTACTGGGCATATACCCTGAGAAAACCATAATTCAAAAAGAGTCATGTACCACAATGTTCATTGCAGCTCTATTTCCAATAGCCAAGACCTGGAAGCAACCTAAGTGTCCATCGACAGATGAATGGATAAAGAAGATGTGGCACATATATACAATGGAATATTACTCAGTCATAAAAAGAAACGAAACTAAGTTATTTGTAGTGAGGTGGATGGACCTAGAGACTGTCATACAGAGTGAAGTAAGTCAGAAAGAGAAAAAAGGTTACAAGTAACCTAGAAATTTAAAGTATAGGGGAGGATGTGTGTAAGTTATATGTAAACACTACAACATTTTATATAAGGGACTTGAGTATCTGTGGATTTTTGGTATCCATGGGGGGGTCCTGGAACCAATCCACCATGGACACCAAGGGATGACTATAATATCTATAGCACACTGTCTTTCCAGTAAGAAAGTACATAAAAACCTAAATGTATCCATGCATCTCTTAGGAAAGAAATATAAGAATAGCTTAGAAACTAATAAGCTTAGTGCCAACAGACTGTGTGGGAATGAGGTAGAAAAATGGGGAACTGGAAGTGGAGTAAACACTTCTCTGGTTTACTTTTCACATAGCCCATACTTTTAAAACAATTTTTATGTTTCACATACCTAATAAATAAATAAACAATTAAAACCAATCAGTATGTAGAAGAACCCCAAACTCGACAGCAACAAATGAACCTAAATGTACTGCAAATGAGTAACATAACTCATTGATGGAGATGGGGAAAGAAAATGCTCCTCTGAATGACTTTGAAAAATAGTATTTGACTGCATACTCTAAGGCTGAAGACAAACAGCATTGTACATAAATTGTATTTTAGTTAGTAAATTTTTCAGAGCAGATTGGGTTAGCAATTGTAAAGCCACATTATGTGTATACCTGGACTCAGCAAATAAGTAAATATATGGTGAGTGATCAGAATCTGATTTTTATAAAACTTAGGGATGAAGTAAGAATCTGGTTTTTCACTATCAGAGGAAAGAGTTACAAATAAAAGGGAAAGATTAGAGTAAAACCTGTGGAGTAGATTAAAATGAGAGGTATCAGTTTGAAATCAAATTTAGGTAGATAGATAGGTAGACAGATGATGATAGATAGATAGATAGATAGATAGATAGAGAAAGATAGAAATACAGATGTTCATATGTTATATTTTCTACTACTGCCTACTGAAAGAGCCTAGAAACTATGGTACCTAGTGGCAGTGAGCACACCCAGGATCCAGATTTTACTTTCTAAATACCATACTTAAATGAAAGGAATGAGAGCTCCTTGTGAAATTTGTTAATACCAGGTCTAGGGCAAGCAGATTACAAGATAAGCATTGGAACTTTGTGTGGTGCCAGCATGTAAGGAAATGTTCAAATAATGATAAGGAGAGTGTGTTGAAAGGACATGAAGGTCAACTTGAAGGAACCCCTCAAAACACAAAACTAGGAGAACTTGATTATCAAATTAAATAATGATAGTAATAGATTATAACCCAGAGAATAGAAATATCCATGAGTCCATACTCAAGTAAATAAGTAGATGAACAAATAAATAAATGAGAGAAATGGGGCAGCTTTTCCTTTCAATAGAATTCTAACTAATGAATGTAGAAAGAATGATGGAAACACAAAATCTCCATTAGGCAAGCACAGTAATAATGTTATAGACAAGAATCAATAAAGGATGCTAAAATTAGTGGGTGAAAGTATGTTGAGAAATGGGATCTTTGCATAGTCCCCAAGTACCTCCCCATAAATTACTTATTAATTTCAAAGAGAAAAATAGTAACTTAATAGTGGAGAAACCTGGCAGAGACCATGAGAAACAAGTTATCACAGTAATGTCATTACCACTAATAAGACTTAACATCATGTACACTTCTGACATTATATACTGAGAAGGGCACATCACTTCTGTGGTACTCTTGCCCGAAATACATAACCTCAATTATCATGAGAAAACATTGAACAAATACAATTGAAAGAAACACTGCAAAACAACTGGCCTGTCCTTTTTAAAAGTCTCAAGGTTGTGAAAGACAAAGAACAACAGAGAAATGATTATAGAAAATGTGGTGTAGGAGCCTGGAACAAAAAAGAGGTATTTGTACAAAAACTGGTGAAATACTAATAGGGTCTATAGATTAGTTAATAGTATTGTAACAGTGTTAATTTCCTATACTTAGGTTATGTAGCTTGTCAGTATTAGGGAATGCAGGTGAAAGATGGATGGAGACTCTCTGTATTATTTCTGTGACTTTTCTATAAGTTTAAATCTATTTTTTACAGGGACAAATAAAATGTTTAAGATTTTGTCATGGACAAATAAAATGTTTAAGATTTTGTCATGAAACAAAAAATAGACTTATTTACTATCTCAATAACAAAGAACTGTATTTTACTATTAAATGCAATCAAAATGAAACATGAAGGTGATGGGCTTCAGGACAAAGAGGACAGAATCACACACACACTTCTGTCTATCTATCTATCTACCTATCTATCTATCTGTCTATCTATCTACCTACCTACCTATCTATCTATCTATCTATCTATCTACCTATCTATCTATCTACCTATCTATCTATCTACCTATCTATCTGTCTATCTACCTATCTACCTATCTACCTACCTATCTATCTATCTATCTATCTACCTACCTATCTATCTATCTATCTATCTATCTATCTAAATCACAAAGAGCCAACAGTCTGTTTACAAAGCAGACCTAAGCACAGGCATGGTATAACCAACATGTTTAGGGTACAGCAAAGGAGAGAAAATTACTTAAATGTGGAAATGGTTGCTTTTATTTCTCTTGATTAAAAACAAGGGATTTCGTGCTGTTAAGAAACAAATGGAATTACAACTTTTGCTTTACCCTGTACATACGTGAACTTTTGATCTTTCAATTACGTTTCCACCCCATTTGCCCCTCAAGGAATTGAAACAGCAAATGTCCTCCACACATACAGCTTCCTCCCACACCGTCACCATCTTTGAGCCTAAGTGAGGAGAAACTGTAGTTCTGTAAAATTGATTCTCTCATGAGTGATGCATGATCATACAAAACTGAGGAAACAGAGTGAGACAGGTCCCAAAGAGATCAATAACAAGTACAAACTGCATTGATTATTGTGACTTAAGTTTCATTTCCTGGAAATAACCACAGTGATTGAATATTTCCATTCAGTTAGGTATTGCCATCAGAGCTGACCTTGTTGACCAAATTCCAAATTATTTCTTTTTTTTCAAATGAAAATTTTCAAACAGAAAAATGAACTCCACTTAGATTTGACCAGTAACATTTTATAATACCTCTTTATTATTTGTCTATTTGTTGACTCCTATCCATCCATCACTCCATCTTATTTTTTGATGGATTTCAAAGTAAGTAGCAGACTTCCATACATTTTCCCCTAAACATTTCAGCATGCATTTCACTAATCAGGAAATTCCAATGGAACCACCCTGGTTTCTGGATCTACTGGTTACAATGTAGTTCACAGTTATTGGAGTCTACCCTCACCTCCGCTTCTGACCTTGAGTGGAAAGGAAGCCTGATCTGCAAAGTTGACCATATCAAGAGTCCCAGAATCTCAATGGTGGTCCCCACCTGCTGGGTCAGGCATGCCCTTGACAAGGTCATTAGAGTCACTCACCTGCATGAATCCACTCACCTACCTTACTCTCAGGTAGGTTGAGAGAACAGGGAAGTAATTACTATTTCATGAGCATGGACAGTGCCCAGTCCATAGGAAATGCTGAATATGAAATTAAATATTGACAGCATATGGTGGTTACGGAAGAACATTTACTGCATAATAGTCTACCCAAACTTTTATATGTACATGACTTCTTCTGAGAGAGTTTCATAGCTTACATATTTTCAAAGAAATCAGTGACTTTAAAAATATTGAGGACCGCTGGTCTAACCCTTCCCTCCTTCTAGACACTGCATTAGTAATCTCAGATTGCATTATCTCTTTTGTCTGCCACATCCCACTGTTGACTTATATTTAGCTTAATTCAACTGAAACCCCAATTTATTCTCCCCACATTATGCTTTTAGTGTAGATCATTTTTGTTTATTTGTCTATTCTGGTGATTAGTGAGTAACTTTGTCCATAAGCCAAGATGGATGCATCATTAACCAGAGAAAAAGAGAAAACAGGTAGTGAAAAGTCAATAGTTGGTGACATTTATGACACCCCTTAGTGGGTGAACAAAAGAAAGATGGTTCTGGCATCGTGACTCTAGTGTTAACCCTATGACTCATTATTCGGAAGATGTTAAAGAATTATATCTCCCAGCTACATTTCTGTGTAGAAAAATCTAGCAGGAAATCATAGGTACAGAAAAGCATATTGGATTCTCCCCATAGCTATAGCCATTGTGATGCTGGACCCTGGACTGCTTCCTCCATAGTGTCTAATCTGCCGTGGAATCTGGCACCATACTGTGCCTAGAGCAGGGGCTCAGGAAGCCCTTATTTTACTGGGACATTCAGAGGAAGAGCCAGTTTGGAATTCAGCTTTATTGCAAGACCCTAAATCAGCTTTATTAGCAAGACCCTAAATCTCTAAATCACATATGCTTTTGCCCAGTTAAAGTGATCTTTAGGTTTAAAGGTAATGAAGGTAATAAAGGTAATGAAACATATTTTTAATTGTTCTATTTCAAACCAGCCTCATGACTTTCAAGAGGAAATACCACATTTAGGAAGCTGGTTCTTTAAGACTTTAATTCCTTCTCTCCTCAGGTCTACTACCATTAACTGACTATTTCATCTTGGCAGCCAGGTCCTCTCATCTGTGAAATGCTGTCTGGGAGTGACTGTCTGCAGCTTATGTACTATGGAGAGGCCATTGTGGACCTGCTTCTGAGTTCAGAGAGAAACAGTACTATGATTGGTTACAAAAATCTGTCCTGAACCAAGCATCAAAAGAAATCCTAATTATAAATTCTCTGAAAGAGCCCAGTCACATGGAATAATAATCATTAGTTTTGTAATGGCCATGTTTATTGAGTAACTACTGAATGGCAGCCTTTATGTGCTTATAGCTCACAACTCTATGAATTTAGTACTGTTATTATCCCCATTTTACTGATGAGAACACTGAGACTCAGGTTTTAGAGCTAAAACTCCCTGAATGGTAACCCCACAGAGTGCAATCTGGGAGCAGTGTCTTGAGTGGAATACCTCCCTGAGACAAAAAGAGGGCCTATCTCTCTCGCGTGGTGGAGTGGTTAGAGGAGGTAACCTTGGTGAGTTGTAGTCCCTCCATCCCTCCAAGAGCAGCTCTCTGCTGTCCGCCAAGGCCACTGGCCACACTGTTTTTCCTGGAATGTAGACAGCCTTCATTGCATAGCCCTGGGCAGTTGGCTATAGCTATGGGGAGAATCCAATATGCTTTTCTGTACCTATGATTTCCTGTTAGATTTCTTCTGCCTCTCTTATCACTATCAAGTAATTTGATATGGGGGGAGGTTGTTTTGTTGTTGTTGTTTTTAGGAAAATCAGTTCTTTGAGGAGCTGAGAAGTTTGCCTGGTCTTCATCCTTTTGACTTGATATGACACATTCAGATGCCTAAAAACATCTTGCCCCCCTTCATTCTCCATTTCCCATTAGGCTAGACTTCAAATTTCACCTGAGTCTGTCACTCCCTTCCATCTCCTTCTTGACCCACTCACATGCTGATTTGCATACCTGCAATCTCTCAAAATGCTTTTTCAGTGGTAGTATTAGACCATATCTAACAGTACCACAAAATCCCCCATTCCGATTTAAATACAAAGGAACACAGAAGTGTTTGATAATAATGACTAGCTTTGATCTCTTCCAAAAAGTCCAAAAATTCCGCAGCATTAAAAGAAATAAAAGGAACCAGGGAGAACAGAATAGGGACCTATAGTAAACGACAAGAAGTATTAAATTGATGGATGGGTACTGGAAAAGATGGGTCACTTTCAACTCTATTCAAGAAGGTAAGAAAATGTATCATCTATAATTTACTTCTTCCACCTAGATATGTAGTGATTTGTTTCCAACTAATGAGTAATACTAGGCTCCCTGATGGAAAATATTAACCCGTTGTTATCATCATTCAATAAATATATTTCATCTTTTATGAAGACCTCTGAATATTCAGTATAGCCTTGTTAAAAGTTCTCTATTTATCCCCAGAACACCTCACAGGTATTTCTGCCTTCCTCTAAAACACAGGCATCTTTTGTCATTTATCAATCCCTCTCCTCAGAGTTCTTTGAGTTGACTTTTGCTTTCCACTGTCTCCCTGGAAACAGCAATGCTGTCTCAGTGTAGAACTATTTCAGTAAGAGAGGAAACAAAGAAAATAAAGGGACCCGACTTTTCTGTGGAGGGAGGGGATAATGCAGAATACAGAGGGGATGGGACTTGAATTCTCCAGTGTTCAGAGCATGGATGACAGGATCATTACACCTGCACTGTAGCAGTCACAGCAGTTAAAGAAAAAACGGCTTTGGAAAGATGACATAACAGTCAGTAAACAAGCTGTTATACTCAACTCAAAAATCTGACACATAGGTGACAAGTGTGATTTTAAAAGTTCCAGAAAGTTTTCAGGTCCAAACAAAATCTATCCTCTTGCTACATACTGGTTCTTGAAGTCATATCAGAGTGCGGCTAAGCCTTTTCCAACCCGAGACCCCTTAGGAGAAATATATCTCAAGTCCTCCTACAATACTGTTTAAAAGTTCAAGTTAAATAACTTACCTAAAAACAATGACCCAGCTCTATAATAAATAAGTCATAATCAATATCCTAGACTCTCACTCTCTGAGATTGGTCCTCCTGGAAATAGACTCTTCTGAAGCAGAGATCTGTATATGTAGAAAGTTTATTGGAGGGTATTTCAGAGTCACCCCTTGGGTGTGGGAGGAGGGATGGTGAAAAAAGCAAGGTGGCAAAGAGAAAAGTTGAACAGCCATGCAGGTGCCACAAAGGCCTCCACCCATCTTCAGGACTGTCCTGAATTGAGGCGAGTAGCCTGGGCCTTTGTTCCTAGCATCAAAAGTCATTGGATAAAGTCTATGCCTGGGGAAGGGACATGACCTTGGGCAAGGCAGCTCCCTTAAGCCAGGAACAATTCCTGGGAGGCTCACAGCTGTGAGCTGTCAGTAATAAGCACTCGCAGCAGTCGGGGTGACAAGGGTCCCCTTCTGAAGGGAGGACCTTGGCCATGCATCAGAGCATCTACTAAACTCACCAATCAGGTTATTATCCTTCCCTTTGTGGCAGGAAGCAAATGGGACCGAGGTAGCAGCCCTCCTTCAAAAGGCCTGTAACTGGACTTCCCTGGTGGCACAGTGGTTAAGAATCCACCTGCCAGTGCAGGGGACATCGGTTTGGTCCGGGAAAATCCCACATGCCACAACTGCTGAGCCCGTGTGCCACAACTACTGAGCCTGCATGCCACAACTACTGAAGCCCACGCACCTAGAGCCCGAGCTCTGCAACAAGGGAAGCCACCATAATGAGAAGCCCGCTCACCGCAGCGAAGAGTAGTCCCCGCACGCAGCAACTAGAGAAAGCCCGTGTGCAGCAACGAAGACCCAACGCAGTCAAAAATAAATAAATAAATTTTTAAAATAAAAGAAAAAAGAAAAAAAAAAGCCTGTAACTATCATCATTGTATCCTCTGAAGTCCCAAAACACAAAGGTAGTTCCCTAACCAAGCTCACACCTCAGAGGAGGAGTCAGGGCTGGAACGGAGGACACCAAATCCTCTCCCAGTTCTCTAAGCAGAAGATGAAAGCTCAGCTTTTCTTAGTCTATTGCCTTGGCCTATCAATAAATCCCAATGAACTCACATCGATCCAACACCCTAGAGGAAGTCTTGTAGTTTGCAATTACAGGAAGCCGCTTTATCTTCTGTGACCACTCTCCCACCATAATTCTTTGGACTCAACATTCTGGAACTAAGAGTGATTTCAGTAAGAATGCAGATTCACTCATCGTGTAAGTCTTAAATGTTCTAGAAGATTCACTGCAAAAGAAGGCAACTCTGGAGATTAAGCTCTTCTCATAGGGCACAGTGCAGTTTCCTACAGATGCTGGAAAGTGGTTACAGCTCTCATAGCTTCACCTCCATCCTGTGCCCCGAGGGCTTGTCATGGGCTCTGGAAGCAGACTGTCCCAGTCCTGGAGCCCAGTCTCCCACCATGAGTGGGTTTGGGCATATATTTTTATATTCTGTAACCCACCTTATCTGTTTGGCTGTTTCACACAAGGCAACTCACAGAAACATAGCTCAGCTCTCATTTTCCACCCTGTCTATGAACCCCTCTGAATTCCGCGGTGTTTAGCACTTCACCGGAAACCCTCTGTCGGATTGTTTGACAGACATTGTATTTATGATCTCCTCCAAGAAGCATCTCTCCACATACGAATAAGAAACCAACAGGCAAACTCGGCACTTTTTTTGTGAAAATGGGAAATCTGTGAGCCAGTTAATAGGATTTTAACAGACCAGGCCTTGCTTTGCTTGTCGTGCTTTTGTGGAGAATTCTCCCCGTCATTTTGACCCTCGGCTAAAATTTTCTGTTCCGAAAAATGCAGAGACAGCTTTCTCCAACCCTCAGCAGGGAGCAAAAAAGTCTGGAACTCTGTTTACACCTCTCCCGGAACAGTGATGTATCCCCAATTTAAAATCCAGGAATCAAATTTATTTAAAACTCAACAGTGGCAAGAGAAAAGAACAATGCTTTCTCCCTTTAGCCATCCCCCGCTGATTATTGACCCCGTTTTGTTTTTAGTCAGAGCACCTGTGGAACGAGTCAGAACAAGTTGCTTCCTGGTTCAAGTTCAGGCTTTGCCAAGAGGGACAGAAAATCATTACCAGCTGGAGAAAGTTTAGTTATTTATAGAAAATGATTAGAAGCCCTCTACCCTGGTCCCGTGGTCAGCTGTCCACAGTCCCCAAATCACCCTCACAATTTACACTTTTGTCGGCAGAGAGTATTAAACTATCAGAATGAGCCTTTCACCCTGTCACAGTGGAGGTGAATGCAGAAGCTTGCAGTCCAGTGTGAGGGCAGGAGAGACCTTGAGGATTGAGAGGGCGTGCAGCAGGGATTTGATGGTGGTGCTCCCCCTGCACCCCAGTGGAAACTTAATCTTCCCTGGAGGAAAGCGTAAAACGTGGAAGGAGCACCCTGAGGCTATTTTGACGTTTTTCAAGAGGGCAATGGAGTCTGGGAAATTTGTCTTTTCTGCCCTTGCTTGGTACAGATATACTTCTATTTTCCCCAAGTGCAATCTTTTGGTTATGTTAGTCTTTGCATCCCCACACACAAGCCTTCCCACTCCCACTTCCCACTTAAGGCATCCTTGGCAACTCAAGTTCTATCCACACCCAGCTCAAATCTTACCTCTTCCTTAACTGCCAAGACCACCGTGACCTTTCCCTCCTCTGATATCCCACAAGAGTTTTTGTATTTAGCATAGAAGTTGACACTTCCTTGCATGCTCACATGTGTATGTTGTTTCTTGTCATCCGGGTACCCATTGCTTGGGCATCTAGCTCTCTGGCGTCATGGATGCGACCTAAAGTTTATCTCTGCCTCAGCCACTCCTGCATGGCTCTACTTGCTCTCTTCTCCTCTCACACCCTCCATGCCATTGCTTCCACCACCCCGTGGAATTTGTTCTCTGCCATTCTTTGGCTTCTGCTATATCCTACTGCTCTGTTTCCTTTGCATGTTTCATATTCACACTTGCAAAGGGAAGAAACGTGTTGGGGACAGCCAATCATTTCCCCACAGAGAGACCCTGTTGGCCCAGCTTTCATACCAACCCTCACTTAAACCACACTGGCCCCAGATTGCATTTATTTTCATTCCCTTTAGCCATGGCCAGGATGCCAGGGTCACGTGGTGCCAAGAATGGTGGCCTATGTGTAAGGAACCACTCAGACAGGGGTGAGGATATGGGAACCACTGGGCCCCTCTGAAAGACAAGGTCCCCAATGCCATGACCACAGTCTCCACCCCTTCTACATCCCTTCAATACACCCAACAGGGCATATAGAAATACATGTTTTAAAGTGTTTTTTTTGTTTGTTTTACTTTATTGCAATTCACTTTGCATAGACAACTCAAGACCTACCTCCATCACTGGTGAAATTAAATGTCTGCCCATTTTTTTAAGAATCTTAAATCTCAACATTTCTCTATCCTATCATTTTCCCCATTCATTTCTGAAACTAGAGTCCTTAACTCATTCAAAATTTTAACTCAAATCGAAGGTCTTTAGGATAATTTTCTTGGTTAAATATTTTGGTCAGTCATGTGGACTGTAAGTTTGGTGAAGTCAAAACTTTTTCAGTGCTTGCCTAACTTCTGGAGGGCCCAGTGAATTGGCTGCCACAGAGAAGGGGTCAAAATAGTTGTAGAAATGAATTAAATTCATTTAATTTAACAACCTTATGGAATCTTAGCATAGGAAAGAATCATAGAAGCTGTATGGTTCAGTCTTTAATTTAGTTACCATGCCTGAAAAATGGTCATTCAGGCCCAAAAAGGGCAATTCTTATGATGGGAAGATCAACTCTCAGCAGAAAGCCTTTCTGTACATTGAGTCAAAATCCATCTTCCTGTAACTTCCACTCATTTGTCTTATTTCTAAATAAGGTTCAACACGGAGAAAGCCTAATTTTATTTTCCGCATAAAAGTCTGTTAAATAGCTAAAGAGAGCAATTGAGCATTTCCCAAGTGCTTTTTCCAGGCTAAATGTGCAAAATTAGCTGACTCAGAGATTCTTCCTGGTTTGGCTTTGTTTTAACATAATAAGGTATCATCAATTACAATAGCAGTATCAATGGGAAACCCTCAATCATTCCATTAATTCTTCATGTGCCAGAGTTTTTAAAATTTTTATTATCCATTTATTATAATTTATAATAATTTATAAATTTATAATAATAAATTTATAAATTTATAAATTTATAATAATAAATTTATTATTTATTATCCATTTTATTATCCATTTTTATTATCCATTTATTATTATATCCATTTTTATTATCCATTTATTACCCTTTTCTGGAGGTCCCTTGCAATATTCTTTCCAAGAACCAAACATAAATCCCCATATTCAATAGGGCTATGTAATAAGTGTATGACCTCATGATTTGAACAAAATAATGGAGGAAGTTGTGTTCAGCTGACATCAGCATGGCCTGGACTCCTCCATCACTTCACATGGTGGGTTGTGTTGCATCTTCTGTGTTCACCACTGAATTCCCTGTACTAGCACCTTCATCTTCCTCATAGCAACCAGCGTGATGACTGGCACTAAGTAGCTGGTAAGCAAAAATGCATGCTTAATGAATAACTCACAGCCAATTCTGGACCTTAGCCTTTTGTCATGGTATACTCTTGTAAGCCTAGGATACTCTGTCCTGTGATTTTACTTCTAATTAACTTTATCCATATTGAATTCCATCCCATTAGAATCGGTTCATGATGGCAGTCTATCAAAATACTTTTGAATCATGCATCAGTCACCTAAAGTTTTAGCTCTTCCTTCTAACGTTGCATCAGTCACGTATTTGATTGATCATGCCTATACGCCTTCCATGAAGGCACCAAATTAAACATGAAACGGGACAGAGCCAACAGCAAAGTTCTCTGACCTCTCATTGGAATCCACTCTCTAGCCTACCATAATCCATTAATCTAAGTCTCTGAGTAGTTACTGAACTGACACAAATCTATCAGCCTTACCATCCAGTCTATATTTCTCCTTTTCCACAAAAGAACATAAAATAATAATTTGTCAGGTGCTTCACTAAAGTATTATAGGATATACTCACTGTATGCTCTTTCTTCATATCCTTTAAAGCAAGAATTTCTCTGTGGAGATATAAAGATTGTTTCTTCTAGAAGGCCCTTCCCATCTTACAACCCTAAGATAAATCATATCCATACAGAACTTGTATCTTACAGGGTATATTTACAAGTACCACATTACTACTTAACGAACACCTGTCAGATATAAAGGGCTCTGCCCAATGAGGCATATACAGAATCTTGTGAAATGATCTTTATTACAAACCCCTTCATGGGTTATTCTTATCTGCATTTTAGAGCAGAGGAAATTGAGGCTCAGAAATGCTAAATAATGTCCCCAACTTCTTATATGTAACAATATCTGTTCTCATGTGACTTATCACTATACATAATTTGTGGAGTCCAGTGAAAAATTAAAATGCAAGGTCCCTTGTTAGGGACTGAATATTTGTGCCCTGCCCCCAAACTCATACATTGAAATCCTTACCTCCAAGGTGATGGTATTAGAAGTTGGGGCCTTTGGGTGGTGATTAGGTTCTGCCTTCATGAATGAGATTAATACCCTTATGAAAGAGAGCTCCCTTGTCCCTTCTGCCATGTGAGGACATGAAAAGAAGACAGCCATATGAACCAGGAAGGGGATCCTCACTAGACACCAAATCTGCCAGCACTTTGATCTCGGACTTCCCAGCCTCCAGAGCTGTGGGAAATAAACTTCTGTTATAGTAGCCCAAATGAGCTAAGACAACCCCTGTTCAAAACAGCAGGAAAAAAGTAAGTACTTAAACGTTGAATGTACTAGAATATAAGACTTTCTCCTTTCTTCCACAGTCTCAACCTGTAATGTTGTTTTTTATTCGCTATTTAATGTCATTCTCAGTAAAGAAAAATGAAAACTTTAAATTATTAGCATGAATTTTACTGTTCATCTTTACATTATGCAATGCCAATGTTAAATGCAAATATTTGTGCAATTTAATTGTTATGTGGAATCATAGAAATTACACAATCTGTGTTCAGTAAGTCATACATGTATATGTACTTCATTCTTTTTTTAAAACAATCTGATTTTATTTTATTTTATTTTATATTTTATTTTATTTTATTTTATTTTATTTTTTGGCGGCGCTGCACGGCTCGTGGGATCTCAGTTCCCCAACCAGCCACTGAACCCGGGCCACAGCAGTGAAAGCACTGAATCTTAACCAGTAGACCACCAGGGAACTCCCTCATTCTTACCAAAACAGTGAAAATTATGCATAAAACTCACTTAACCAATTTTATTTCACTTCTAGATACCTGCACAGTCTACCAACACTCTCTATTTTGGGATGATAAATAAGGAAGGACTGAAAGGAAAAAAAAACAAAAAACTATGAGTTGCCCTATTTTTCCCTCTGTTTCTATGTCATCATTTTCAATATATGTGATTGGCTAATGTAGGATAAAAACATGAGAAAGAAAGGTTATGATATGTTTCCTTGATCTTTAGTGTTTCTTAGAACACCACTACCTTCTTTCTGTCTCAAAGCAAGTTCTGGTTCAAACGAAGTGCGTGGCCACTCTGGGCCGTTAGTGCCCCCGCTTACCCAGTTACTGATAACACAATTAGCTTGTACTTTCGTTGAGTCTTGCTGAACTGTCACATATCCTGGATCTACTGGAATTCTGTGTTCATGGGCCATCGTGATGCCATATGCAGATGGATCTGTAAGGAACAGCAGACAGACGTATTGTGCGTATGGCCTCTGCTCACACATGTGCTCCATTGTCTCATCAGAGTTCATGTACAAAACACAAGTTCAAAGATAAAACCATGAAGAATTTCAAGATAGCAACAGCAGAGCACTCAACCACATGAAGCTGGCCCTGGTTGTCGCCACCCATCCCTGGTCCCCTGCCCACCTCTAGACCTCTCCTCCTCTTCATTCCCTTGCTCCCTACTCTGCAGACTCTTCGATTTTTTTTCATTAAAAATTTTCAAGCTGGGCTTCCCTGGTGGCGCAGTGCTTGAGAGTCCGCCTGCCGATGCAGGAGACGCGGGTTCGTGCCACATGCCGCGGAGCGGCTGGGCCCGTGAGCCATGGCCACTGAGCCTGCGCGTCCGGAGCCTGTGCTCCGCAAATGGGAGAGGCCACAACAGTGAGAGGCCCGCATAACGCAAGGAAAAAAAAAAAAAATTTTCAAGCAATTTTATGCCTCAGTTCCTTTGCACTTGCTGTTCCCTCTGCCTGAAAAGCCTTTGCCCATGATGTTCACACGCTCCAGTCCTCAGTTCCAATGTCAGCTCTCCAGGCTTTCCCTGAGCGCCCTGTCTGGTGCTCCCACATCGCTCCATCCTAGTACTCTATTTGAAACAGCACATAAACCATTGGCCAGCTTAAACTGGTTCTGCTTCCTTAAAACAGGTTGCTGATGAATCAAACCTGGAGTTATTTTACAGAGACGGCACTGCACACGTGTAAGCCGGGAATCTTCAGTCTATGGAACTCAAAGAATAGAAATGTTGCCACTGGAGCCCTGAAGGAAGCAAAGCATCCTTCAACAAGGAAAATCCAGCTTCCAGCAGCACAAGTAGCTTGATGGACTAATTCAAGACTAGCCAATCAGCTTCCAAGATTGAAGTTCCCCTAACCCCTTAAATTTCACCCCGAATCCTGGATCACGGAGATGGATTTGAGCCCTGTCTCCTATCTCCTTGCTGGTAGACCTCACAATAAAGCTCTTTCTTTTCTCAAAAGCTGATGCCCTACTATTGGCTTCTATGCAAGCCTTTTGCTCAGTAACATATTATCTTCTTTGTGCCACATATAATCACCTGAATTCATCTCATGCATGAATTTACTTGTTCACTGCCTGACTCTTCACCAGACTGTAAGCTCCAGGACAGCCATGCCATTGTCTGGTACATTCACTGCTGGGTTCAGCTCCTGAAACCTTCCCTGGCACGACACAGTCAATACATATTTATGGATCTACCGACATTAATGAACTACCATGCTTATGCTAGACCATGCTTCATGGTTCCCTCTCAATAAATATTAATTAAATGGTAAATGTGCATAAGATGACACATTTAGTAGAACTCAGGGTCCTTGAAAGGAGAGAATTGTGCAAAAGAATTAACTACAACGGTGGTGATAAGATAAATTACTTAAAAATAGATATGTGGAAATGACCACAAGTTCTCCTATACCCCCAACCTGGAGCTCATTCCTCTTCTCCATTTATTGCTGTAAAACCATAATTTAGAGCTGGTAACAGCCCAGCTGTTGCCATAACAACAGGCTTTATGGACACACACTTTGAACTGAGATGAAACCACACGATGGAGAAAGAACTGTTTGGCCAAGGCCTAACGGAAATAATTACAAAGATGACAGAGGAAAGAATTAGCCAAGTAAATTGGTTTTGAACAACTGCATCTTCTTAGGCAGATAAGAAAATAGAAGATAAAGCTGAATGGCACCTAACAATATATATCTGTGGTGGAAAGTCACACAAAGTTAAAAAATTTTTTTGTTTCCATTTTGTAAGGAAATAAGTATAAGCTGATCTGGAAGAAAGGGTACTCTTTAGACACTATGGTCACTTCTAATTTAAGTTGAAACTGAACTGGCCTGGCTTTGCCTGCATTTCAACGTGTTTTTATGCAACTGAAGCATTCTTGAAAAATTGTGGGTAAATCAAATATCTAAAAATCAAATCGGAATTCAAATGCACTGGCTGGCTTCGTTTTTCAAGAACTTTGGAAAAATCCTTCTGTAAACCGAGCAAGTCCTTTGCTGCTGGACTAGACATTCCTTCATGTATAGATCTCACAAGTTTTTATATGATAAGTATTCTTAAAGACAAATTCTCCCAGTGATGATACCAGCATCATTTAACTGGTTATTTTCATATGGCATCAACTTTCTGGGCCTCAGTTCGCCCCCATGAAAAATGGAAAATGATGGTTTGCCAGCCACCAACCTCACCATTTGAAAGTCTTTGTTTTTTAAAGTTCTCAGGATTTATTTCTTAAAAAGCACACACACACATCAAATACCCTGATGGTGGCCAAATCAGCTGTTTGTTTTCTTTTCCATTCCTTCTCCCCTGCATTTCTTCTTTATCACTGTCACACCTTTATGTGTGACACGGATCACACCTTTGTGACTCTTGGATTATGTAGGGCTTTTGATTTCTGCTCTTTAGGGGTTCTGTCTTCTTGCTACAACCTGGAAAATTAAACCACAACCAAAACCTCATTTTTCAATGAAGTCTTCTCTAGGCACTGTTTCAGGATTTTTGGGAGAAATGAGATTATAGAAACCAAAAAATGCATAACCACCTAAAGCAACTGTATTAATACATGAAAGTCTCTTTGGACGAGACTTTAATTAAAGAAAGAGCAACTCATACATAGGTGTGTCCAAATGGGGACTTGTTTACTCCTTTACCTGCTCCCAGGAAGGGTCATTCCTTAGCTTAGCAGTAGAAATGTTACAAATTCCTGTACGTATTTACATTATATTAAGTTAATTTTGCCAAATTCTTCAAAGGTACTGCAGGATGATTCCCATTTTCCTGGAAAATTCAAGGTTTATTTGTGTACTTCTCCCATTTCCTAACACCTCTTCCCTTCTTACCCTACCCTAATAGTTTTATGCCAGTCATCCTGCAAGGTATACCCTGAAACCCAACTTGGTTCCAATCTCATAGCTATTTATTTGTTTTCACAGTATGCTTGGCCCTGAGGATAAAAGAGAAAGAGTTAGAGAGCACCTGCCTTCAAGGAGCTTACAATCTAATTGGAAAAAAGAGTCGGGCTCAGAACATAACAAAGACGGCTAGGAATGAAGATGGTAGAACAGGCTGGGATTCAGAAATGTGAATTTCAGAAATGATGGAGTTGAGTGCTGGAGAGGCTGAGGAAGTGGAAGACCTGAGTTGGATCTTGAAGAATGAGAAGAACGTGGCCTGTCAGAGAGGAATGGAAAATGTATCCTGGATTGGGAGACTCATAAGAGGCAAGACCCAATTCTATTCACCCTCTGCCTATTCAGGGGATTGCTGGATGTGCTTAAGAATTTCTGTGCCTCATAAGTGAGCATCACCTCTCTGGTTTAATCTAGTCTGGTCTGGTCTATGCTTCTGATATCCCACCTCCCCCCCAGGCCCCTTTCCCCAGCGCATCTTCCACCCTGCCTTGTAATGATGGTAAAACAAAGCCATGGCCATGTCATTTCCACGCCTGAAACTCTTCAGTGGCTCCAACATCCAAAAGAATTGAACAACTCCAGAAGGTTGATTTATAACCCACAGCAAAGCTTTTATTTTTTTTCTTTTTTTTTCCCCCATCCTCTTGCTCGGCTTTGCATCTCTCATGGCAGAGCACAGGATATGTCCACAACTCCCTTCTCTTCCCAAATTCCCAAATGCTTTCTCAAACATGCAATCCATTCTGGCCCCCTGCCTCTTCCTCTCATCTGTCTATTCCTTCTAGGAATAGATCTCTGCCCTTCCCAATTCCAAATGGTCTTCCAGAACTTTCCAAACTGCCCTCCTACCTGTTATCCTGATCTGTACAACCAGAACAGACAAGAAGACTCAAAATTTCCCTTAGGCAATGGGTGAGGAGAAAGGCTAGGAAAACACTTAAAGTTTTTCCTGTTGTTGATATTATTCAGTTAAATATGCCCAGGAGCCTTTTGAATTAAGACTCAGTTACTACAGATAAGGATGTAGCCTAAGGCCCAAGCTAAGAAGGGACTTAGGGTTTATCATCCAATTCTGTTTGACCTTAAAGCTTAGAGTTGCATCCACTCTAGTGCATGGTCTCCTTCTGTGCCTTGCATAAAACAGGTGGCCAAAAATGCTTCCAGAAACATGGCAGAGGCAGTTCTGAGACTGTGGAGCTTCGCATGAACTCAACAGTTAAGTCTATTTTTCTGCACGGTTGTAAGGCTGTCAGACAAGCCGGGAGGAAGCCTATGAGTCCTGCCTTTGCAGGTTCCTCAGACAATCTGAACAACTTTAGAAAATGTTTCATTTAAGGAAACTAGAGGCTTAATACCAGCAGCACTGAATATTTCTCAGGAGCTTGTCTCCCTAGAATCTGTAGCAGCTGTGTGCAAATTAATCGGTGGTTTGCAAGCTACACAGAGCCGAGATTGGGGATACAGCTGGGCGTATTTATGAAAGTTTGTCAGGGATGTACCAGCGTGTTCGGAGGTGCCTTTTTCATGAAGTGTCATTTTGCTGGCAAAGAAAAGGAGAAAGCAAGACAGATCCCACCGATGTCTAGAGGATTAATGAAAGCCTGGTGGAAATCTGAAGCTGAATATCTCTTCTCGTTCTAATTTAGGAAGAGATTTACGTGAGTGGGTCTGGAGAGCCAAAATGCATCAGGAACAGTGCTGATGGGTGACTTGTCTGATCACGACAGTGGCGTTCAATTTTCAATAAGAGTTGCCAGCTGTCCTACAGAAGAGCTGTGACATCGGCCAGGGGTCTGGTTTGAAGGACCAGGGCCTGGCCAACCCATCTCTGCCTTCCCTTCTCTCTGCTTCCAGCCCCCACCCACATTTAGAGAAAGGATAAAGAAAACACGCAGAGAATCCACAGGGGGTCTAAGTGAGTCATGTCACTTTTTTATCCTGATACATATGGAGTTAGCACAGAGGATGAAAAGGAATCAAGAGAGAGAAAAAGGAACAAACTCTTCCGGAAACACTAATTGACCAGCAGGGATAACTACTTTTGGAGACCAAAAGTCCTGTTTTACATTTGTTTTATTCACTGAATTTGATGTATTTGTGTATCTTTGTCATGACAATAGCCTGGAGGTTTCCAGAGCTCTTCCCATTACCTAACTAGATAGCTTACGAAACTTGAATCAGCTCACATGTGTTGAATATTTCCTTACATTTGCTTAGAACGCAATTGTAGAACCCTGTACATTGTTTTACATTTTGTTTTGCTGTTGAACTCAACATTTTGCATGTATCAATTATTGAAACATCTAATTTAGCATCCAATGGGATGTTAGAAAGTAACTAGCCTACACTGAGGTGAAGAAACCTAAGGCATGAAAGATGGAGTAACTTCCAAGGTCTCACCACTGGATAAGAGAAAAGCCACCCATAGGGTTTGAGCTCTTCCAGTCCAGGGTGCAAGATGGAGAAGAATTTTTTTGTAAGACAAGAAACTGAAGAAGAGAATAATTTGTTAACTGTCTCAACTAGAGGGAGATCAAGGCATATACATAGTGTTGCTATATTAACTACAAGATGCCAGTTACATTTGAATGCCACATAAACAATGGATAATTTTTGTGTATAAGTCTGTCCTATGCAATATTCGGCATATAACTTGTGCTCAAAAATCATTCGTTGTATTTCTGACATTCAAATGTAAGTGACCATCATCTATTTTTATAATTCTGACAACCCTACCTGTAAAGAAGGAAAATGGAAACTATTTGGCAATCATGCCAAGTCCAACATAGTGGATGGCCCCTCTGTGTCCCTTGTCCACAGCCTGGTTCCACCACATGGTTCTGTGCATGCAACCAGCATTTTTCCTAGTGCCATATCTAGGTCTCTGGCACTATGTCTTTCTGTTTCCCAATTTCCTATCAGAGACATCCTCCAGACACATTAGTATTCTACGAAAGTTTGCCAGAGTTCTTTGGGGGATTGCTTAGGTAAAGTGGGGTTTAAATGTGTTGTGCAATTAGTATTTTCTTAAATCATATGCAAGTGTGTATACAGATATTTTGAATGTATTCCTATATCAGTTAGGAAGTATGCAGCTGCAATCGACAGACAATCCATCTCAAACAAACAGTTGTTTACTTTCTCACATGATAAGAACTTTGGAATGTTGATGACATTGATTCAGTGGTTCAACAACGTTAAGGCCAACACTTCTGCTGTTCTCTGGACCTTTCTTTTGTGATAGCAAGATGGCTGCTGCAGCTCCAGCCTTCACATATATAGTCTGGCAGAGATAAAGGGAAGGAAAGGTGCCAGCTTTGTTTGTGCTTTGGTTCAGGAAAGCAAAAGCTTCTCTAGGAACTATCTGGCCAGTCCAGGTCACATGGGTACTCCTAGCTACCAGGGGGACAAGAAAAGAAACCACAGGATTTCATGAAAGGCCAATCACGATCCACCATCTGAGTCTGGGCACATTACTGCCTGAATAAAATCAAGGTCTTCTTTATAAGAAAGGAAGTGAATACTGAGTAGGTCCCCAAGAGAGTCTGCACAATTCTTTATTTTTAAATATAATTTTATCTTTATCCTATTGGGGATCCTCACTCCCCTTACAATCCAGGGCTTCACCAGAACTTAAACATTGTAAATGATGCCAACAACAGAGAGAACATTTCATTATATTTGGGGGGAGGCCCAGTGCCTAGCACAGTATATAACTTCTCAGTACTGAATAAGCATTTGTTGCTGGCTGACTGAGATGAATGAAAAAATGTGACGAAGATAAATAATAAAAGAAGAGTTTTAGTGTCAAGACAACATTTTGACCATAGTCCCCTAATGGTAATTTTTTTTAACTTAAAAAGGTTTTATTTGGTTTTATTTTATAACTTAGTAATAGAAAAGTACTATATTACCACTACTAACAGTAAATATAATAACACAGAAAACATGCTTGTTATATAATATGGGAGTACAATATTCAAGTCTCCCCTCAACCTCCTCCTGGCCATTCCTTCCCTACAGGTAACCATATCTGCTATCTGGGCATCTCCACAGTTCTGTGCACACCCTTCCCATCTTTTTTCTACATACTGACATTCATCTGTGGACACAGATACATACACTTTTCTTATGGTTTTGTTTTGACTGTATACAAATTCACATAAGTGCAAATCACACCATACAGAATATTTTTTGGTCTTGTTTTGTTTGTTTTACTAACAAGTCCTGTAATTCTTTCCAGGTCACTACCTAGAGATCCTTCGTATTTTATTTAAGACATTCTTAGTAGCAATATCTCACATAAATCTAGCACTTTACAGTTTGAAAAGTCCTTTCATATGTATTCCTTAATCTAATCTTCACTACATGGATCACTGTACATGTTTCATAGTTAAAGAATCTAAAGGTCAGGGAGGTTGTCAAAGTCAGAAGAAAATCCAGATCCAGCTACTCCCTTCCCAGGGCCTTATTCCAACAATGTGTCTTTGCCCACAAACACATACCACATGCGCCTTATGGCCACTTGATGCATGCTCCTTATTAGAATGTTATTGCTTGGATAAAGTTCTGTAATTTTTAATACCCATGACTCCCAAAATGTATAACCTCCTGATCTCAGTTAATTGAAAGAGAGAAGAGAAGAGAAAAGGAAAAGAGAAAAAGGAAAGGAAAGAGAAAAGAAGGGAAGAGGTGTCTGGCAGTGGCTTAGAGGGACTTGAAACCATACGGGACCGTTTCTGGTGAATTTTTCATATGCAAAACTGTAAAACGGTGTTGTGAGCAAATGTACGCAGGTTTTCACAGAGCTGGGATGCAGTCCTTTAGTCAGCATGGAAAACTCAGTACTTGAATCTGACCTGTGGTCAGATACACACACTTTGCAGAAGGGAAAAGCTGTCTCATCTCCTTCTGCTTCCAGATCCTAACACGCTGCTTTATGTTAACACAGAGCCGGACCTCAATGGCAAGTTAGCTAAACGCTCATCCAGCAGATCTGGATTTCCTCAAATACTTTAAAAGGCACTGTCACGTGTGCTTCAAAACATCATAACTTGGAATGCCTCTTCCAAGGGACAGAAGAGGAAATCAATACATTCTGATTTTCTCCTCCATTAAACTCTCAATGACTGAAACAGTAGTGTAGCCGGGGAAAGTTTAATAGCTCAACAACCACATACTAAATTCTTCTTCTTCAAGGTTATAGGGCTTTATTTAGTGCCTATTGGTAGAGCTTTAGGGCTTTAATTAGTTCAAAAAATGCACCAGTGACCGGCAAAAATAAATAGAACACTCACGTAAGTATGAAGATAATTATTTGTGGAACCATCTTGTATAATAGCTTCCCTCATAGCTTGGTAACTAAATGCTATAGCACTATTCAATTAATAAACAAGAGATTGTTAACGGAAATGATGCCAAGAAATTGGTGAGCAAGGATTTCAGAGGCACTATGAATATTGCTCAGCTAGAAGACAGACCACGTTATAGGTAAGATGGAGAGAAACTCTCAAGGGCTGGGTGATCCTTGAACCTTCTCTTTCCCTATTCTGTGCATCCAATCCACCAGCAAATCCCATTGGGTCAAATTCCAAAATTCTTCCATGACCCATCTCTTCTGCCCATCTCCATAGCCATGACCACAGTCCTTGCCAACACCACCTAAGAAACAGCTCCCTTCTATTTTTTTTTTTTTTTTTGCTGTACGCGGGCCTCTCACTGTTGTGGCCTCTCCCATTGTGGCGCACAGGCTCTGGATGTGCAGGCTCAGCAGCCATGGCTCACAGGCCCAGCCGCTCCGCGGCAGGTGGGATCTTCCTGGACCGGGACACGAACCTGCATCCCCTGCATCGGCAGGCAGACTCTCAACCACTGCGCCACCTGGGAAGCCCTCCCTTCTAATCTTGATTTCTAGTCTCCCTCATCCTGCTTCCTTTCAAAGTACTCTTTACAAAGCAGAAGTCATCTTATTAAAATGTCAATCTTGTCCCTCACTGGCTTAAAACCCTCTGCTGGCTTCCCATCTACTATATTTGTTTCCTAGGACTGCCTGAACAAATTGCCACAAACTGGGTGGCTTAAGATGAGAGAAATGTATTGTCTTACAGTACTGGAGTCTAGAAGTCTGAAATCAAGGTGTCAACAGGGCCATGCATACTGCCCCTAAAACCTGTAGG
>NW_006792002.1:106285-136094 GCF_000442215.2 Lipotes vexillifer | reverse complement strand
GGAAACCCTTCCTTGCCTCTTGTAGCTTCTGAGGGTTTGCCAGCAGTTTTTGGTGTTCCATGGCTTGTAGATGCATCACTCCAATCCTCCAGCTTCATGTGGTGACCTCCCTCTGTCATCTCTCATCTTCCATCTATGCATTCCTGTCTCTGTGTCCCAATTTCCCCTTTATATAAGGATGCAAGTCATTTTGGCTTCTGGCCTACCTAGTATCATTTTAACTCAATCATCTCTGCAAAGACTCTACTTCCAAATGAGGGCACATTCTTAGGTACTGAGGGTTAGGACTTCAACATATCTTTGGGGCAGGGAGGGAGGCACAATTCAACCCATAATCCCAACCCAGAGTGAACCCAAAGACCTTACTTAGATGACAAATCCCTACAGGACCCGACCCCTACCCACCTCACTAGGCCCTGGCCCCCCTGACCTCTTTGACACCCCTTGAGTCTGTTGAGCTCTTTGCACATGTGACCTCCTCTACCTGGAAGGCACTTCCCCTGAGTCTGTACATGGCCAACCCCTTCTTACTGTAATAAGGTGATTCCTCATTTATCACCTCCTCTGTAGAGGTATATCCAGGATTTGTGAAACATACACAGCTTATGAGGAACCCCCTCAAATAGAAGAGTACACACTTCACATTGAATTTCTAAGGCCCTGGAAGGGACCCAAGCAGCACTTTGAAAACCTCACCACTTAACTCTCTATAATTATCCAGTTTTACCTCCTTCTCATCATATGTATAGCATCACTGGCACCTATAATGATCTGAAAGTATTTTTAAAATATATTTACTTTTTTATACATTGTCTCCTCACACCAAATTAGAATCTCTGTAGAACCTAGATCCTACCATAGTGCCTTGAACATTGCTGGCACTCTGAATATTTATTGACTTTAGAAATGGATGAATGAATGCATAATAGTAATATCAGTGACTATCAGTCATGTAGTGTTTGCTTTGTTCCAGATACACCTATTATCAGCTCTCATCTTACAGGTGCTCCTCGTTGGCTGCCAGGAAATGACAAAGCCAGGGATTTGGAGCCAGCACTCTGGGTGTAGATTTCATGCTCCTAAGCCCTATGCTATACTGTGGAGTAAAGGCAGCTTGCTTGACTGACTCAGTGTGCCCTAGAGACAGGGATTTTTTTCACAGGGATGAGGATTTGGCAGAGAAGAGTGAAGTATATTGTCCTTCACACCATGTACATGGAAAAGAAAGGAAACACACAAAATCTTTTGACCCAGGGTTTCTATAGAGCAATGGAGGCCTTCCACGGAACCCAATTGCACAGAATCATCCTCTCCTCTGCCAGACTTTTTTCTTGCTTAAGATGTATATATATGGTGAATTAGGAAAAATATGGGTGATCATCTTCAAGTCAAATATACAACCCCATAGGAGCTTTCTGTGACCTAACTAAGGGTTCAGAATTATTATGAGAATGCTTGCTGTCATGACTTACATGCTTCTCTTTCTGAGTGGGTATGTGTGCACACACATATAAAAATGATAATAGCTGGTACAGCGTATCAATATCCTTCAGGTGTGCTCACCTCTACTGACCCCCTGAATTCCATTCACGTCACCTCTTATCCACTGAGTTTTAGAATAAGGAAATATTTAGTTCTTAAATTAAAAAACAAAAAGACGTTTGCATTCTTCCTGGCTTAAAATAAACTCTTCTTGACTTCTCACTGATAAATCTGACAGCTTCTTGCTGTCTAGCCTCCTGCTATCATAAATAAGGCAAAAGGAGAAATCTACAGAGGTCTCTATCTTTTTCTAAAGCATAGCAGCAGCAGGCAATCAACTTGATTGGAAATGAGCAGATGAGATAACAGGGCAAAGTTGATGGGAGGAAAAAGGAAAGTGCATATTTTTAAGCGGAATTCTCCTGTGTAAAGAGAGGTCCGGGGCTTCCCTGGTGGCGCAGTGGTTGAGAGTCCGCCTGCCGATGCAGGGGACACGGGTTCGTTCCCCGGTCCGGGAAGGTCCCACATGCCGCAGAGTAGCTGGGCCTGTGAGCCATGGCCGCTGAGCCTGTGCGTCCGGAGCCTGTGCTCCACAACGGGAGAGGCCACGGCAGTGAGAGGCCCACGTACCAAAAAAAAAAAAAAAAAAAAAAGGTCCCCGTGGAGCCCTTCTTTGAAATAAACCAGCACAAAACCATCTCATCCAGTACTACCTTCCCTGCTTGTTTAGCTCTGCTCTGTTTTGTAATGTTTCCTTAATCCACAATAACAACCGAGGATCTCAAACAGCTGAGTGGAGCATTCTCTCCCACCACCATCTGGGCCAAAGGATGAATTTTATTCTCAGCATAACTACACTCCCAGAAGTGATATCAGAAAGACGAAGTGAAAAATGTGGGGCCCTGAGACCCAGTCCACCTCTGTTTTGTATTTCCTGATGCTGATAATGAGAAGAAAATACCATTGGCCAATAAGAAATATCTGGTTTTTACTTAACTACAAGGGGCAGGTGGAGTGAGAAAGACAACATATGTCTTTCTCTTTTGGCTTCAGTTAGAATTTCCTTCATTTGTTGAGAGTTTTAAGCTATCAACCACCTTGTAGAAATATTTACTGCCTACCCACACTTATATTCTCTCCTAACTTAGAATCTGTCATCAAAGAAGGTACAGAAAGGAGGAAACATTTTCTTTTCAAATTGTTGTAATAAATTCCTGGTGTTATAGAAGGTTTTGCTTCCTGTGGTAGCTCATTTCTTTAGCTCACTGGAGTCACAGTTGAGACATGTGAACTGCCCACACTCAACAACTTCTTTTTGCCTGGTCCAGAATCCACACAGATTATCACCAAGGCCCTGATCTGGGTTTGGAATACCGTTGACCCTCAAACAACAATGGTTTGAACCGTGTGGGTCCAATTAAACATGGATTTTATTTTTTTCAGTAGTAAATACTACAGTACTGCATGATCTGCAGTTGGTTGAATCTGCCAACGTGGAACCACAAATATGGAGGAACCACAGAGCTGGACAGCCAACTGGAAAATTATATGTGGATTTTCCACTGTGCAGAGGGTTGGCACACCTAACTCCTGCATTATTCAGGGGTCGGCTGTACATTATCTAGACAGACACACACCAGGGACGGTAATTACTGGAGTTGCAGTGAATTCGATAGAAAACTTTCAGTTCTGAGACCAAGGCTCAGATTCTTTATCCCTTAGTAGGGTCATTTTTACAGTCCCTCATGCCACTTGCCAAGTTTTGATGGAGATGGCTAACACAATGTCTGTCTTTAGATGGAGGCAGCAAATTCTCTCCACTATCAATAGAACTTTATAGAGCAGCGGTTTCCCATAAATTTAGGATGGTAGCGTCATTCTGCCTAACATGGTTGAATCAGGACCAAGAATGGTCAACACATCCCGGGGACATCAGGTCAAAAATGTTGTCCCCAGACTCTCTGGTATGTCTTATACGAAGTCATGTCATTGCCTGTTAAGCACCAAAGCAAAACAGAAAATCATGCTTTGATTAGTAGCACTTTTCTTTTAAAATTCACAAATTGATGGAACATCCTATCGTCTAAAGAGTAGGTTCCTTGAAAGCAGGTGCTCTTCTCTTCTTATATTTCCAAACTCTCAAAGGCAAGATTTCAATAAATGCTCGTTCCTTCCTTCCTTCAAACAACATTCCTTAAACTCCTATTATTGTCTAGGATACAATGGTGATCGAAACAGGTTAAAATTTTGCTCTGCTGGAATTTCTGGAATGAATCTCAGTATCAACTGAAAATGTATATAAACCAGCCATTACAATCTGTCACAAGAATTATGAAATAAGATACATAGGGCAGTGAATGAATGACTGACTAAAGGTGCAAACTCTTACTTCCTAGGGTGGACCAGCCAGTTCAGAGTGTGAACTGAGATTTCAAACAGAAGAGTCTGTGTTTTCACAAGTTCAATACTCCATTTCCTAGGCACCAGAATACACGTGGAGGATCCTCTTACTAAATTAAATGCACATGTGCTGCTCTTGATTGAAAACTCTCCCAAACATAAATCGTTCTCTAAGACCTAATTGATGTGATTCCTTGCACATATGAGGGGAGAATAGGTATTAAATTTCCTATCAAACTATTTTCTGACTATTATATCTATATATATCTTGAAGAAGCTTCCTCCAGTGTAACTTTTTTGCCAAAGGACTAAGAATGAAATACATTTGGGGGCATTTAATATGAAATGGACAGTTTCAAATAGCTTTACATATGTTGAAAGTTTAAAAAGTTGTTTGTTAACTACTCTAGTTATAATTCATTTAAAAATCCCATTATGTTTGGTTACACAAGACTGACTTTAATACATTTAAAGCTGCAGTACTCCTTAGCTGTGACATATTTATAGTCTGAACATTAAAAGGTTTATAAAATCAGGCTATATTTTCTCAGTGTCAAACATCCCTCGATGAAGACAATTATTCAGTCTGCTTATTTGTAATTAGGTATGAAATAATTTATGATTATGAAGATAAGGGAGTAAAAATTTTTAGAATGGCTGCATATTGTGTTTTATTATTAAAAGATTTCTGTAATCTTTCTAGGGTTTGAGGAGTCATAAATTGCCTGGATCTCATTTCCACTGGATTTCTCTTGGAATTAATAAACATATGGATTTCATCTTAAGAGTGTGTGTCAAAAATAATGAAGGGAATGGCTTCACACAAAGCTGAAAATGAAATGGGATCGACATGAGCTGACTTTGGTTTGGACAGCTACCACAAGCTGCCTAAAGTCAACCCACAAAGACAGAGCCTGGCAGTGCAGAGGGTGAAAGAACACCCCACTGGAGTCAGAGATGCAGCATAGGTCCAAATATTCCAGGACTGCAGAGCTTTTCCTTTACCACACTTGCTTCTTCTTGACAGGGACCAAGGACACTTCCAATGTGTGATCCCACACGGTAACTATGGCTTCCTGGGGTATGCAGGTGGCTGAAAGGAGTGGAAAGGGCAGAGTCAGCCTTTCTCCTCACTCCCTTTTCCAACGGAATGACCAGACACAAGAGACACCAATCAAATACTCTAGATGGGATCAATAGCAGAATAAATGAGGCAGAAGAACGGATAAGTGACCTGGAAGATAAAATAGTGGAAATAACTACTGCTGAGCAGAATAAAGAAAAAAGAATGAAAAGAACTGAGGACAGTCTCAGAGACCTCTGGGACAACATTAAACACACCAATATTCGAATTATAGGAGTTCCAGAAGAAGAAGAGAAAAAGAAAGGGACTGAGAAAATATTTGAAGAGATTATAGTTGAAAACTTCCCTAATATGGGAAAGGAAATCGTTAACCAAGTCCAGGAAGCACAGAGAGTCCCATACAGGATAAATTCAAGGAGAAATACGCCAAGACACATATTAATCAAACTGTCAAAAACTAAATACAAAGAAAGCATATTAAAAGCAGCAAGGGAAAAACAACAAATAACACACAAGGGAATCCCCATAAGGTTAACAGCTGATCTCTCAGCAGAAACTCTACAAGCCAGAAGGGAGTGGCAGGACATACTGAAAGTGATGAAGGAGAAAAACCTGCAACCAAGATTACTCTACCCAGCAAGGATCTCATTCAGATCTGATGGAGAAATTAAAACCTTTACAGACAAGCAAAAGCTGAGAGAGTTCAGCACCACCAAACCAGCTTTACAACAAATGCTAAAGGAACTTCTCTAGACAAAAACACAAGAGAAGGAAAAGACCTATAAAAACGAACCCAAAAATATTTAGAAAATGGGAATAGGAACATACATATCGATAATTACCTTTAATGTCAATGGACTAAATGCTCCCACCAAAAGACACAGATTGGCTGAAAGGATACAAAAACAAGACCCATATATATGCTGTCTACAAGAGACCCACTTCAGACCTAGAGACACATACAGACTGAAAGTAAGGGGATGGAAAAAGATATTCCATGCAAATGGAAACCAAAAGAAAGCTGGAGTAGCAATTCTCATATCAGACAAAATAGACTTTAAAATAAGGACTATCAGAAGAGACAAAGAAGGACACTACATAATGATTAAGGGATCGATCCAAGAAGAAGATATAACAATTGTAAATATTTATGCACCCAACATAGGAGCACCTCAATACATAAGGCAAAAACTAGCAGCCATAAAAGGGGAAATCGACAGTAACACATTCATAGTAGGGGACTTCAACACCCCACTTTCACCAATGGACAGATCATCCAAAATGAAAATAAATAAGGAAACACAAGCTTTAAATGATACATTAAACAGGATGGACTTAATTGATATTTATAGGACACTCCATCCAAAAACAACAGAATACACATTTTTCTCAAGTGCTCATGGAACATTCTCCAGGATAGATCATATCTTGGGTCACAAATCAAGCCTTGGTAAATTTAAGAAAATTGAAATTGTATCAAGTATCTTTTCCGACCACAACGCCATGAGACTAGATATCAATTACAGGAAAAGATCTGTAAAAAATACAAACACATGGAGGTTAAACAATATACTACTTAATAACCAAGAGACCACTGAATAAATCAAAGAGGACATCAAAAAATACCTAGAAACAAATGACAATGGAGACACAATGACCCAAAACCTATGGGGTGCAAACATGGAGGTTAAACAATATACTACTTAATAACCAAGAGACCACTGAATAAATCAAAGAGGACATCAAAAAATACCTAGAAACAAATGACAATGGAGACACAATGACCCAAAACCTATGGGGTGCAACAAAAGCAGTTCTAAGAGGGAAGTTTATAGTAATACAAGCCCAAATGAAAAAGAAATGAAGGAAACAATAGCAAAGATCAATAAAACTAAAAGCTGGTTCTTTGAGAAGATAAACAAAATAGATAAACCATTAGCCAGACTCATCAAGAAAAAAAGGGAGAAGACTCAAATCAATAGAATCAGAAATGAAAAAGGAGAAGTAACAACTGACACTGCAGAAATAAAAAAAATCATGAGGGATTACTACAAGCAACTCTATGCCAATAAAATGGACAATCTGGAAGAAATGGACAAATTCTTAGAAATGCACAAACTGCCAAGACTGAATCAGGAAGAAATAGAAAATATGAACAGACCAATCACAAACACTGAAATTGAAACTGTGATTAAAAATCTTCCAACAAACAAAAGCCCAGGACCAGATGGCTTCACAGGCGAATTCTATCAAACATTTAGAGAAGAGCTAACACCTATTCTTCTCAAACTCTTCCAAAATATAGCAGAGGGAGGAACACTCCCAAACTCATTCTACGAGGCCACCATCACCTTGATACCAAAACCAGACAAGGATGTCACAAAGAAAGAAAACTACAGGCCAATATCACTGATGAACATAGATGCAAAAATCCTCAACAAAATACTAGCAAACAGAATCCAACAGCACATTAAAAGGATCATACACCATGATCAAGTGGGGTTTATTCCAGGAATGCAAGGATTCTTCAATATACGCAAATCTATCAATGTGATTAACCATATTAACAAATTGAAGGAGAAAAACCATATGATCATCTCAATAGATGCAGAGAAAGCTTTTGACAAAATTCAACACCCATTTATGATAAAAACCCTGCAGAAAGTAGGTGTAGAGGGAACTTTCCTCAATATAATAAAGGCCGTATATGACAAGCCCACAGCCAACATCATCCTCAATGGCGAAAAACTGAAAGCATTTCCACTAAGGTCAGGAACAAGACAAGGTTGCCCACTCTCACCACTCTTATTCAACATAGTTTTGGAAGTTTTAGCCACAGCAATCAGAGAAGAAAAGGAAATAAAAGGAATCCAAATCGGAAAAGAAGAAGTAAAGCTGTCACTGTTTGCAGATGACATGATACTATACATAGAGAATCCTAAAGATGCTACCAGAAAACTACTAGAGCTAATCAATGAATTTGGTAAAGTAGCAGGATACAAAATTAATGCACAGAAATCTCTGGCATTCCTATATACTAATGATGAAAAATCTGAAAGTGAAATCAAGAAAACACTCCCATTTACCATTGCAACAAAAAGAATAAAATATCTAGGAATAAACCTACCTAAGGAGACAAAAGACCTGTATGCAGAAAATTATAAGACACTGATGAAAGAAATTAAAGATGATACAAACAGATGGAGAGATATACCATGTTCTTGGATTGGAAGAATCAACATTGTGAAAATGACTCTACTTCCCAAAGCAATCTATAGATTCAATGCAATCCCTATCAAACTACCACTGGCATTTTTCACAGAACTAGAACAAAAAATTTCACAATTTGTATGGAAACACAAAAGACCCCGAATAGCCAAAGCAATCTTGAGAACAAAAAATGGAGCTGGAGGAATCAGGCTGCCTGACTTCAGACTATACTACAAAGCTACAGTAATCAAGACAGTATGGTACTGGCACAAAAACAGAAAGATAGATCAATGGAATAGGATAGAAAGCCCAGAGATAAACCCATGCACATATGGTCACCTTATCTTTGATAAAGGTGGCAGGAATATACAGTGGAGAAAGGACAGCCTCTTCAATAAGTGGTGCTGGGAAAACTGGACAGGTACATGTAAAAGTATGAGATTAGATCACTCCCTAACACCATACACAAAAATAAGCTCAAAATGGATTAAAGACCTAAATGTAAGGCCAGAAACTATCAAACTCTTAGAGGAAAACATAGGCAGAACACTCTATGACATAAATCACAGCAAGATCCTTCTTGACCCATCTCCTAGAGTAATGGAGATAAAAACAAAAATAAACAAATGGGACCTAATGAAACTTCAAAGCTTTTGCACAGCAAAGGAAACCATAAACAAGACCAAAAGACAGCCCTCAGAATGGGAGAAAATATTTGCAAATGAATCAACTGACAAAGGATTAATCTCTAAAATTTACAGGCAGCTCATGCAGCTCAATAACAAAAAAATAAACAACCCAATCCAAAAATGGGCAGAAGACCTAAATAGACATTTCTCCAAAGAAGATATACAGACTGCCAACAAACACATGAAAGAATGCTCAACATCATTAATCATTAGAGAAATGCAAATCAAAACTACAATGAGATATCATCTCACACCAGTCAGAATGGCCATCATCAAAAAATCTAGAAACAATAAATGCTGGAGAGGGTGTGGAGAAAAGGGAACACTCTTGCACTGCTGGTGGGAATGTGAATTGGTTCAGCCACTATGGAGAACAGTATGGAGGTTCCTTAAAAAACTACAAATAGAACTACCATATGACCCAGCAATCCCACTACTGGGCATATACCCTGAGGAAACCAAAATTCAGAAAGAGTCATGTACCAAAATGTTCATTGCAGCTCTATTTACAATAGCCTGGAGATGGAAACAACCTAAGTGCCCATCGTCGGATGAATGGGTAAAGAAGATGTGGCACATATATACAATGGAATATTACTCAGCCATAAAAAGAAACGAAATTGAGCTATTTGTAATGAGGTGGATAGACCTAGAGTCTGTCATACAGAGTGAAGTAAGTCAGAAAGAGAAGGACACATACCGTCTGCTGACACATATATATGGAATTTAAGAAAAAAAAATGTTTTGAAGAACCTAGGGGTAAGACAGGAATAAAGACACAGACCTACTGGAGAACGGACTTGCGGATATGGGGAGGGGGAAGGGTGAGGTGTGATAGGGCGAGAGAGAGACATGGACATATATATACTAACAAACGTAAGGTAGATAACCAGTGGGAAGCAGCCGCATGGCACAGGGATACCGGCTCAGTGCTTTGTGACTGCCTGGAGGGGTGGTATAGGGAGGGTGGGAGGGAGGGAGACGAAGGGGGAAGAGATATGGGAACATACGTATATGTATAACTGATTCACTTTGTTATAAAGCAGAAACTAACACACCATTGTAAAGCAATTATACCACAATAAAGATGTTAAAAAAAGAAAAAAAAAAAGTATTGTGGAAAGAATGCCTAACTTTAGACATTTTGTCAGGACCATTGAAATAATCAATAAAATTGCCTAGTGCAGCAAAAAATCAAACAAACAAACAAAAAAAAGAGACATCAACCTATTTCTCTTGGTTCTCTTCTCTTCAGTTCAAAAGCAGTTGTAGGGATATGGGGTTACAATTCATTTCTTTCATGCTTTCTTTCTGTCCAACTTACTTCTCCTACATAACCCCTCAAGGAATATCCATTTTTCTCTTCTGAAACCTGACCAGGGATTGTCTAATTTGTACTAATATTTTGTAGTTCCTCAGTCTCCCAAAATGTTCTGTGTAAAATACATTGGTTTATTTTCAAAGTTGAAATGAATTTAAGGAAATGTTGTAGAATAATTTTTGTGATGCCCCTAGAAAGTCTGGCAATTTTCAATAGTTAGCCAAAAAAATGAGAACTGTAACACAAAGTTAGACACAATACAATCCCATTTTCTAATTGCCACGTCATTCCAGAGAGAGAGCCTCCATGGAGGCCAAATAGAAAAATTACTAAGCCAATTATATGTCAGTGAATCTGAACATGTTATGGAAGTAGCCTCTGAACAAATCATTTCTGCCAACTATCGTTCTGTGAGTCCAGTGAGTATTCACAGAGCACTTGGCCTGAGGCCACAGATGGAGATTCCACCAAATGTGAAGCTGTAGTTACTAAACAACAAATCTCTTCATCGTCAGAACAGAGCTGCTTGGTTCTACCAACTTCTTTCACAAGTGACCCCTGACCCTTTCAATTAAGGAAGCTCAGCAGGAAATGCATTTTCCTGCTGGAAAAGTCAGCAGGACTTGCTGATTAAGACAAATCTTCCCCTAAAACCCTCCAAAGTTTGAAATTAGGCTACCAGAACTAAAAGGATGCATTCTGAAATGCTTCGCAACCACAATTTTTAAAAGACTGTGTAGCACACGCTGTCAACCAGGTGCACCAAACTAAACCCAAGTGGGGGTCATAAAACAGAGCTGGTGACTCCTGGCTGCAGCTAACAACCCATCTGTACTACATGGCAGGAAGCAAAAGCCCTCCCAGCCTGAACCACTCTAAGAAACCATTTGGTATCATCCTAATTTGTTCTTTTATTTGATCTCTCTTCCATCAGGCAATGAACAAACACAACCTCCGGTATCATGGTGTACAACCAGACTAGAAACACAGGCATCTGGGGCCTTCATGCGTTTCTCCCACATGGAGATGGCTTGCACATGTCAGACACACAATCATGACTGCTGAATGAATGAAGTGTTATTGTCATTCCCTCTCTATTTCTTTGCTCAAAGGTCCTCCCATGAAAGGATATGAAGCAAAAGTAAAACAACAGAGACATGGGGAAACCAGGTGAATCCTGAGATAGAAGAAACTCAAGATATCATCTAGTCCAAGTCACCCTGCTACACCACAAACCAGTTTACAACCACATTCACCGGGGTTTGTTTGAACATTTCAAACAAATCAAGTAGATGATTTCATTGTTGAACAGCTCTAATTATTTTAAAGCTCCTTTTTCTATGGGACCTGAACACCAGTGATTTCTAACCATGGCTCTCATTAGGACCCCTTAAAACAAAATATGTCACTTCCTCTCCACAAGCCTTCATATATTTGAAGACAGCTATTGTCTTCCCCAAATGTCCCTTTCTCCAAGCAAAATCATCCCATTCCCTTCAATCACTCATTCAATTATTAAATATGGTTTCCACAACCTTCACTATCCTGGTCACCATCCAGATAGTAAGTGACTGTCAAAAAATGCAGCACCCAAAACTGAAATCCATACTCTACACATATTCCTACGGTACCAAGACAATTGGTAGGGATCTCTCCACACAGGGTTAATGTTATGAAACCCCTTTTAAATTTGCCAAAGCAGGGGTCCACATTTTCTGCTTGTTCTATGTTTTCTACTTAATTTACAGTGTCAGCCACCAGCCATTAGGGAGGTGGGGGGAAAGCGATTGTTGCCCATAATTGACCATTCCCTGGTTCAGGAGATACATAAAACCCTAATGGAACCATTATTCTTAAACCCACAGGATATATAACAAGAACAATAAAGGAATGCATTTGCAATATCGGCTTTTTCTTTAAAAAGAAAACGCACACTGAAAATGTCTATGTTTATTTTATCTCAAATGATGATGTACAAAGTAACTACCTTAAAGTGAGATTCTTATGCTAAGTGTTAAGAGAACATACAGAGCCTTGCATTCCACACACACTCCCAGAGCATGCTAGCTGCTGAAACATTTCATTAATGCATCAGTGTCATAGAGCTAGATGACTCTGGGCATTGTGATATTGGCTTCCATGGCAACCCATTGTCCTTGCACACTTATTTGTTGAATTGTACGTCTGCACGTGGAGCTGTGCCATACCTAGAAAAATGTGTTCAATCACCAAGCAGCTTTAGTAATGAGATCACAAAAGGCTCTTGAAATTGAAGTGGCTTGGCCTCACTTCCAGAGTATTCTACCTGCAAGTCTTTTATCTGTGAAAATAAGAGGATGGAAACCTTGCTGAGGTAATATGAACCCAATACTGCTACAAAACTGCTGGGTTAATTGCGGCTTAGAAATGGAACGTGGATACACTGGTACAGAATGGAAGAGGTTAGCACTGAGGATTAGCAAGGCTGAGGCAAGCTGAGAAATAACAATAATAGCCATGACAATAGTGGTAGTTTTAGATAAAAATAGCTAGTTATAGACAATAACTGACATCACGGAGGATCTATTGTTTCTCCTGTGTCATGCAATTTATAGCCATCACTTTATTTGTAACCTTGTAGAAAAGATTTGGGGGGAAAATGTTCATCTTTGAAACTTTTTAAAAGGTGTTCAGTACTTTTGATCATCATTATGATTACTTGTGAAGCGTGTAGAGTTTATAAAGATGGTTATAGTGACATGTTATTTGGTCTCATAATTCTTTGCGTTTTGAACTTCTGGTTCTCTTTTGCATTTGTTCTGTCGTCCCCTAAGAGGTCATCTCTTGGCACTCTTTGGGATTCCACCTCTGGTGGTCCATTTCTTCCCATTACTTCTCTCCTAAGGCCAAAACAACAAAAAACAAAACCAGATAACCAAGACTAATAGAATTATAAAGCAAAGGGGAAAGCCTCTTAGAAAGTTTCTCCATTGATTAAGCACACAAGCATTAATATCCAAACTTTTAAATATCTATATTCACAGCTCAGGTACATTTTACTTTTCTTTATTACATGTTCTTTTTGAGTAGAGACATAAGTCAGGATACCTGTGGGTATATGTGTTACTTATTTTCTAGTACACATCACCATTTATCCTAATGACTGACTTATTTCTTCAGATATAGTAATTGTATTAAATAATCATCTTTAAATGAAATAGTTATTAAAGACTTCCTTTGCTGAAAAGAGTTGGACTCCTACCCACCCTAACTTCTACTGAAGAATCCATCTGTATTGTAAAGGTTAGAGTTTCTTAAATTCTTTTGACATTGAGGAACTTTTCTAATTATAATTTTTTGATGGAATGATGAATTAGCACTTATATAATGTGAACTTAGATTAAGCAAAATACTTTTTAATTTCATTATGAAGTAACAAACTAGAAAAAGTAAACCATTTTATAAAATACTACAAACTTGAAATTATCAGATAAATTACTACCTTGAATAAATGATATGCATTAGTTTAACTGGCAGTTACTAAATTTTGCTTAGGCAGCAATGAGTTGCTGAAACACCTTGCATAAATACGTCAGGTAATTTCTCCAGCAATTCTTTTTTGTGTCTGACATGCCATTATTTAATGGAAGATTGTAGCAGAAAAAGAACAATCATATACAAGTATGTAGCAAAGGTCACTAGTTGCATATCTGTGGTAGACACATCCTAGGGTGATCCCCAGTGAGTCAGTCCATGTATAATCCTTCTCCTTGAGTGCAGACAAGACCTGTGACTTGCTTCTAATCAACAGAATATGGCAAAGAGAAAGGAATTTTTCAGATCATTAAGTCCCTAATCAGTGATTTTGAGTTAGTCAAAGGGGAGATTATCTTGGGTGGGCCTGAACTAATCAGATGAGGCCTTGAAAAGAGGATCAGTTTTCCCTGAAGTTAGAAACTCGAAGCAGCAGAGACTCTTTCTGTGTTGCCAGCTTGAAGAGGCAAACAGCCATGAATTTGTAGTTGTGAGGAAATAATTCTGCTGACAACCTGAGAGAGTTTGAAGCAGATCCTTCCCTAGTTGAGACTCCAGATGAGAATGAAGCCCAGCCAACACCTTGATTTCAGCCCTGTGGGACCCCAGATACAGAACCCAGCTAAGCCATGCCTGGACTCCTGACTCACAGAAACTGTGCAATAATAAATGGGTATTTGTTTAGGCTACTAAATTTGTGGTAATATGTTACACAGTAATAGAAAAATGAATGCATTATACAATGATGTTTCTCTTTTGTAGTGCAATCTGTATTTCTAGCTGAGAAAACTGCTGCACAGCTGAAAACACATTTCCCAGACTTATCTGAAGCATGGCGTGGACATCAGTTAATTTGGTGTATAACTGAGCTCTGATCAATGAGACTTAATTGTAAATCATGTTGGGACACTCCAGAAGTATTCTTAAGTGAGAACTTGCACCGTTCTTCCACCCTTCATTCTGCTGCATAGAATAAGTTTGTGATGGCTGGGTCTATAGCAGCCATCTTAAACCATGAGTATGGGAGCTTCATGCCAGGTAGAACAGTGAGCTAACACAAGTCTGGATCATAGGTGATTTCATGGAGATACCAAAGTAGCTCTGTAATACTATCTCTAGGCTTCTTTTATATAAGAGAGAAACAAACTTTTATTTAAGCCATTCTTCTAGGAATCTGTATTACTCATGGCAGAATCTAATTCTAAGATTTTTTATTTAAAAATATATAGTACATATATTCAAAATAAATAACTACAAATATAAAAATGGTAGCATAGTTTATCTTGGTTCAACCATCAGTAAAATCTACAGAGAATTAATAAATGCTCCATGCTGTCCAAATACTAACATGGACTAACATTGTTAATAGAAACGAGACCCTTCATTAAGAAGCAACCTAGATTTAGATATGTAAAAGAGGTTGTACATAAGAATATGCAGGTCAGCTCATGCCTCCATAACATCAAAACATCCAATTCTGTCCATAATTGAAAATAGTTATTTGAAAATGGTAGTGCATTTGGGCAGTTTAATTCATCTGTTTTGTGAACAGAACTGGGCAGTCGTAGGCATATAGTGACTGGATGATCACAAATGTGTGTGATTTTAGGGCTCTAGGAAGGCACCAATGCCCAAAACCATTATCAGGTACCTACATATCAGGCTGGCTGGTGCTTGAAATTTTACCAATCAGATTTTCATCCTTTCATCTTAAGGTCTCTGCTCCATGTTAGTTACAAATCTCCATGGCACAGGCACCTTGGTGAGTGTGATGCTATAAAGAGATGGGAACAGCTGAGTAAAGGTGAGGGAGTGGCACAGTGATACTTGTCAGGGAATCTCAAGCTCATGGGCTCATGGTGGTGAGTACGGAGGGGAAAGAAAGATAATCAGATAAAAGCAGCACTTACTTCAAAATGTTCACTAAGCCATGAATCCTTTCAATGAGTGGTTAATTAAAGAGTCCCAGGCACTGAAGATGCAACAGTGAATAAGACAGAACCCACCTTCACAATAATTTCGGCTGTGTGAGAGATGAGATACCACCCAAAATTTCTAGGCTGACACTATTTAGGATTACTGACTTTGAGAGCAAGATGCAAGTGAGTGTCTCTTTAGATGTCAAAAATCTAGATTTGAAAAGGAAGTTCTCAAATTGTTACTCAGTTGATCAGTAATTCAGTCAAAAATATCCAAATTATTTTCTATTTGAATAGGCACAATTTTTAAAGTGTAAACGCATAGTATGTGAATACTAGTAGGGATAATGGCTTAGACTGTCCACATGTGCCAGCAAAAGCATCTCTTTCTGACTCTTGATCAAGTCTAAGAAAGTTTATCCTGACAATATTTGGGGGAAATTATTATACCTGCTTCTATTAAAAAGATCATTCAACCATATCTGTTACATTACTATAGGATGCTGTAATATTCTGCACCCCAGTCTACTGCATGGTCCTACTTGGCTGGTAGCATATTTCACAATTATACACACGCGTGACAGAGATGAGCATTTATATGCTAATCACTGCAATATGGGCAGATGCGGCCTTTCACTACAAGCCATGAGCCTTTTAATCAGGAAAAGCCACTAGGGCACAATACACCACCAAAAAATGTGTTTGGCTGGCTTAGATATTAGAAAAATATTTTTTCTTGCCCATATTTTAAGTAGTAGCAGGAGTGCTCATTATGCCTTTACATCAAAAAACAAAACAAAACAAGTGAGTATTTGGGTAGTAAGAAAATAAATATACAAACAAAAGGGAATTCTCAAGCTTCCTCCCATATGCCCATTGCCCTCACCAGGAGACACAGAGCCCCACGTGAAGCGGAGCAAATGTCGCCGTAAATAGTCAGTACCTATAGAAAAAGACTGAGGTGTTTAGGAGAAAAATTATCATTGTGGGATTGATTATAATAACTCTAGGGACATCAATAGCTGTGGATAATAATTTTCATGGCTAATATTTATTGAATGCTTATCACATGGGCCCGTCATCCTGCTAAATGCTCTACATAAGTTTCTCATTTAATTCTCATACACACACTACCTCTTCAGGGCTACTACTGACACATTTTTACAGCTGGGTAAACTGAGGCTTAAAGAGATACAGTAACCTGCCCCAAATCAGTAAGTAGTAGATTTGAGTTTTGGACCCACTTCTGCCTGATTCTAACGTGGGCTCGTCTCATTGAGGTGGAGAGAAGGCCATTCCCTCCCTCCCAGAGATCACCAGGCAATGGAGCCACCCTGTGGGCCCAGGCTGGCCACCAGGGGGTGAGTGCAGCACCTGCTAGAAGGGTGAGGGGTGTTGGCATCCCTGGGAGTGGCATTTTGAGAGACATGACTGCCTCAAATGGCAATAAGTGAACACATACTGAGAAGCTCCTGGGAAACGTGACTGGCAGGTGGTGGGTGAGGGAGTTTAGGGAGAGGATCTCCCTAAATGGGCTGGTAAAATGGAAAGCATATAGCCTCAGATTTCCCAATATTGGGACCTTTGCTTTATAACCATCAAGTGATTCAGTAAAACTGTATGGAACCTTGACTGTATGCTCTTCGTGCTGAAGAAATCACTAAAGCAGGGGTCCCCAATCCCCCTGTTAGGAACCGGGCTGCACAGCAGGAGCTGAGCAGTGGGCAAGCAAGCAAAGCTTCATCTGCTGCTTCCCATCACTCCCCTTAGCTCGCATTACTTCCTGAACCACCAGCCGCCCGCCCCCCCATACGTGGAAAAATTGTCTTCCACAAACCCAGTCCCTGGTGACCAAAACGTTGGGGACTGCTACACTAGAGCACTTTTTTATTCCTACCTTCCAGGAGGTTCCAGTGTGTAGGGATATATAATATCTCGTGACGCAAGATTATATATCTTGATGCAAGATTGACTATAAAGCCTGACAACAGAGATAGAACCATCAAAAAATTTCCTCTGCATATTTAGCAATCCATCTAGAGACCCCTGGAGCATTGCCAAACATGAGGGTGACTCTGTGCATCATTTAGGGGGAAAATGTGCTATGCAAAGGAGTTGTTTCATTTTTACCTCTATTTTAAAGCTCTTAGCCTTGGGTTTTCCTCTTATTTTCATCTGGTGTGTGTTCTGCTTCCTGACATTTAATGCCAGGCAGGGAGAGAGACTGCTTTCTGGCAGGAATGGGGTAAGCACTTGTGGACCTATAATCTGCTTTTTAAATTAATATCAGCCAAATCCCCTTCTGCTTAAGTTAGCCACAGCTAAATTCTTTGTCTAAGAATACAGTTTAGTTAAAATCGTCAAGTGATACTGAAATTAACATAGGAGAATGGGAGGGAGGGAGAGAGAAAGAGAGGAGAAAGAATAAAAGAATAATAGAATAACATCTGGCTAGGAAGATTCATTGAGTAAGTACATTATGACTTATTTAATTTGACTCAGAAGTGACATTTCAACAAAGTTATTCCTCTAAGGTCAAGGGCTATCCTTTACCTCAAAATAAAATCAGTCTTAAAGTGAACACTATCATTTATATATCTCGCTAAACAAATCAGTTGCATTGATTGTGCAAAAAGATGTAAATTGCTTTTGACATGCAAAAATAGGAAAGAATGTCTGAAAGGCAAATTATTTCATTCAAACTAACGTTTTTGCATAATTTATGCTAGTGACATACTTTGCCAGAAGGACAGCTTCAGGGCTCATATTTTGATAAGCTGAGTTTTATGGAATTGTCAAAAATATTTGAGAGAAATTAGCTTCAGGGACTCATGATCACCAGGGCGGGGATGTGTCCAGGTCCTCTGGCAATAATCCTGCTTTCCGTGTGCCCAGAAGCGCGGAGGGACCTTCCACATTCTGAGTTTGGTTCAAAAATCAGAAGAGTTCCCTGTCTTTAAAACAATGCCTCAAATCAGAAATATATAATATTTCAGTGGAAATTCTTCCAAAATGGTGACATAAACCTAGACTATAACGAGGCAGTGGCATAGGAAGAAGAGATTTTCCAGAGTGAAGAGCCCCAGCCTCACATGCTGCAGGTTAGGTCGACAGCAGTCGCAGGCCCACCGCTAAATGATGTTTCAACTTGGTCCACCCTCACCTTGACATGTGAAGCCCCTACTCTGGGCAGAGGGCGCTCTAGTCTGGTGGGTTCTTTGTCTTTTTGAAACACTCCCCAGACCTCTCCGAAAATATTGTCGCTTTCACACAAAATTCTGAATTTTCTGTGTACTGCTTGCTTCCCCTGCTTTACAATCTAGTGATGACTTCACCGCTCAAATCTCTGGTTCTGTGTGTAGAGAATCCTGCAAGGAACAATCGTCTGGTGCTAGAAGGGCATGTTGGATGTCTTCATGAACTGAGTGATATCAGACAGAGGCAACTAGGCCAATCTTCATATTTGAGGAAAGAGCCTTTTCAAGGACTGTGTTCATGTTGTTGTCTCCTAATTACATCCACTGAGTTCTTTCTTAGTGGTTTCAACATAAGAGACTTTTCATGTATCCATCTTCCATTTGGGCTACTAGACTTTACGTCTCCATTGTCTGAGTACAAGAGGTTGCAAACTGGAGGCCAGCAGGTAGCATCTCCAGGATGTGTTTTGTTTGGCTTACACAATGTTTCCTTAAAAATGTCACTTAGATGCCAATGTTTTTAAAGTGAGAAGATTTGCATAAATAACTGATTTGTGAAATCGCTGGTGGATGGGCAACACTGGGCTTGAATTCTCATTGTTTGTCTCACGTTGTTGAGCTTTTATCAGCCGGAATCTAAAAGAAGCTGCCCTCTTTCTCGAGTCAAGCACATTTCAGTTTTCCAAAACGTTCTTTCTCCTGACCCAGGAGACTCGGTCAGTTATGTTACGTGCTGGGCCTTGTAGACAATTGAGTTTGCAGACCCCGGTGACTGCACAAATATAAAGGTGTAATCCAAATGTATGCAATACAAGCTGGCATAACTGAGGGTATTCACCAAGAGTCCAGATGTCGGTTACCAGTACTGATGAGGGTTAAGCCTGGATGAGAGTCCAAGAAGGCAGGTATTGAGTGAGAGCCAATGTAACTGCAGAGAAGGAAGTAGGAAAAGGAAGCCTGGCATAGTTCCAGGAACTTCCATGAGGAAGTTGTCCTGCTGCCCAGGCAGCCTTTTGTGTGATTCCCATGATACTGCAAATAAAATCCCCAGCACTACTTAGCCATGCCAATCATCTGCTAATTAATATCATGGTCTTGTACCATTAGCTTTTCCATATATAGATCTTATTATCCCAGTGAGTTTACAAGCAATGTTGTGTGTATGTGTGTGTGCGTGTGTGTGTGTGAGAGAGAGAGAGACAGCATGTTAAAAGATAACATATACTGTTAAGAATATTTTCCTCCCCCCCAAATTGGGAAAGTTTAATAAAAATTCAAGAGACCAATTGCCAGACCCACTCAGTGATATGATCTCAACACACACACACACACACACACACACACACACACACACACACACACCCCAAATTCCTCCTCTTCAGGATCATATCACCATTAGGAATTTGGAAAACAAAGTTAACTCTGCATTATAATACAGTGATTTCTTAATGAATGGAGAAAAAATTGTTTCTCTCATTCATGACATGAAAAGTCCAGGTCACCACAGCATAATTATTCTACGACTTTTTGACTGCTTTGTGTTTTTCTGGGCTAGTTTCCAAGCATTTCTCATTTAGGGAATTGGTGGAGTAGAAAGAGTCAGGCTGGATACATTTAGAAGGCAGAGGAAAATGTCACATGAGGCCTGAAGTTACTTCCCTCCTAATAAAGTCCTGAATAATAAGGACAGACATTGATGTGTTCTTCTCTCAACTCGGAAAATGGCAAATCAAACAAGGAAACAGCAATATTTCCTCTGTCCTTCCTTGAGGGTGAGATTCCAAGCCATTCCTCATCCCTGAAGCTGTAGGAAGGCAGCTGTCTTGGCCGAGGAATGCTTCTCTGCAGGTGCTCTGTGGAACGCATCCCTTATGTTGCCTTCCAGCATCTCCTCAGCCCAAATTATTCGATCCAGGAGTGCACATTGGAGAAATCTGTTCCAGGTCCAACTGTCACATCAGACACAGAAAGTAAGCCATAGGCACATGGCAGATAAAATAATGTTAATAATTAAGACTCATACAATTCTTTGCACACATTAACTAATGATGTCTTACAATGCCCCAGAGGCGAGCAGTTACGACCTCCGCTTGATTATTCATTCATTTATCCCAGAGACACTTACTAAGCACTTATTGCGTAGCTGGTACTGGGGAGCGTGGGGGGACCCAGAGATGAGTAAGGCCTGTCTTAGCTTGAAGTGCTTTCCAGTCCAATGGCAGAGGAGGGGAAAGGACTCATCTGGGAACACTGGTCCCGAGAGGGGTGAAGTGGACACTCAGCCTCACGTGTGTGACACATCCTTCCCCCACACCCACACGCATTCACGCAGGTCCCTAGGCACCACTGAGAACTTGAGGTTATATTAAGTTGGGCAGGAAGGGGAAACTGACTCCTGGCATGTTCCCTTGTGTAGGGTCAGGGGCTAGGTAGTTCCTATACTCCACTCTGTGCCGTGCTCGATGGAGTCTCCTCTGCATGGACCATTCTTTCCTACCCCTCCACCCCTCAACTTCCCCATTACGCTGTGGACTAATACTTCTCCGCCACAGCTCTGCTCAAGTGGAGTAAGGACCCTCCTGTGTGCTCCCCTTGCACTCTTAAACACATCTCTCTACTACTGATCATGCCGGACTGCATAACAATGATGTGTCATATCTCTCTCTCCTATTAGACTTCTTGAAGTCTGCATCTCATTCACAACATAGGACTTGGCATGTGGGAAACATTCAGGCAATACCACTGAATGAATGAGCTCACATTTTCCCACACTGTATCTGAATGGCTGGCAGGACTTCAGGGGAAGATGTGCAGCAGGCTGGTGGTATGCATAACTCAAGTTCAGCACTGCACACCAAACTTGAGAAAGTTCTCCAGGCTGGCGTGATGGCTGCATCCTCGGGGGATGGTGCAATTAAGAAAAGAGATAGAAAAGATCCATGAGGGGATAGGAAGCCAATAGTGGAACTGACTAACCTGTAGGAGAAGAGCTAAAAGGCTGCAGTAATTCTGGAAAGACAAAACGGAAAAGGCTCCAAGACGGGATGTGTGACCCGACATGGTGGCACTCTGAAAGGCGGAAACTTTTTTGCATAAACTAGATTGTGGCAAGCTAAGGAACAGAGTAAAGAAATGACAATTGTGGACTATTCTTCCAAGGAATACGGGGAAGTCAAAGACTGAAACAGGTGAAACAAAGAAAAAGCAGGAGTGCTTTTGGAGAAGATATTTTTTGGATGAGCACATTTGTAAGTTGAAGAGGATGAGATCAAGGTGAAAATCAAGGAAATCAATGATGACAACAATAGCGAATGATGGTCCAAGGTCCCAGAGGAGGTGCAAACAGATGAAATCCAGAGCCAAGGGTTAATGCTGAATGGAGTTGGGATATCTCTTACTCCAGGACAAAGGCTACAAACATTTTTGAGGCAGTGGAAGTAACTCTAATCGACAGAGAGGCAGTATCCTCAGCAGTTAAAGCACAGACTCTTGGCTTCAAATCCCAACTCTTATCACCAACCAGTTGTGAGGTTCCAAGTAAGGGTCTTTTTGTATAACTTTCATTACACATAAAATGAGTATTATAGTAGTACCTACCGTGTTGTGTTGTCATGACAACTGATAAGACAACTACTCTTTCCTCTGCCAAGATAAACTAGCCAAAGAAGAAAATGGGCAGTTGGGGAGTTTGAAGTTACAGAGGGATGAGGGTCTGCTAGAGGACAAATCTTCAGCAGGCCCAAATAAGAGCGGTGAATCAGAGAGACACAGAAGTGAGATCTAAATGCATCCAGTGGCCCTGGACTGGAGGTATGGTAGGAAGAATAAGGTCCCATCCCCAAAGATGTCCACATCCTAGTCCCTAGAACATGTAAATATGTTACCTTAATAGCAAAAGAGACTTTGCAGTTGTGATAAATAAAGATCATGAGATGAGGAGATTATCCTGACTTATCTGGTAGGGCCTGATATAATTATAAGGGTCTTTATAAAAGGGAGGCAGGAGGGTAAGAGTGAGAAAAGGATGCATGACAAAGGAAACAGAGGTTGGAGTGATGCTCTTTGACGATAGAGAAAGGGGCCATGAGTCAAGGAATGCAGGCAGCTTCTAGAAGCTGAAAAAAGAAGGAGTGGAGCCCTGCTGACTTTGAGTTTAGCCTCGTAAGACTCATTTTGGATTTCTAACCTCCAGATATGTAAAATAATACATTTGTGTTGTTTTAAGCCACTAAGTCTATAGTATTTTGTTATGGCATCCACAGGAAACTAATACACATAGGGAAGCCAAGGGGCTGACTCAGCTGAAGAATCAGAGGCACAGAATTAAGTCAGGGAAGCATATGGCCCAGGAACTGACTCTGGTGTAGATGGAGACCTGTATTTTTACACCACTCATCTCTCACACTATGTCCCCTTTCAAACCCCAGTGGTGAGAATGAAGCTAAATGGAACAACTCACAGGGAAATAAACTTTGAAATCCAAGGCAAAACAGTAGCAGACATTTTCCACCCAGTTTACTTGGGCAACACCCAGCAACTTACCAGTCAGGAAAGATATTGTAATTAAACGCTAAATTAAACGGTGGCATTGCTTTATTCCTGAAAGCTTGATAAAGCCACACTTCTCTCATTGCTAAATATACCAGGGAGCTACGGAGGATAAAAATTTGGCCCAATCTCCTAACCAGAAGATAGGCAGCACAGGCAGATGCTACAATGTGGATTTCACAGAACTTATGCATAAACATGAGCAGGTTCAGAGTCTGAAATGTCAAAAGTTCTGAAAAATCTTCCAAGTAACTTTATGTTTTCAGAAATAAAAGACCTCTTGCCTATAGGCTGGCCTGGGAGCAGAACACCACCATCATCCCATGGTAGAGCACATATTACATAGGACATGAATGGGCCTCAGGTAGGTTGCCAGGTTGGAACCCATTTGGTAGATGAGGAAACTGAGGCTCTGAGGGTAAAGCAATGAACCCAAGGCTACAAGGCTAATAAGAGGCAGACTGATTTCCTGACTCACTCAGGTATGTTTTCTTCCACATCATGTGGAATAGATGTCTGTCTTCCTGGAAGAGATGTCAGAATGATGTCTTCAGTACATGCCTAGCAGCCCGATAGAAAAAAACAATTCTCCTACAACAAGTTCCTGAAGAACTCTCTCTGATTTGTTTCCCTCCTGCCTTGCTGGGCAGGACCTACCACACCTTGCTGTGTATTGTGTTAACAGATCAAGGAAGGAAAGGGAGACCTGCCGCCATCCCTTGAGGTTCCCTTGTCCCCTGAGCAGCCTTGTAAAAGTCTGAGGGACGAGCTTGGTTGGGAAGAACCAATGCTCATCAGTAGAAGAATAAGCCAGAAGGACTAGATTCCTCTCTGTCATTTTACAGAGCAGGGATGTGTAGTGACAGCTCCCATGCTTATGGCTTCCAAGGTCGTGCTTTTAGATGCTGGAACTTGGAGCTGGTTGGGAGTGAGACAAACATGGTTCAAGATTGGTGTGCTTTGCTGTTGCCCATAAAGGTGGTAGTGGGGAACAAGGTTGAGTCAGAAAGTGTTTTTGAAAATAATAGGAGATCCAAACACAGTTAATAGGCCTGCCATCAATTCATCAACCCACCCCTCTGTGGTCTAACTGGATTCATCCACAGTATAACATAGAGAGTGATTAAGAGCACAAGCTTTGGAGCCAATTATATTTGGGATTAAATCCTGACCCTGTCATTTAGTACTGTGACCATGGACAAATCACTTAATCTTTCTGTGTCTTCATTTCCTAGTCTATAAAATGGGAATAAGAATGCTTATTTATCAGAGTTGTTGTTAGGATTTGAAATAACAAATTAAAATATTTATGCATACTTGGCATTAAATAAATGTTGGGAGTATTACTATTATTATTATTACCTTCATGTTTCATGAAACTTTTAAGAATAAACACATCCATATATTTGGAACTCCGTAATCTCTATATGCAAGTACATGTTTAACAAAGATAAAATAGAGTTAAAGAAATATATACTTGAGATGAATGAAATCATAATTTCTTTGGAGGGAATGAGTCACAGTATTCCTCCTTTGGTGGTGTATTATTAATGATGATTTCCTTGAGATACATTAAGAGTGGATTCAGGACAGAAAGAGAGAATAAGAATTTACCCAGGGCTGGCGCTTCAATTAATCAACATCTGTTTCTGTAAATAGCCCTAAGTGAAAGAATCAAACTATTATGTTTTGTAGATGAATGATCAGAAAATGCTCAGAAACTCATCTGTCGTGGTCTAGTTTTGCCACCTGACAAGAATAAGAAGCCAGCATATTTTGAATTCATAAAAAGTCTGGGTTACGGTTTACGTAAAGTCCGCATTTAATTAGGGTGGAAGCAGCAGAGATTTAATGCTTCCCTAGCTTGGCAGTGGGTTGGAAGTTTTTATCATCTGTCCTTCTCAGATGTGAGAGGTGAAAACTGTGTGCAGAGAGGTATCCAAGTGGAGGCTAACTGTGCAACTCCTATTTGGATGGAGACGTTTTTTCACCAGTAGACTGTGTCAGAGGAGTCTGTTCTTGTTGTTCACTATGCCATATGTACCTCAAAAAAGACAGGGTTTTAGGGCTGCTGGAGTTTCTTTTGGTTTCTTTTGTAGTGGCAAACAAACAGGAAACCTAACCTGAATATTTTATATTTCGACATCCTATAAGACACGGGTATATAAGAATTATTTCAGTTCTATAAAGAGATCTCGGGGTGGAAAAAAATAGAAGCACTGTCCCTTTTTTGTAGTTGTGTTGGAAGCATTGTTAATGTGGTTTTCTATGGGCAAAAAGAGTTCTGTTTATTTAAATGCAGAATACCATGTACTACAAGCCAAAAAGGATTTCTTACCGACCTTAGAATAAAAGGTATAAAGTCACATAGATAAAAAGACATAGGTTGATATTTGTGAACACTGATATGAAGCAGGTCACAAAAACCATAAATGTATGAGAAAATGAAGCCCCAGACTGTATAGCGTGTCTGTAAACACTAATGTCAGCCCTATATTTCACTGAACACCACAAGCTAAAAAACAGCCTACTGTATAAGTAGGGTGAGCTAATCCCATACAATAAACACAAAGTAAATAGATCAGGAAAAACTGGTATATAAGAAATAGCAAAACCCAGTGAATTTGAGTGAATATTTGTGCAGACAGACAGTGTACTTAGGAAATGCCACTCATGGCTCTGACATTCAGGGTGGCCACACTTCTCACACCAGCAATATCGTCTTCCACTCTAGCAAACTCCACTTGTCAACAGAGTTTCTATTACCATGTCTGTATTTCTTTTCTTTAAAAGGACTTTTACATTTTGATAGTGCTTTAAATGTGCTTTAGACTTAGGAAATAAATCTCATATGAGTTTTGATTCCTGGAAGTTCACGAAAAATAAAGTGAACAGAAACAAATATCCTGCTGCCATTGGGTAAGTGGTCATTTGCTTTACGGGGATTCAACTTTGGCAATGCGCTGGCAAAGTTGAGCTAAGTGGATTTTTCTAGAGCTCTTTCTCCATAAGATTCTAGAGCAGCCTTACCAGCAGCAGAACATGAAGTTATGAAAGAAGAAAAAAGAAGTAAAACACTTTTTACTGTGTATTTCTTTATTACTCAGGCACAAACAGGAGCCATGTGAAATTTCATCTCCTATGTCCCACTATGTAGGGATTAGAGTCGTGAGAAACGTGCTTTGTCTCTTCCTCTCTCACCTCCCTCCTGACTTGCCTGTGAAAGAGCCAAAACACTCACGTTAAGCTCTCTGAATCTGATTAGCAGAAGCTGCCACGTGGCACGGCCCCAGGTGGCATCTCTGTGAACAGTGCCCCTAGAGTTGCAAGGCAGGGAGCTAACACTTGACATCAAAAGAGCTTTAGGGAAATCCAGATGGACAATACAGCAGTGCTGGTCAGCTTTATTCTGCCTCTGTTTGATTTCTATGGATATATGAGGAAGCCCTTTCTGTTTTTGCTTAAGCCATTGCTGATCCTCAGTTTAGCAGACTCTGCTTCTGTAAACTGAAATGAAATATTTTTAAATGGTGTTCAATCCTTATTGGCCCCTCAAAATTCAGAAACCCAAACTTTTACCAAGTCTTTCTGCTTTTCATGGCAATACAGTTATTTGCATACATTCAATATGAATCCATCCTCCTTTTTCCAGGATATAATTGGACAAATAGACTGTAGAACCAGGCCTTAAGTAAAGTGTCATACTTGTGCCTGACGCTTTTTAAATGAGGTATAGCAAGCTAATATTAAGGAACAAGGATTGACTTCCTATGTGGAGCCCAGGCCTTCATAATCCTCCCCCGAAAACTGGCCCAGAACCTGCATAGAGGGCCCTAACCACGGAGGTGTAAGGAAAGTCACTGCCAGGCAAGCCAGGGACTTTAGCAAATTTGGGAGAGCTCAAAGAGAGGAATTCATCCAAATTTATAGTGACTGCAAGTGAAATCTGGTGTAGGGTCTTGGTTTTCTAGCCCTTGGATAGAAAACTAAATAATATGGGCCTTTAATAGACCAATCTGAAATTCATTAGGGAGATTACCAGTCAGAGTTAATTCTCAGGCATTAGTAGATGCTCAATACCATATAGCTCTGGATTTGCAAAGCAAACTCGAACAGGCCTGTATGGTTAATTAACATGCTTGCTGTATCTTTGTAAATAATCAGGCCAAACATAAGAGACCAGCCTCTGTGTGATCAAGAATATTCTTTGAAGACGGAAGAGAGATGCTCAGAAAAAATATCCTAAACTTGGAAATAAGCAAAAGAGATTACTGGCCATTGTTTCTGTGCAGTCCTAAGCTTAACTTTCTATTAACTGGTTACTTTATATCTCCATGGGGCTAAAGTTAGCTTGTAGATTTTTGCAAATAGATATGCAAATAATTTTTGGTCAGTGAAACAGAAAACCTCAATGGTCTTGTTAATTGCTCTGTGAGATTTTTGACTCTAACTTAGCAATAGTATCCTTTTGAGTGTGTATATACTTATATATAATAAGATATATCATATTATATATATATATATAAAACATATATATATATATGACTTCTCAAATGCCCTTGGAACCACTTTTAGCATCCATTGGTTCACTCATCAATTTAAATGAGTTAAATAAAATGTTGACACGTGTTCATTTTACATTTTCATGAGATTCATGCTTTTGTCCTTTTGAAATCATAATTTAACATCTAAATACATTTAAAATTGAATTTCAACAAACAGAAGTCTATAAACTGCAGAAAGAATCTGGGCTCTCGATATGAAGACTTAGGTATGAATACTGGCACCAGCAATAAGTTTTATTTTGTAATAAGTTTCTATTTTAGAAAAATTTTAGATTTACAGAAAAGTTGCAAAGATAGCACAAAGAGTTGCCATATACTCCTCACACAATTTTCCCTGTAGTTAATCCCTTATATTGTCATGGTACATTTGCTACAACTAAGGAACCAACATTGATGTATCACCATTAATTAAATTTTATACTATTCAGGTTTCACTAGTTTTTTCCCATTGTCCTCCTGCTGTTACAGGATTCCATCCAGGACACCTCATTACATTTAGTCCTCAGGTCTCATTAGCCTCCACTGCTCTGTGACAGTTTCTCAGACTTTCCTTGTTTTTGGTGACCTTGAAAGTTTCATCAGGTGTTTTGCAGAATGCCTTTTAATCTGAGCATGTTTGATATTTTTCTCATGATTATGCTAGAACTATGAATTTTTAGGTGAATGATCACGGAAGTGAAGTGCCGTTCTCAACACATCACATCAAGGGCGCTTGCTTTCAACATGACTTATCAGTGATAATGTTAAAACCTGGACCTCCTGGCTGAAACAATGTTTTTCTGGTTTCTCCACTATCCCGTCACTTTCCCCCTCTTTCCATACTCTTACTGTTTGGAAACCAGTCATCAGGAAAAGTCCACAGCTGGTGGCGGAGAGGGAAGATTTAGCTGTACCTCCTATAGGGGAGAGTATCTACATAAATTCTTTGGAATTCTTCTGTACAGGAGATTTGTCTCTTCTCTCTCATTTGTTTACGTGTTCAATCATTTATTTATATCAGTATGGATTCGTGGATGTTTATTTTGCTCTTTGGGTTAAATCCAAAACTACATTATTTATCTCATTGCTCAAGTTGTCCCACCTTTGTCCATAGGGATTTCTTTCCAGTTGGTGCCTGTGTCCCTTTGACAGGCCCCCGTCTTTTGTTTTCTGAGTGCAGCAAGTTTTTAACCCTGAACCTCAGATTTCTCATCAGCAGAAGAGAGAATAGTAAAGCTGATCTTTCAATACTGTTATAAGAAATGATAACAAACTAGAATGATAATAATCACAGCTCCATTCCCAGAAGGCTTGTTATGCATCAGGCACTATTCTAAGCACTTAACAATATCAACTCATTTAGAAGAATTAGTGTCTATCAAGTGCCAAACTCACTGCCTGGCACTTAACATACATTCAAAAACTGAGACTTCTCATCTGGAGTGACCCAGATTCCAAATAGGTACCTTCTAGTGTCGCACATAGAGGAGCCTTCATCAGTGGTTCATACCAGACGGCCAACTGTAAATGACAGTGGAAACAAAAGCCCGGGTCCCACACTCCTGATTATTCAGCCTCCACTCAGAGGTCTGCCCTCTCATTGACAGTTTCATTAGGTGAGATGTCACTATTGGTGTAGTCAGCATCCTCCAAGTACCAAAGCAACTAACCTTGGCCACCCTGAAGCTTTGGTCCTGATTAAGGATTTTATGTTTAACAGCAAGCTCAGCCTGGCACCCAGAAACATTTGGAAATAGAACTGAATCTCTGAGAAGTCAGCTAGACTGAGTCAGGTGGCTTCTTCCTGCATTTTCTCAAGAGTTTTTTTTTTTCAAGATATTTTTCTTTGAGGCTTTTATATATATATATATATATATATATATATATATATATATATATATA
>NW_006792002.1:90853-106191 GCF_000442215.2 Lipotes vexillifer | reverse complement strand
TATATATATATATATTAGATGGTTAGCAGTCAGAAATAGTGTATAAAAGAAACTTTCCTCTCAACATGAACATTTTGTTCAATGGTGAAACTGTTTCCACTGATCTAGAGCTAACACTCTCATTAACATCATCCATCATTTTTATAAGGGATAAAATTAGAAGACTCAGGCCTAATAGGTACAGTTATAGCCTCATTATTTAAGTGCCAAATATTAACAAGGGTGTTTATACCACCTAGTGTCTGAGGTGAATAAAATGAAAAATAAACAGGTTTGCTAAGGCCTACAAAATTCACCTAAAGCAAGATGCACCTTTGGCCAAAAACTTAAAACCAATGTACAGAAAGAGATAAAATGAAATCATTTGCTGTATTCCAATACAGAAGTAACGGCAAGGAAGCTGCCAAATAAGAAACGCCAGAGGCTCCCTTTGCTCTGGGGAAGTCTGCAAAATTACACAGGGGATTTCAGAAGAAAACTCAAAGGTAACCTGCAGACCAAAAGTGATTTAACCTTTACAATAAGCCCTCTGGAGGCGAGGAAATAGGATTCAGGCCTGGTTTGGCACAAGAGTCTAAGAAAACTCACACCTTAGGTCTGCAAAATGAGGAAAGTAATCTTGTGAGAATGAGAAACTGAGAAGGCGTGGAATATTCGAGAGACAGGAAGATACAGAAAGCACCCTTAGGGTAAGTTTCCTTCCCCCTTCTTCCATCCTCACCTCTGCTACTGGCTGCTCCCTGCTCTGCTCAGGGCAACAGGTGCACCTGTATAGACAGGTCTGTAATAAAGTAAAACACTAACTAGTGTTGGCACCCTTTTCTGCTGTCACATTCTGAAAAATAGAAAGCCCCATAGTGGGTTCCTGGAATCCATCAGAGGAGGATTTTGCTGAGTCATTCCGGAGCAGCTAGGAGGGGATTAAGAAAGGAAGTGCTTTCTTAGGACAGGGGTGGAGCTTTCAGACCAGTGGGAGGGTTGGAGCATCAAGCAGTAGGACAGGGAATGAGGATTTCCCTGACAATGGGGAGCCATGCCTCTCCTGCACGGATGGCCATTGCCCATGGAGTGCTCACAAGGGCTGGAATGGAAGGGTAAAAACACTCGTGCAAATCTATAGAGCAAAGTATCTCTGCCTGGATCTCACTCTCAACATCAGGAACCAGAAATACAAGGAACACTAGCAAATTGAGGAGCAATCTAGACAAAGGATCTGGTGCTTCCTCTGTTCTCAACACCTTTAGAAGTCCGAGATTACCGTAGATCTCCCAGAGAAGGAAAGGGAATCCCAGTAATGATCGAGATTGAATTTCCCACCAGCCGGGTGATAAGGACTCAAGAGCAGAATGGAACTGATTTAGAGAAATAAAGAAGGTGACGTTTCTTGCACTTTAGAGTTAGGGACTAAAAATCATGATTTTTTTAATACAGTGTACAATTTTTCATTAGAATTATACAATACATGGCCCTCATTTTCCTGAAACAGCCACCAACACAACAGGGGAAGGAGAAGAGGGGCTCAGGACTCATTCATAGCTACATCTTCCTGCCTTGCTTTCTTGTGATCCGACTCTCACCTGGGATGCGCATGCTCGAACTGAAACAACTCAACTGTATTTCTGATGGAAATGTGCTCCCAGCATCAACCTGTGATGGCCACTCCCAGTGCATAAATACATACTAATGATGCTTATTCAGACAGTCACTCATTGCACAGCTCCTGTATACTGGATGCTATGCTAGACACCGACATTGTAGAAACAAACATTCCTCCAAGTGTCCAGTCCGATACAGGAGGCAGATAGTCAAAGAGCTCGGCCCCAACCATAATGTACTAACTGTACGATGGCAGTTCTGTACACAGGCAGAAGCTCAGGTTTCCAGAGTCGGACAGAATTGGCTTCAAACCTTGGCTCCACCACTTACCAGGTATATACCTTTGATCAAGTCCTTGGACTTTTCTGGCCCTTAATTTCCGCACCTGTAAAATAATGATAACAATGCCTGCCTTATAAGGGGGTTGTGATGATTAAATAAAACAAAAGTGATAGCTAATATTTACTGAATGATCACTAGACACTGTTCTAAGAATTATACATTTCTGCAATGCATTTAAACTGCACAATATCCTATGTGGCGCTTATTACTATTATCCTCATTAGACAGATGAGGAAACTGAGGCACAGAGAGATTAAATAATTTCTCCAAAGTCAAACAATTTGGTAAAAAAATAAAGCCATGAATATTAAGATTTAATGTACTTTGAAAAAATTAATTCAAATGAATACTAAGTGGTTTCATAGACATACAAACAAAATTTTGTAGTAGACCAAAGAAAAGGGTAACTAGTCTACTAGCTGATTAGGAAAGGGATAACATTTGATCTGTGTCTTGCAGAGTGAAGAGGAATTTGCCAAATGAAGATACAGAGGAAAAACATTTCAAATAGAGATAGGAGTATTTGTCAGTCGAGGGGTATGAAATAGCCTGAAATAGTTACAGATGGGGAGAAAGAAGACCAATGGGGCTCCAGTAGAGGCTTTTGGGGATAATGAAGCAGAAATGGAGATCCAGGATTTTTTTTAGCCTAAGTCAGTCTTATCTTACATACACAGTCCAGCCTCTGTATGCACAATGAGAGTTCTAACATCATCCTCTAGGCCGTGGGTGGCCATTGGAGTCTTTGAGCAAAGGAGAGACATGAGTACATTGTTTTGTGGTTGGATAACTAAGAAGAGGCTGGCAGGGCAGGCAGAGGTAAGGAGACATAAGCAGTGACAGGAAGACCAGTAAGGAGATTGTCGTGATAATCAAAGTGGGGGGTGTTGATGTCTTCCATGAATAGAGCAGCAGTGGAAATGTAAAGAAGTGATGGGGGAAAGAGCTCTCACTGAGGTAGAATTGGAAGTAGTTGGTAACCAATCGGATACATCTATTTATTTACTCCACAAATAGTATATGAGTATCTACTAAATGCCAGGTGCTATGGATAGACCAAGGAACAGCATAGAAACCGATAGTGGATGTGCTTGGATAGATGGAGGAAAGAATATGCCTTCTCACAAGCGAGATCATGCAAAAGTTTTCAACGGAGAATGTAAAAATTGAAGGGAAGCAGAGTTGGGAATGGAAGAGCTTGTTTGGAGACATGTTTGACATGTCAGGTTGAGCCAAGACTGGAAATATGAGGCTAAAACTGGGAAAATAGCTCAAACTCAATAATATAAGTCATGTTATTTTATAAGTCATAGCATTTTCACAAAGAGTAGATCATTTGACTAGGATATCCACTCGGTAATTTAGATTAGGCCAAGACGTATTATCTCTATTTCACAGGCTGTGCAGACTTTTCATGGCAATGCATCATCTGGGCAAAGGCAGGACCCAGGATGTTCTGCATCCACAGGGATTCTGCCAGGGAGAGCTAGAATCTCTTGTTTTGTCCTCCTTCTACTCTCAGAGTACACGATAAGCTCTGGAGTAAACACATCTCAAATGGATGCTCACAGAAAAATTTTTTTCTTCCAAATTTAACAATTGATTGTTTTCACTATGGGTTTTGACATTTCAGACTTGTTTAGTGGGCTTCCCTGACCCCTCTCTATATAACTTGAGCTATGATTATTACAATGGTGTTCTCTGAAAAAATACACTGTAAATCTTGCTCTCCAGAATCCTACAATGGAATCTGAGCCTTAGCAGTCGACAGATTTCCCAGGAAATCAAATGCCATTTACACTGAGAGCTGAGAATTATGTTTGAATCTGACTCCTCCTCACCGTGCAGACCCAGTGGTTCACTTCACTTGTGAAAACGTATTTCCCTGTCAAATATTGCCTGAGCCAAGTCAGCTGGTAACTGATGCATCTGTAAAAGTGTTTGCTCACCCAAACTCTTTGCTGAGGGCCCCAAATATACTTGTCAGCATCTTGTCACACATTTTGGGTCCTGGAGTAGATTCCTTCAATCACACAACAAAAATGTATAAAACACCACTTTCATAGCACTCCTCTATGGGTTGGAAGGAATAGTAATAATCATCTCTAATATTTGTTGAGCCCCTGTACCCGAGTACCGAGTACCATGCCACATGATTTACTTGTATTATTTCCTTCGATCCTCACAATGCCTTTCAGCACCTTTTATTTTCCAGTGTTTAATAGTTTCATTTCTTTATCCCCTTACATAATATCTGATATACACTAAAATACTTGATAAATGATTTTGGAATACATATGTAAGTAAAGGAGTGGAGTGAAGGATAAGTCTCTTTTTCAACGGTATATTTGTTGGTAGATAGCATTCATTAGTCCTCAGCTCGGGGAGAAGTTTACAATCAGGTTGTAAATACAAAATAAAAACAAATGAAGCTGAAAACACTCTTGCAAAGCAATGTAATATATAAATGAGCATTGATGGCAAAGGGCAGATAAGTTATCTAAGCGCCCAGGATACCAGGAGGGAATGAGAGCTGGGAGCCTGATAAGGACAGTCAGCAAAGGGTGCATGGAGAAGAGATTCAAGAGCTGTCAGATTTGCACAAAGCCTCATGGAAGTGGGGAAAATGACCAGTGACCACAGTTGTGTGTCTCTTGGCTAACGCTTTACATCCCTGTGCATGCGCGCTTGTGATCAATAACTCCTTAACTGTTGTTCTCACATAATTGGAAAACTGCAGGAGAACTCTGGGCCCACCTTTAAGGATGAGTCATGATGTGACAGCTCTATAGAAAGAGGACTTGAATTTCCTCCAAAAAACACTAGTGCTGACATTCAGCTGCCCAGCGTCAGCCTTTCAGTAAAAAACTCAATAACCTCTTGGGTATACTTCATGAAAGAGGAAACGTGAAGACTTTTCCTGACAGTTACTTAACCTCTTCAAGCCAGAGCTGCCTCATCAGTAAAACAGGAATGTCCTCTGTCTCTCAGAAGCGTTGTGAGGAGAACCTAAAATTACCAAAGCTTCGTACCTCCTCAGTGGGGAGTATCTCTGATTCTTTATTATCAGTTTCTAGAGAGATTTAAGATTTTTGAGATTGAGACATCAGTCTCTGTGCAATCCTATGAGTTATAAGAATCCACATCAGGGTTTCTTGACCTCAGCACTGTTGACTTTTGGGGCTAGATCATTCTTTGCGATGGCAGCTGTCCTGTGCCTTGTAGGACTGTTAACAGCATCTCTGGCCTCCACCCACTAGATGCCAGTAGCACCTCCTTAGTCATGACAATCGAATGTGTCCAGATATTTCCAGTTGTCCCCTGGGAGGGGCAAAGTTGTTCCCAGTGGAGAACCACTCATCTATATTATTATAAAATGAGATACGTGTTACTCAGTCCCTTTCTTAGCCTTCATTGTAAAGGGTAATGTAGGGCATTTGTCATGTCTCCATAAATAGAGGCTAAATGTGCAAATTAATGAGGAGGTGGATGGATCACTCAGGAAACTGAGACACTTTCATATCTAAACCGACTGAAAGTAAAGTTAGGACATCCTTCCACACTCCATGCTTGATGATAAGAAAAACAAATACTACCCTCAAAGAAAGAACTAAAATGCAATGGGAGAGAGAGACATCCCGGACAAAGTCAGGTCTAACTGTGATGACAATAATAATGAGACGAATTAGACTGTATGTTCTCAAAGTAGACAATATATAGCATTTATCTTTGTCACCTAAATTACAACTGGCACCTAAGAAATATCTTATTTCTGATAAACAAAAAACATCAAGGAAGTTGTCCAGGAGGTCCATTTAAAGAGGGTGGGGCCAAAAGAAATGTCTCAGGCAAAGATTAGAGCACTCAGGAAAATGGGGAAGACAGAACATGCATACTTAACTTTGGCTGCATCACACCATGCAGTCTGTAACCCAGACATCTACAAAAATCATAAAGGTGGTAGGTACCATTACAAAAGGATATACTCTGTCTTCATATTTATGTAATGCTCATTAATACTTAATTCAGCATTTAGAAGATGATCAATACAATTTTGTTGAACAACACCAAAAATTTGATACACTGAAACCCCAGAACTGTAGAATAAGGGATTCTGCTGAAAATAAAGAGGTGGCACTTAACTCAGCATGTAGTAAACTGGCAGTATTCCCTACCATAAAAGGTGATAAAGGCTAAAGCTATAAATAATATTAATCAGTTCAAGAATAGTACAGCCATTGACAGTGTGGTATGTAGATCATTCTGATCAAGGTTTGAACCTCATTCTGCTACTTCATAAGCATGTGACTGACCGTAGGCAAGTCATTTACCCCCTCCCGGATGTTTTCTCCTGGTATGTCAATGGGAGTAATTATACCTTTCTTAATGATGTCTTTGAGAGCTATGATAGCCATATATTATTTCATGTGCTCAGTTCCTTCTTTGGGAGGACAAATCCCTCTTTCCACCTCAAATGGAAACTCTCATTCTCCTGGTTTTCCACCAGCCTCATTGGCCATCATCTTTAGTCTAGAGATGTGGACATAACCCAAGCCAGGCCCCAGGAACTTTCAAATAATAAGTATACATTTTGTAACTATAAAAATAAGTCCCAGCACTGTTAACATGGGCTCCAAAATATGGACGTTATTATTTTGATTATTCCTAGAATGTTGGACTATAACATTTACACGTTTAAGCACTTGACAAATATTTACGGAGCTCCAACTTAGTGTCTGGCACTATGTCATGTATTTTATAGCATTTCCATTAACTCCCAAGATAAACACAAAAATAAGGAATCATTAACATCCCTATTATCCAAATGAAGAAATTAAGAACAGAAATGTTGGGCTTCCCTGGTGGCGCAGTGGTTGAGAGTCCGCCTGCCGATGCGGGGCACATGGGTTCGTGCCCCGGTCCGGGAAGATCCGACATGCCGCAGAGCGGCTGGGCCCGTGAGCCGTGGCCGCTGAGTCTGCGCATCCGGAGCCTGTGCTCCGCAACGGAGAGGCCATAGCAGTGAGAGGCCCGCGTACCGCAAAAAAAAAAAAAAAAAAGAACAGAAATGTTGATTAATTTTCACAGCTTCATCCAGCTGCTAGGTGATATAGCTGAGATTCAAACTCACATTTTTATGTATATATTATTATCATCGCTGAACCCTTCAGAATAAAGTGCATATGTAATCCCCATTTACTCCTAAGTACTTGAGTGTGTATTTCCTAAGAACACGGACCTTCTCTTACATATCCATAGTACAATTCACAAGGTTTTTGTTTTTCATAAGCTTTAATGTTGATACAATGCTGTTATATAATGATGGTTCATATTCAAATTTCACCAACTATCCCAATAATCTCCTTTATAGACAGTTTTTGGCCCAGAATCCCATGCAAGATCAAACATTACCTGTAAGCGTTGTATCTTTTTGGTCTCCTTTCGACAGAGTGAGCATGTTTTTAAGTCGGTACATTTTTTAGTCCCAGAGCTAATAACTGACATGATACATCTAGTCTCTGGCTGTAGCCACAGTCCTCACACTAGAAAAAAGGTCCTAGTCTCCCTTTTCTGTAGGGAAGGAAAATCTACAATCGCTATTAAAAGCAAGACTTCAATTCTTCTTAAAAGTTACTGCCACTGACAAAGGAGCTGTCCCAGTGAGGAAGCAGCCTACTAAGGCAGTAGCCAGGATAGTCGGGAGATTTGGTACATACGGGGGGTTGAGCAAATAAATATAGTAAGAATTACAGGAGGCAGGTTTCAGTGTCATAGAAAGGAGTTACAAATAAGGAAAGGAAAAAAAACACAATGGATCCTTGGGGATCTTTGTGATTAGATACAAACTGAAGGCATTGGTGGGAACTATCCATGGTGAAAAATGGACAGATAGATAGATGATAGATGTGTGTCTTCCTGTGTCTGCTGCTAGAACTTAGAAGCATTGGCACCCCAGTGGCAATAAGCACACCCTGTGCACAGACTATGGTTTGCAAATATTACTCTCCTCTAAAAGGAACCATGACTCCTTGGAGAAATGGCTGATTCCAGGTCTAGGTCTGGGAAAGTACAGAATGAGCCTGAAACATCTAGTTGTCCAGAAAATAAGGAAGTGCTCAAAGTATGGTGTCAAAGGAACACAGAAGTCGGTTTGAAAAGGCTCCTATAGCCAATCTGAGACATTTTGAGATTCAAGATAAGAAATTAAAGTAACTGTATATCACTGATTAAATAAAATAGGACTCTATGAGTCTCCACTGTTATAAAGAAATGAGTAATAAATAAGAAGAGAAAGCTCTTTCTTACAGACAACCAGTAACTATAAATAGCTCAGACAAAGCACATTTGGCATCCATCCTAACAACAGTTGATTCAGGCAGAAACCATTCAATAGATGTTAAAACCAGCAAATAAAAGTAATACAGAAAATGATATCTACAAAGTGGTAAAGTATATCCCTCAAAATATTTAGTAAACATAAAAGGAAAAATAGTAACTTACAGTGGAAAGCCTAAGCAAAGCCATCTTCACCAAGTGACCAAAGTTAACATCCCCATAAAGAAACAAAGCAGTCTGAATAGTCTGTAGATAATACAGTTGTAATGTATCAATATGAATTTTCAGAATTTCTTGTCTGTACTTTGGTTATGAAGTAATGCTTTTCTTTTAAGAAAATATACACAAAAGTATCTAGGATTAATGAGGCACTCTGTCTGAAACTTACTCTCCAGTGATCCAGAAAAGTAAAATGTGCATGCGTGTGTGTGTGTGTGTGTGTGTGTGTGTGTGTGTGTGTGTGTGTGACAGAATGAGGAAGAGAGAGACTGATAAAGTAAATGTTATAAAATGTTAACAATAATTGGGGAATCTGAATGTAGGATATGTGAAGTAATCTTACAAAAATTTTGTAAAGTTTCAGTTATCTCATTTTTTTAAAAATTGAGATTGAGATTGAGATTTTTTTAAAATTTAAGTTATTAAATCTAAATGGTGGCATATTTTCTGAAATAAGACTACTCAATAAAGTAGTAAATCGTACTATAGGAATCATGTTTCTATCTGAATTATTTTTTTTAATAAATTTATTTTATTTATTTTTATTTTTGGCTGCCTTGGGTCTTCATTGCTGCACGCAGGCTTTTCTCTAGTTGTGGCAAGCGGGGGCTACTCTTCGTTGCAGTGCGCAGGCTTCTCATTGCAGTGGCTTCTCTTGTTGCAGAGCATGGGCTCTAGGTGCGCGGGCTTCAGTAGTTGTGGCACACTGAATTAGTTGCTCCATGGCATGTGGGATCCTCCCGTACCAGGGTTCAAACCCATGTATCGTGCGTTGGCAGACGGATTCTCAACCACTATGCCACCAGGGAAACCTCTCTATCTTAATTATATAAAAAGTTTAGAATATCTCAAGCAAATGCATTATAGTAATAACAAAAAAGAAAAAGAAAAACAGGGAACCTATTTACTTTCAAGGTTTCCTTATTTAAAGACATGTGAGTTACAAAAAAATTTTCTAAAGACACTGCAAAAAACGTAGGTGTATTAAAGTGGTCATTTCTTTCTAACGATCCATAATATTTTAAAGCATGATAGTTGAGAGAAAAACGCATGTAAATGATATCACTTGCTCAAGGATATCATTCATTCTAAAAACTAAGTATTTTAGGGCTTCGCTGGTGGTGCAGTGGTTGAGAGTCCGCCTGCAGATGGAGGGGACACGGGTTCTTGCCCCCATCCAGGGAGGATCCCACTTGCCGCAGAGCGGCTGGGCCCGTGAGCCATGGCCACTGAGCCTGCGCGTCCGGAGCCTGTGTGCCGCAACGGCAGAGGCCAAGACAGTGAGAGGGCCGCGTACCACAAAAAAAAAGACAAAACAAACAAACAAAAAAAAGTATTTTATAGCAGAGATGATGGGAAAATAGAAAATGCAGCCATTCTGAAATAGTTCTCCATTCCAGAAGCTTGCCAACTGACAAAACCCATCTGGGAAGCCTAGGAAATAAAATGTCTCCTCCAAATAAAGTAGGGTTTCTCAACCTTGGCACTATGGATATTTTGGACCAGATTATTTTTTTATGGGGCACTGTCCCATGCATCATAGAATGTTTAGCAGCATCCCTGGCCTTACCCACTAGGTGCTAGTAGCACCCGTTAAGCCATAATGATCAAAAATGTCTCCAGACATTGCCAAAGGGGCCCTGGATGTGCGTGCGTGTGTGTGTGTGTGTGTGTTTGTGTGTGTGAAATTCATCCCTGGTTAAAAACATTCGTGTAAACCCACAAATTTTTGTCCCATGTGTGAGACGTAACACTTTCCTCCCTTGGGAAGTTGTCTATTCTTATATTCTGGAATGCTCTCCCGTGTGCTTCTAGGACATTTTAGATGTAATATAGAAAGAAAGAAAATTAAAAAGGACATCTAACCCAGAGAAAAAAAGGGTAAGAGGTTCTGGCAAAGTTTCAGCTGAAGTTGCTGCTAATAGTGTCTTCTTATCAGAGTTGGGACTGTGAGATAAGGAAGAGGCTATAAATAATAATAACCACCTGCCTTTGTAAAGCATTAGACATCTTAAAAGTGATTTCCTGTGCACTGCTGCCTTGAATTCTCTTGGCAATTTTATGAAAGAGGCTATAATTCCTCTATTTTACAGATGAGACCAGTAAGGCTTCCCTAATTTTAAATCATATGCCAAATAAGAAACAAAGCCAGGACTTGGTCCAGATTTTTGACTCCAGGTTCAGTGCCCTTCCTGCAGTGCTGAGCTGCCACGTGAGGTCAAACAGAGTTTGTTTTGTTTTGGTTTTGGTTTTGGTTGTTTGTTTGGGTTTTTTTTTTTTTTTTTTTTGCAGTTGGCAAGGAAAATCCTGAACCAGTTTACTGACTTGGTCTTGACAGAGAGCCTGGAAGTTCATGCTCAGGACACTAGCAATGTAGCCTGATTGCTTCCCTTATCAGCAAGTGGTGACCTCTCAGAAATCCACAATGCTGCTTCCCAGAGCTCTGCAAGACCATCATTTTAGCCTTTAATCCACATTCTCCCTCATGCCCGACACACACACACAGAACTGCAGTTTCCAATGTGGTTTTTACTTCTCAATTTATCAGAAAAGCTTATAGCTGAAAATGGGAAGGCAAGGGGCCGGGGCGGGGGCGGTGCAGGGACTGAGTTCTAAAAGCCGGTGAGTGCCGATAGCAAGGATTAAATTATGTGCTCTCACCTCCTTTATGATCTTTTCCCCCTCCTTTCATTTACCTCTGTTGGATTTCTCAAGGCTGCCCTGTAAAAATAAGTTGTCAGCACTTGAGTCTGTGTGATGCTAAACTTATACCCTTAGCTATCTGGTTACCAATAATAACAGGAAAGGATATATACACATACATATGTGTGTTTTTGAGTTTGCAGAAGTGTGACAGAGGTTCTGTAATGCTTGGACAGGAGCCTTATTCCTGTCTGCATGGTTTATTCCTGCTTCTCAGTGGTATTTAGAAGGTCTGTTTGGCTAAGGGTTTTATCCTCATGCAGTGGTATTTGAGTCTGACTGGCTGAGCTCTCACTGCCTGTCAAACCTCCTACCTCACTCCCTCTACCCTCAGATAAATCAAGTGATGTGATAAGCAAAGGGAGCCTTAATTGAGTCCCCCGCCCACAAACGTCCTTGTAAAAAGTGGCAGGCACTTTTCTCCAATTTCGACAATAGGGTGCCTGCAGTAAGGATGGATTTAGCTGGAACACATAGAATTTGGGAATGTTATATGAACAACTGGAGGGGATTCTTTTTTTTTTTCTTTTCAGTTTTTTGGAAGAGTATTTGATGACTTAAAAGAAACCCATTTAACAAAACGGAATGCAATTTGATAGTGATTCAAAGCAAGCTGGGCCAATATAACATATGGAATGACTGGCTAAGCCAAATTATAACTTTGAAAGAGATAATATTTACTGTGAAACATAGGTCACTAAGTTAGCAACATAGCACTGTGAAGAAAAACATTGACTATGACCTTGTCCTAAATAAGTAGGAATATAACATCCACTGTGTGTCAAAATTATAACTAAGTTCTCCTTATTACCCATCACATTCTCTCTCTGAAAACAAGCACTGTCCAAAGGGAAGAACATGTGATCTAACCTTGGCCAATGAATGTTCCATATCCTTAGCTAGAATGATTGGTTCAAGAGTGAGCATATGACTCAATCTCAGCCAGTCAGAGTTCCTCCTCCAAATTATCTGAATCAGATCTGGTGGGAAAGACCCCTAAACTCTTGAGAGCTAGAAACAAGGAGATCCAGAGCTACTAACAAAAATGTTTTCCATGTGGAAAAAGCTTATCAGCATTTCTCCACAGCCTTCCTTTGAGTCTATGAGTTTCTGTAATATCCCCCTAATAAATTCAGTTACCTATTTTACCCAAGCTAGTCTAAAGTTGGTTTCTTTTTTTCTTTTAATACATCTTTATGGGAGTATAATTGCTTTACAATACTGTGTTAGTTTCTGTTGTACAACAAAGTGAATCAGCCATATGCATACATATATCCCCATATCCCCTCCCTGTTGCATCTCCCTCCCACCCTCTTATCCCACCCCTCTAGGTTGTCGCAAAACAGCGAGCTGATCTCCCTGTGCTATGTTGCAGCTTCCCACTAGCTATCTATTTTACATTTGGTAGCGTATATATGTTGATGCTACTCTCACTTCACCCCAGCTTCCCCCTCCCTCCCCCCACCATGTCCTCAAGTCCATTCTCTATGTCTACATCTTTATTCCTGCCCTGTCACTAGGTTCATCTGTACCTTTTTTTTTTTTTTTTTAAGATTCCATATATATGCGTTAGCATACGATATTTGTTTTCCTCTTTCTGACTTACTTCACTCTGTATGACAGACTCTAGGTCCATCCACCTCACTACAAATAACTCAGTTTCGTTTCTTTTTATGGCTGAGTAATCTTCCATTGTATAGATGTACCACATCTTCTTTATCCATTCATCTGTTGATGGACACTTAGGTTGCTTCCATGTCCTGGCTATTGTAAATAGAGCTGCAATGAACATTTTGGTACATGACTCTTTTTGAATTATGGTTTTCTCAGGGTATATGCCCAGTAGTGGGATGGTTGGGTCGTATGGTAGTTCTATTTGTAGTTTTTTAAGGAACCTCCATACTGTTCTTCATAGTGGTTGCATCAATTTACATTCCCACCAACGGTGCAGGAGGGTTCCCTTTTCTCCGCACCCTCTCCAGCATTTATTGTTTCTAGCTCTTTTCATAATGGCCATGCTGACCGGTGTGAGGTGATACCTCATTGTAGCTTTGTTTGCATTTCTCTAATAATTAGTGATGTTGATCTTTTCATGTGCCTCTTGACCATCTGTATGCCTTCTTTGGTGAAATGTCTATTTAGGTCTTCTGCCCATTTTTTAATTGTGTTGTTGTTGTTGTTGTTTTGATATTGAGCTCCATGAGGTGTTTGTATATTTGGGAGATTAATTCTTTGTCTGTTGTTTCATTTGCAAATAATTTCTCCCATGTTGAGGGTTGTCTTTTTGTCTTGTTTATGGTTTCCTTTGCTGTGCAAAAGCTTTTAAGTTTAATTAGGCCCCATTTGTTTATTTTTGTTTCTATTTTCATTACTCTAGGAGGTGGGTCAAAAAAGATCTTGCTGTGGTTTATGTCAAAGAGTGTTTTTCCTATGTTTTCCTCTAAGAGTTTTATAATGTCTGGTCTTACATTTAGGTCTTTAATCCATTTTGAGTTTATTTTTGTGTACGGTGTTAGGGAGTGTTCTAATTTCATTCTTTTACATGTAGCTGTCCAGTTTTTCCAGCACCACTTATTGAAGTGGCTGTCTTTTCTTCATTGTATGTTCTTGCCTCCTTTGTCATAAATTAGGTGACTATATATGCGTGGGTTTATCTCTGGGCTTTCTATCCGGTACCACTGATCTATATTTCTGTTTCTGTCACATGCTTCCAACATGCTTATCATTTTTTGACCCTTAAAATACTACTCTTGCTACATTCAACTGTAGTTGGCCCCTTACTGAAGTGACTCAATATCATTTTTTAATCTATTTTAAAATAGGGGATGTTGCAGAGGTTTAGAAAGGATGGTGAACAGGATCACTCAGCTGAACATCAGACTGAAGGAGTGACATCCACTAATTTGTACAAGAGAAAACAGAGATGCAAGATTATTTTCATATAGCTTAGAAGATAGTGAATGACTGCATTCTTCATTCTAAATGTTCATTCACCTATATTGACCATTGGCTTCCCAGTTATTCAATTCACCTGTCTCATTTGCAGTTTCTATCCTTAGCTCTCTCTGTTCACCTCTTATGCAGACAAGCACTTGAACAGCCCCTAGTCCCCTTCTTGGGGAAGTCTGAGAGGGGATGTGCCATGGACCAGTCCTAAAGGGTCCTCAGTCCTAAATGGTCTGTTCCCAGCAGGACCCGAGAAGAGAAGCAGAGAACCACTGTGGAGGAAGCCACCTGGGGAAATTATGCAGTCTCCAAAACATCGCAGAGACAGGTCTGCCCCTCTGGAGACTTTGCTTGAAAGTATATTCCCAGAATGTCTGACTCCCTGGTATTCCCACGTATGGGCAAAAACACCTTCCCCAACCAGGGCTGATGGTTTTCTACTCCCCTGCTTAGCCTTCACCTGTGCAAATTACCATGGGACAACTATTGTTTGAAAAACGCCTTATCCTATTGGCCTGTTCAAATGTCAGATACTAAGGTGCTTACACCCTAGTTGTATTACCAAAGTGTCAACTTTACACTAGAGTAAAAAGTTTTCAATCTCACAGAACTAACCCATCCCAGAGGAGCATTTTCACTCCCACCTGAATGTTATACACACCAGGCTTTAACAAAAAAAAAAAAAAAGAAAGCTTGTGTCCAAGAAACTCACTGCATACAAATTCCTCTTTCTCTACCCACCCCTCCTCTCCTATCCACTGTCCACCACCCTCCCCCTGCTGAAATCATTTCCATTGATTTTAGCCTCTCCTAAGCCTTTTATTTTCAGGAGTATATAAATTTGAGAGCTTAACTAAATTGAATATGTCCCATTAAATAAAGTCATCTCACTCTGTAAAAGTCAGCGCAAAGTGACTCTTAATTCTGGCTCTCACCCACAGGGTTAAAGTGCCTGCTATTCAGGGGGAGCTTCGTGGAGGCTCCCCTGGAAGGCGAGCTCTGGAAGGTATTTTGGCGTGCTACATGCAAACGCAGCAGCCAACAGATCCCATCGTTTCTAAATGTCAGCCTTAGTATAATCCCTCTGACCCATTCCAAAGCTTATAGGTCACAGAACATTTTATCTGGCAGTGCCTTTTATACATACATATATATATATATATATATATATATATATATATATATATATATTTTTT
>NW_006792002.1:31549-90843 GCF_000442215.2 Lipotes vexillifer | reverse complement strand
TTTTCTCCCAGGTTTAAAGTGTTATCCATTTTTCCTTCCATCCCCCTCTGAAGGAGACCTGGCTCTTCTATACATATGGTGAGTAAAGCATCAAGGAATTCAAGCAAGTGATAAAAATATGTCTGCAGGGAAATGAATTTCTTTTTCTGAAATCAATCATGCGCTATTCACACAAGCAGAAGAATAGCCTGAAATACCCCTTATCTCACCGTCCCACTCCACTCAGGCATCCGTGCAAACACTTAGAGGCCAGAGATTTTCTCTCCTGGCCTTCTTTCTCCCACAGTGAAAGGGAAGGGAGGCCGAGATATGTGGACCACCGGGCCGAGGGGTGTGATTAGCCTGCAGTGATTGGCTGGCTGTCATCGGGATAGATAGCCATAGCCAGATGGGTCCACTATCCTGAGCAGATAGTGTGCATAGCAATCAGCACCTTGGGAAGAAAAGGCATCCTCTTCCCCACAGTTCAGAATAGAAATGGGACTATGTATGATTCCCACCTCCCCATATTGCCTCATTTTGATTTTGGTGCCCATGGCTTCTTGCCTCATGGAGAACAGGGGTACTGCTGTAACTGGCACTTTCAAAACCCATTTTATAATGGAGAGCAGTGATGTGGCCAAGCCAGGGTTCTTAACCACATCGTGAAAAGGCGAGCCTTGGCCATAATTCCTCAGTGTCATACTGAAGAGGTCTGTGAGCCAGGCTGCCTAGGGGCAATCCTGCTCTGCCATGTAGTAGCTGAGTGACCTTGTGGAAATGCCCAAGCCTCTCCAGCCTCAGACATTAATCGGGTTGTTGTTTGGATTAAATGACAGGTGCCTGTAAGCACTTAACCCAGCAGGTAACCCATGGTAGGAAGCGTTTTAAGTGTTAGGTGTGGAAAGGAGTTGAATCTAACAATGATTAGCACTGCTTACAGAAAACCTGTTTCCAACCACTAAAACTGTACATTTTCAATTGGGTAGTAATTACTTGGTGCCAACCTCTAAGGACCTCATAGTACGTTAGAGGCTGAAACCTTCTTCCACGATGCCTTTGGGTGACAGTTGAAGACACAAATGGAGAAACCAAGGCAGAGTAAATTGTTGTTGACTTATGTGGTCATACTACGGATGACCAAAGCTTCAGGGCTGCCCCCCTGAGATAACTTTCTATGTGAGTTTACTTGGAAAAAATGTTTTGTGAGATTAATTCTACCTTTTGTTTTATGCTTATGATTCCTACAGATTTCTAAGAAAAAAATATTTGCTTAAAATTAACTGTAGTAGGAATTCCCTGGAGGTCCAGTGGTTAGGACTTGGCCCTTTCACTGCTGGGACACAGGTTCAAGCCCTGGTTGGAAAACTAAGATCCCTGCAAGCCGTGTGGCATGGCCAAAAATACGCCCCCAAAAAACAAGCAACAAGAAAAACAGTACTGTAGAATAATAAAGTGTGGTAGGGAAAAAACCCAACAAATTCTGCTCTTAACTGGACTCACACAATGACTATTGATAGCCTCATGTTTCAGGAATGAAATGAGAGGTATTTAAAACTAAAAAGAATAAAATAGAACCTAAAGAGAATACAACTCATTTTGCCTTGTATTATGTAATCAATTAAAATTAAGGATTTTGCCAGATTAGGAATCAAGTGCCTAGTATAAGTTTGGGACAATGCTAGGCTCTGATCCACTATCTATCATCTGAAATCCTCACATAACCCTAGAAAGTAGGTATTATGTTGCCCATGTTAGAGATAGAGAAACTCAGAGAGGTTGCGTGAAGTCACACAGCTGGTCTGTGACAAGATCAAGCTTTGAATCCAGATCTATCAGACCCTAAGTTCATTATCTGTCTGTATGTATTCTATCTTTCCATCCCCCTAAGGAACAGTCATTTAAGACATCTTAGGTAATTAAGGTAGAATTTTAATAACTCGCAGGCTTGTAGTAATGCAAAACAAAACACCGAGCTGTTAGATAAAGGGAAGGCTTCATTCAATCACGCAAGTCCGCATAACAGCATGGAGTTGGGTGTGCACATCTAAACCCAGAATGAAACTCTGGGCCCAAACCTCCTACCTGCCAATCTGGATAAGACCCCAAAGCCCTGACTTGAAGGCACTGGTTATCATCATTCGTGTCTCTCCCAGCCCCACTCATCAGGGGTGAGATTGAGAGTAGGTGGGGACTCAATTTGATAGCACTTCCATTAGTTTGCTCCTCCCAAACTCTCCCCACTCTTATACTACATCCTATTCTAATTATCTCCCTCCCTGTTCGAATGATCTTCCATTTATTTCAAAAGTCTATTTTTTATTAACCCTCCATCCATTTCATAGCTTTTTAATCCCCAGCACCTTTCGGAGTCTTTTTACTTGAACGCTCCCCTGCTTTCCTCTGCTTTCTGCTCTAAGCAGCCCGGAAAACTTCACAAACAGGACTTCACTAGCCAAGCACCTCTATTTGGAATCACATCCTCCCCCCACTTTTAAAGTGCACTCAGGCTGACCTTGACTGGGTGGGTTTAGGGAGCCAGCAGAACAACGACCTCAACACCTTCCAGAGTTGGTACCAGTGTCCCCACTGTGTACCAGTGAGGAACCTGGCCCTTGAGAGGTGGCACGGCTTGTCCAAGGTCGCGAAGCTCGTAGAAGGCTGAGCTTGGGAGTAAACTAGGATCTAAACACTATGATCTAAAATCTTCAGAGTTCAAGCGTCTAGAAAAAAAAATCCAGGCTCTACACCACCTCACCGGTGAGCTGTATAAGTTCGGGAAAGTTAGTTACCAAAAAGTCACTGCTCACTTATTTACTGACTGTCTCTGCCCACCAGAATAGAAATCCCCATCAAAGAGACGCTCTGTCTGTTCTTTCCTTTCCAGCCAGAACAAAGCTCAGCTCAGACTTGGTATTTAATAAATATTCATTGCCTGAGTGCAGACTTCTTTTCTGCCACTTTTCTCCCAAGGTAATTATGCCAAATATATTTGGTTTACGGTCCTTCTCCTGCATCGTGCCCCACTCCAGCATCCATCCATCAATCAATGATCATCCCCATCAAGAGTTTCCGGGTCTCTCAGGATTTTAGTAACAAAAGGATTTTTTGGATGAGCTAGCCATGTATCTGGTGAGGTGCACAGTTATATTAATAAAAATGTCAATAACATCCAACGCTTAGAGGCATCGTGTAAGAACTAAGCAGGTAATTCCCACCACAAAAATCTCCACATTAGAGATAATGTAATTAAGGCTTAGAAAGCATAAGAACTCACCTGGGGTGGCACAGTGCCGGGCCAGGAGCTGTACCTGAAACTGATTGATTCTAGAGTCCTATCTCGAACGTTAGACTAAGGGCTTGACAGACTAAGGGTGAAAATGTAAATCTTTTATATGGAATACAATGCTCTTTCCAAGACCCTGCCTTGAATCCTATGTCATGCTCTAATCCATGGAATGAAATTGCAGAATTTAATACAGTTCCTCTGGCTCCGAAAGCAAAGGCATTTTGCCTCTTCACGAAGTGTATGGACAGAGAGAGTGCCTCTAAAGTAGCTGACTGCTTGTATTCAAGCTGAACTGGAAACCTGGGGACTCAGACCATTCACAGGCAGAGTACATGAGCAGGGGGCGGTCCTCTGCTGCTGGCAGGTGCACGATGGCAGCAGCAGTGATTCCTAAGGAGGAGTCGGAGGTCTTAGCCTTCTTTTCAATTAGATCATTCCAGGCCTGCCAGCTCTTGGTACCACTGCAGTTCAGACAGACGGTGCTTGTTTGTGGGCAGAATGCGAGAGCATCCACACCAGACACTCCTATCAGCTGCTCCATGTGAGGCCAGAAAATAACAACCCCCTGGCATCCTGTCACTTCAACAGGGCCTCTGGTTGGGCCACTGGACAGCTGGTAGGCCTTGCTGTGTAGAATTCAGGAGCAAGCAGGAGAATCTCTGAAACCACTATTAATGTCCCCACAGTTCCAATCTAAGGAAGAAATGTCAGCTTCTCAGATCCCATTTCAGAAGAAATAGGGTTATGATGCACTGCTTAGGATACCATTTCAGCCGCCATAACAGAGGCCAAGATGAGAGTGACTTTAACAGGGTAGCCTGTTCTTCTCTCATCCAAGAGTCCATACAGAGAAGTCCAGGGCTCTGTAGGGCTCCACAGGCTCAGGGAACGAGGTACCTTACAATATGATACTTTGGCGTCTTCAACATGCAGATTCTTTTTACTCATGGCCCAAGATGGTTGCTCCAGCTCCTTCCATCATGTTCATATTCCAGCCAGCAGAAATGGAGAAGAGGAGAAGTTGAAGGGGAGAACATGTCTGTTTCTTTTAAAGCCTCAACAAAGAAGCAGCACCCAGACCTACTGCTCACATGTTATTGGGGAGAACTTAGTTAAGCAGCCAAGTTCACCATGGGAGTCTAGAAAATGGAGTCTTTTAGCTAGGAAGCCAAGCAGTGGGGTAAATCTTAGGAATTCTATTACTAATGAAGGGGGAAAATAGATATTGGAGGACACCAACATTCTGTGATATGAACTTCCCTTTTTGCCAACCAAATATTTATGCATACTCTTCCTCTCAGGCATGGAACACCCTCCCATCATTCCCAAGAGAGGCAACCTGAGGTAGCGCCCAGTTCCTGCATAAAGTTCAAATCTAGTAACTCTGGATTTTGTACAGCTCTCTCCAGTATGTCAGTTATGGATGCCCATACTTTGAACTATCTGAAAGTCGATGCCCCTATAGCAACATGGTTGAGTGGGGTCAGGACAACAGCAATGAAAACTCCCATTCAGAAAAGGAATGAATGAAAACCCTAGCAGCTCCTTGTCTATAGCAATTTCCACATCCTGCTGGGCAGCGAAACAGGTTCCTTGGATAGGCTATCTGGCAGCTCCTGGTTTTCTCGGAGAAATACTCTTGTTCATGATCCTCCATGGCGTCATATGAAATGGTTACTGGAGGTCGTTTCTCTCTTGAGGGCTGCACAAGTTAGCTATCTATTTCCTGGTGGTACATATAAGAAAGTCTGGGCTTACTTTGGAGGCTGAATAATCACAGACTTTTGCAGACCTTGCAATTTCTTCGGAAATACTACTTGCTCAAAAACTTAAAGATGCATTTGCTTCCAGACACTTGTAATTGACTACAACCAAAAGTTTCATCTAGACCTACTTTTTGTGTATAAAAATGTGGTGTTTATTTATTGGCTTCTGTGCTCTGCCCAATCCCCTCTTCCCTCCTCTTTATGGTGACTTCCTAAAAGCCATCTGAAACAAAAGCCTCGGATGGGAAAACAGTGCCTATAATCAGATTCTGCAGCTGGGATGGCTCCCACTCTCTGGCCAGTAGTACTTACAGAGACACCTGAGAAAGGCTTGGGACCACTGTGTAATCTCCTGCTGTTGCTATTTCTTCATCCATTTGAGTTCATCTTTTTTTTTTTTTTTGCGGTGCGCGGGCCTCTCACTGTTGCGGCCTCTCCCGTTGCAGAGCAGAGGCTCTGGATGCACAGGCTCAGCGGCCATGGCTCACGGGCCCAGCCGCTCCGTGGCATGTGGGATCTTCCCAGACCGGGGCACGAACACGTGTCCCCTGCATCGGCAGGCAGACTCCCAACCACTGCGCCACCAGGGAAGCCCTTGAGTTCATCTTTTTGGTGGCCCTTCAAATAGCAAAAGAAACATTCAACACACACCAACATCCTGAGTTCTTCCAACTGGTTTTGTTGGAGTCATGTGCTCTGTTGGCATGAGGTCTGCCTTCTGAGATGCGACAGGTTTTACCCAATGCTTTCCAATGCTATTATGGCAGCACCCCACATCTAAACCCCAAATTCTAGATTAGTGATAATACCAGTTCAGCTGCTCAAGCAAGAGCTAAGATAACAGTGGATTAAAGCAAATAGTTTACGTCTCTTTCTGGGATGGTCTGACCTTACACAGTCTGGGGCTGCTATAGCGGCTCTGTGATGTCAGGAAGCCAGGTTCCTTCTATCTAGTTGCTTCACATCCTCAGTGGGCTGTTCCCACCTTGTGGTCTAATGTGGCTGTTTCAGCTGCTGCTGCATTCCAACCACCAGAAAGCAACAAGGCCATGGAGGGTACAAGACCTTTATTTGGGAGTATAACATGAAATTCACATGGCTCCCTTTTGCTCACACCCCAGTAAGCCAGGAATAAACTATGCGACCACCGCTAGCTTATGAGACTAGGAAATGAATCTTGAGTTAAATAAGCATGTATGCTAGGGGTCCATTACTAGAAGAGTAGAAGAAAGTTGCTGGCAGCCTGGACAGCCTCTTTTCAGGACTGATTGCCCCTAAAACTGGGTCAAGTTTAAGACAGCTTTTGATTCAACTATCCAGCTACATGCCTAGAAACTGAGAAAGGCGGACAGAGGACCATGGAGCTGGTGAAGTCAGTATTTGCAATTCACGGTCTTTTTCTCCCCGTGAAAGTAGTTTGGAAATGAGTAGAACTCCACACAGAGAAAGCTCAACATCCCCAGCCAAAATAAGACAAAATTTCTTGGAGACACATTGATTCTCCCACTCTAACAGATCTGAAGGTAAAGATGTCAATTCTGGGATAGTGATGGGCTGAAGGTGGACTCGGTGTGTTAAAAAAAATATAACAGGGGACAGGGTAAATTCTGCTTCAATAAAAGTGAGCGTATCTTTATCAGAGTTGACAGAGATCATTAGAAAGTGAAAGCAGGAACCCAATATATTGATGATACCTCTAGAATTTGGCCTTACAACCACAGGCTGTATTCAGTGGAGTATGTTTTTTCTTATCTCACGCAGTGAAATCCAATCTCATATAAGTTTTTATTTGTTCAAAGTGATAGATAAGCCTCCTAAAGTATGGTTTAAATCAATATTCTATTCCCCAAGCTAACTGAAACTGTGCGTTCGTTTAATGAATAGATGTACATGCAACTTTATAAACACACAGCTATAACAAAAAAAAATGGGAAGAGGTTACCCAGAACAAGACTTTACTTCACAGGATGTACTTGATTGTGTTTCTCATACTGAAATAAATAGTATATGAACACATCCCACATTGCCGAATAAAATATCTTATATTGTGTTTTGGCAGGCTGGCTTTATCAGCTAGCACAGAAACAGGAGTCCTGAGATTAAAAAGAAAATGATTCAAACAATAAAAATAATAGCTAACATATATATATGTATACATATATATATAGATATGCTTAGTAACTCAGTTGATTCTTTCAATAATCCTAATGGTACTATTATTTTTCCCATTTACAAATTTTTAAAAAGAAAAAGACACAGAGATGGTAAGTAATTTGCCCGAGGTCACACAGCTGTTAGGTGGTGGAACTGGGCTTCAGATTAGTTAATCAAGAGATCTTGAACATTTTACCCACCCAAAAGAGAGAATCTGGTTCCTAACAGAACTTAGTACTTGGTTATTTGGATTGCTGATAAATTAGAACAAATCAGGATACTTCAGTATTTAGGGCGTTCATGTGTTAGATACTGCAAAGAATCATTGATCATTGGTGAGTCCACTATGTCCATCCTCCCTCACATTTCCAAGTTCCTCTGTCCTAAAACTGTACCCTGGTAGAGAACAGTAACCTTCAAGTAAATTGCCTCAAGGCGATGCCAAACCCTAATGTTGTTCAAATAATTCTTTTCTCAAAACCCCTCAAATACAGTTATGCGTATCGTCACTTATGGCTACAGGAATTCCCTAAGACATTTTTGGCACTGTAACTGATTGACTTAAAGTGTTTTGATATGCCCTTGGGGGTGGAGGTGAGAGGAAGCGGGTATTAAATAACTTCTAGTAACAGCCATACTGTTGTTTTCTATAATTTAAACTAGAGTCATGTCCAAATCTCAAGGTCCCAGACACAAAACGTGATCATAATGGACAAGAGCAGGGGTCAGGGCCAGACAGCAATTCTGCCATTACAGGGCAAAAGTTGCCATAGACAGACAAAAAATGATTGGGCATAGCTGCATTCTAATAAAACTTTATTTACAAAAAAACAGGCATCAGGTGACCTTTGGCCCACAGACCAAGCATGATGGATACATCTTGTAACTGACATGAACTCATCCTCCCAAAGATGGGAAAACTTGGGATTGCCCCTCCTATATTCAAAATGCTCAGACATAGCGCAAGCTATGGAGGTAGTTGTGAGAGGGTGTCCTCTATATTCACAATGTGAAAACCATGATGCAAATTATAGAGATCCCTCGTAATTGCATTTGCGCCGTCCTGCCATCCCCAACACTAACGCTTGGCACACTTTACTTCATTCTTCCAGGCCAAGTCCAAGGTCACCTCATCGCCTTTGCTCACTACCCATTCTCACTCTCAGGTGCCCTACAAACCATTTATGCATATGAGATTACAATTATCTGTTGACATATTTAGCTCCTGCCTGGACTATGTGATTCTGAGTGCTAGGAACCCTGCCTGGTACCCTTGTGTTCATAGCACCTAATCTAGCATCTAACACCCTGCTCACTGAGAGCATTAAAAAGCAGCACATGGTGAATCATGAGAGTGAGCTCAAAGAAAAACAACACGAAGAGCCATTTTACAAAGTGTATGCTGAAATTGAAAAGAAATAAGATTTTGAAACTGAGTCATAAAGAGGATGGTGGGACAGTGACAGATGGGGAATCTGAAAGGGAACGGGTAACAAATGGGCAGGGGGGCATTTGACTTGTTGATTGCGTGCATCATGGGGTAGTCAGGTCCAACTGTACTGGAGGCATTAGGAGCCCAAAGACCAACGTTCAGAGGGACAGGACTGGAGATGATGGTTGAGGAGTCGCCTCCAGGAAGGCAGTTAGAGAAACATGAGCCAGGGAAACGTTTCCAAGGACAAGAGTGAGGAGCAGAACTCTTCTGACTCCTGCCTTGTTCCCCAGGTCAGCAGTGTTCTGTTGAACACACAGTGTTAAATCCGCAGTCTTCATCAACATCAGCTCCGTTAGATCAAACGCCAAGCTAATTTGCTAACACTATTAAATACATAAAGCCATCAGAAGTAATTTAATGCTTATCAGATATGCTTACTCCCTAATAAACCCTCATCTACCCCTTATTTCAGCCTAATGATCAAAATGGATTCAGAAAATGAATATGTAATGAAGATCCCTTCCATCTATTTCCATGAAAGAATTAGAGGGGGATTTAGATAGAAAAGGGGGTTGGCATTTAAGGGGACATTTTGCTGCTTCATTGATTTCATTTTGAAGCATGTGACCCACGGCTGAGGTTTGTCAACCTTTCATTAGTCTGGGTAATTCATCATAGTTAAATATCAGATATTTAGACTACAGATGCATTCCCACCATTTAGCATGCATCCAATATCCTTTAATTTACAAAGGGAATCACTGAGTGCCAGCCAAATAAAGGACCCAGTTTATTCATCAGAGGGAGCCCTGCAGAGGGAGAGATTAGCATGGAGCTAAATATCCGCCCAGAGGGCACTCACTGTCCTGTGCACTAATACCAGCAGTCATCACCCTCACCTTCTTTCTGTAAATCAATGAAAGTCTGTCTCTCATCTATAATTACCTCTCTGTCTTCCCCCACCCTGTTGAGGTGATGGCAAAGAATCCTGTAGCTGGAAGGGATGTTGGCAATCACCTTGTCCAAGCCCCCAACACCCCACACTTTTCAAATGCAAACCTTGATGACATCCCAGTGGCTGCCACTGGGATACCCCCAGTCCTTCCAGCCTCCTGGGGTGACCCTTTCACTAATATTTGGATAAAAATATTAAGGTCCTGTGTCAGTGAGCACTCTATGCAGTGCCCTCCCATGGATTCTGCTGGGTCCCTGGAAATGCTCACTCTGAGTTTCTGTCCTCCAGAAATGGGTCTTATTTGGGCCTCTCCACCTATAGATGTCTTATCTTTTCTTTACATCAAGCCCAATGTGGACCACAGCCTCTTTCCTGTGATTGCCAAAGAACCACTAACATAAAACTACTCACATATTCATTCACTCACTACAAATCAGGTCACCTACTGGGTGCCAGACACTGTAGCGGGCACCAAGTACACAGGGGCGAGTGACACGACTGTGGTCTCTGTTTTTGCAGAGTGCACAGTCGAATGGCAGAGACAGCCATGAAGCAAGGATACACAGTGAGAACGATCATGAAACGACTAATGATAGCAAAAGCAAGAAAGGACAAAAGGGGAGCGTCACACCAGGAGCTGCTCTTAGGCTGGGCAGTTAAAGCCTCACAGAAGATCAGACAGTTAGGTTGAGATCTGGAGGCTAAGAAGGACCCCCTCCCCCGGCAAAGTGTGTGTGTGAATGCAGAGTGGGAGGGTGTTTGGGGCTGAGAAGGAAAGAGTCTGAGAACTGAAAAGTGGCCCAAGTGGCAGGAGCACAGTGAGAAAGGGAGTGCACAAGGCAAGATGTGCTCAGGAAGGACTGTAAGCAGGGCAGAACTTGAAATAATTTTATTTATCTATCTATCTATTTATTTATTTATTTTAATTTTAGTAATTGTTGTGGATTTTTCCATTGTGGGTTTTTTTTTTAATTGAAGTATATTTGATTTACAATGTTGTGTGAGTTTCTGGTGTACAGCAAAGTGATTCAGTTTTATACATATATTATACATAACTATATATATATATATATATATATATTCTTTCACAGATTCTTTTCCATTATAGGTTATTACAAGATGTTGAGAATAGCTCCCTGTGCTATACAGTAGGACCTTGTTGTTTATGTAGAAGTTATTTTGTAACAGGGAAGAGCTAAATCGGACTCCACGTTGGATCTTTTTCTGTGACCTTAACCTTGCTTTTCATAGCTTTTGTTATGATAGTCATACATAATGGCCTGCCTCAGGGAACCCTGCCCACCTGTGAATGGTTGCAAGAAAAAGGAAACTAACACCTCCCCTCACGGAGGCTGGTCCTTCCAGGAGCTGTTTTGCAAGACTGATGGCCCTTTCACTTTTCTTCCTCACCACCTCCCCCTCTCTGATTCTATAAAAGAAACTGGCATCCAGACCCAGATAAGATGGTTTTTCAGGGACACTAGTCTGCCATCTTCTCGGTCTGCCAGATTTCCAAATGTAGTCGTATTCTTTGCCTCAACACTTCGCCTCTGGCTCATTGCCCTGTCGCGCGGCGAGCAGAGCGACCTTGGACTCCGTAATAATTTTAACTTTAAGATCTGCCCGGTAACCTAGAGCATCGTGGATTGAGGTGGACATGGCATGCATGTCATTGACTTTTACTTGAGGTTTGACTTATCTTAGGAGAATGAGATCACCCCACAGGACAACAAACCCCTGAAAGCAGACTCTTCCGCTTCTCCCTCTTTCCCAGCCTGCCCTCCACACCAGCCACCCCTGGCCAAGTCCTCCCCGGGTCAGCCTCCAGTTTGATTATCTCCTTTCTGTCTCCTCAAATCTCTCCTTTCCCTCTTCTCTATCCTCAGCCTCCTTTCTCTCAGGCTTGCCTCAGAAACTCAACATTTTTTTTTTTTTTTTAAAGAAGAGAGATTCAACTCTCAACTTCTCAGTCTAGACCCTCCCTAGGGGTGAGGATAGAATCAACTTCCAGACTCAAGGAAGCTCATCCAAGTCTAATCTCATTTCTCCTGAGATTTTTTTCCCACACGCTTTGTGTATCCATTATCCACGTCATGGCGATGCTGTGTAACAAGGATGCTGCTCTGCGTGGGTGATGGAAGCAAACGCTAATTTCTAGTAAAATTGTGTTACACTGAAAAAAAAAAAAACAGTGACAAACAACAATAAATGTCTATTGCTGACACACCGGGGGTATTCAGCTCAGCATCTCTAATGATCTTGGCTGAGCCCACTCACACATCTGGGGGTTCTAGGATGGCGTCTGCTAGAATGATAAAGCAGCTTGGTTCCACGTGTCTCTCATCTTCCTCCTAGGATGAGCAGGGTGTATCCTTTTCGCAGCAATGGCAGAGGGTAAATGTAAGCAGAAACACACAAGCACTTTCTCACCCTCTGCTTACATCCAACACTGTTAATATCCATTGACCAAAGTATGCCATGTGGCAGAGCCCAGAATCAGAGATGAAGGAATTATAATATGACATGACAAAGAATCTAGATGGGGGTATAAGGGACTGGGGCGTTTAATGCAAGTAATCTACTATACCTTAGTTTAGGCAGAAGAGGTTATGGTCAATTAGGGATTTTCTTCTTTCATTCCTGCATAATTGAACTCAAGGAGTTAAAGTGACTTGCCTCAGGGCACACACCTTGGTTAGGACAGCCAGAATCCAGATCTCCAGCCAATCCAGGGCCCTTTCCATTCCACTATGCTAGTTTCCTAAAAGCCACCAACCACATAAACCCACGTTTTCCTTTGCCCCCAGTAGGCCTGATATGAAATAGCTAAAAATTCTTGTAACCAAGCTGAGGGGTCACATGGCATACTTAAGAGTAGAGGGAATGCACATCTAAATTTAAGTCAGTGCTACCACCTTGTCAGAGTATTTTAAATAGCTCAATAATTACAAATTGTTTACCTAATTTTACTTCCCTGGGAGATCATGATGCAGGCTTCAAAAAGCCGAAGTTATTACACCTACCCAGAGTCCGCATAAGGATAACCCTTCTACGTTTTCTCTGAGTACACATACATCTTTCCTACTTATGCTCAACAAATCACTGTAAGCATATTTTTCTGCATTTCATGATAAAAATCCTCCCCTACTCCCCAATCTGTTTAGCCAGATGCATTGGATACTAGGAACCTGATGGCAATTCTTTATAGATTTTACTTCTTTTGTTTCCTCCTGACTTATCTCTACTTTAAATCAGTGGCTCTTAAATGAGAGGACTATCTGGAGACGTTTTTGTTTGTGTCATCTTGGGGGGTTCTACTGGCGTATGGTGAGTAGAGGTTAAGGATGCTGCTAAACATACTACAGTGCACAAGGCAGCCTCCACAGCAAAGAGCTATTCAGTCCAAAATGTCAGTAGTGCTGATCTGAGAAATCCTGCTTTAAATAAATAAGACATCAGTGCATGGATTGCTGACACCAACAAACTGGTAACAGAACATCTTTTTTTTAATTAAGACAATTTACCCTGAGAATAGTGCTTTACTTAAACAATAGAAATAGTAACAAACCATAAACATCGGCCCCAAATTTCATCATTCTTATGGCTAGTTCATCTCCCTTTAAGTCACACAATAGTCCCAGGAGGCAGAAGGGTGCGGGGAGCATGAGGGAGGCTAGACAGACCTGACATTGAATTCCAGCTGTGCCCCAATGACTAGCTGGATGGCAGTGGTCAAATTTACTTATGTCCCCTCTGCCGCAGTTTCCCTTTTGGAAAAATGGGGATACAGCCAACTACCTCACAGGGTTATTGTGGGGATTAATTTAGAGGATCTATATAAACTCTCTGGCCCAGAGTAAGCATTCAGTAATTGCCAATTCCCACTCATTAGTATTAAAACTCCTCTTGATTTCAAATCTGGGTCTTATACCCTGGTCCTTTGGGACAAGCCAGACTCTACAAAGAGCCAGCAAGTACCTAATGAGAGAAAAATTTCTGACTCATACTTTCCATTCCCAAGGGATCAGGCTAGTTCAGATGGAGTTTCCAGGAGCATCTGAACTGATCTCAGCACACTTGTTACTAATAAGTTTTGGTGCTTGTGTATTCACATCACTTGCACATTAACCAGCTGAGAAGTCCAGTGGCCCTTTGAGGAACAGAGGTCTCAAGAATGGTTAAGTACAAGTCTGAAAACAAGAAGCTGGAAGCAAATATATTCTAACACAGCTACAGTTTGTGATGCATTCTGGAAAATGACTGAGAATGTAGTCCTAGGGCAGAAGCCACTGAGCTAATGTTGGTGAGTTTAGATCAGAAGCAGGCTCACTCCTATTCTTCCCAGGGCCTCTTCAGGCTTCAGTGAAAATATAAAAGTCCTTTAAATGTAGCCTCCCCAAAATTAGTCTTCTTCCAAATAGACACAGTTGAAGAGGTGATGTGATATTGGTTAGTAGCATCTTAGGTGTGAAATTCAAAAGCCTCTTCCTTGGTTTTAGTAGGAATGTGTACTGATGTATGACTTCAGAACTATTCATTAGATTCCAATTGTTTTTTGCAAACCAAAGTGTGGCAAAATGTATCACACTGTGTTGTATGCAGGCCCTTTGACCCAGCAAGTCTACTTCTAAGTATCTCTCTTGCTAAAATACTCATGTAGATATGCAAGGATATACCCACAAGAATATTCACTTGTAACATTATTTGTGATGAGGGAAAATTGGAGGTAACTTGAGTATCCATCAGTGGTAAATATGGCTAACCAAATGATGGCCCATCCATTCAATGGAATACTAAATTTAAAAAACAATGAGGTAGGACTTCCCTGGTGGCGCAGTGGTTGAGAGTCCGCCTGCCAATGCAGGGGACACGGGTTTGTGCCCCGGTCCGGGAAGATCCCACATGCCGCGGAGCGGCTGGGCTCATGAGCCATGGCCGCTGAGCCTGCGCGTCCGGAGCCTGTGCTCCGCAACGGGAGAGGCCACAACAGTGAGAGGCACGTGGACCGCAAAAAAAAAAAAAAAAAAAAACAATAAGGTAGCTCTATCTGTATACATGTACTCGGGAGAATGGTTATAAAATATTGTTGCATCCAGAAAACAAACTTTAGAACAATATATACTGTATAATCCCATTTTTGCTTTTTTTAAAAATGTAGAGAGAATTGTATCTATAGAAAATTCTAGGAGGCTACAAACAAGCACTATAAAATTTAACAGTGCTCAAAACTGATAAGTGATTTAGAGAAGTAAGGAGCTTAAAGAGAGAGACCTTCTTTTCTATACTTCTATATTGTTCATTTTCACAGTAATGATATATTATTGCATAATTTAAAATAACGTCCCTCTTTCTTTTCATTTTACACACATGTATACCACCACACACACACGCACGCACCCACACACACAAAATAGATATAGTAGTTCATAGATATAATAGATAGACATTTACTGGATCTTTAAATCAGCCAAAATTACGTCAGAAAAACAGAAGCCATTTTAAGTATTCCAGAAATTAATGGTTTTAATATAGGAACTTTGGGCTTACCTAGCAGATAGAAGAGCTTGGGAACAAAGGTCATGGAAATCACACTGGCAATCTCAGCCTGAAGCACCAAAATTCTCAAGAGCTCACTGAGAAGCCTCTAGAATATTTAACATTTTCTGGAAATCGCCCACCAAGTTTTTCAGTCTACAGCAGCACAGAGGGTTGCTCTCAAGAGCTTACTGCAAAGTTCCCATATAATCCCATATATTTGGGCTGCAACTGCCACAGAATCATAATGGCCTATCCTTATTTTATTTTATTTCTGTCTTACATATCTTGTATGAGTTCCTTTCATTGGCAAACTCAATCCCAGAACCATACAATGAAGGGAAATGCAGTTCTCAGCTTCTCTTCTACGGTACAGAAGAAGGAGGTAGTGGTGATTCTCGGTTGACAACAGGTAGTCCAATGGTATTTTTCACAGAACTATTAAAAACCATCCAAAAATTTGTATTAAACCACAAAAGAATCCAAATAGCCAAAGCAATGTTGAAAAAGAACAAACTTGAGGCATAGCACATCTTAATTTCAAACTATATTATAAAGCTTCAGTTACCAAAACTGTATGGCACTGGCATAAAAATAGACACATAGACCAATGGTACAGAATTAAAAGCCCAGAAATAAACCCACACATATACGATTAACTAATATTTGACAAGGAAGCCAAGAACCCTCAACGGGAAAAAGATAGTCTCTTCAATAAATGGTGCTGGGAAAAGTAAACAATCACATGCAAAGAGATGAATTTGGACCTATCTTACACCACACACAAAAAATTAACTCAAAATGGACTAAAGACTCAATTTTTAAACCTGAAGCTATAAATCTCCTAGAAGAAAACATAGGAAAAAATCTTCTTCTCATTGGTCTTGGCAATGATTTTTTGGATATGAAATGTAAAGCACAAGCAACAAACAAACAAACAAAAACAAGTAAAATTACATCAAACTAAAAAGTTTCTGCACAGCAAAAGAAATGATCAACAAAATGAAAAGGCAACCTACAGAATAGGAAAAATATATATCAGATAAGGAGTTAATATCCAAAATATGTAAGTAAATAATCAATAGCAAAACAAATAGTCCAATTAAAAATGGACAAAGAACCTGAATAGGCATTTTTCCAAAGAAGATATACAAATGACCAACAGGTATATAAAAATATATTGAACATCACTAATCTTCAGGGAAATGCAAGTCAAAATCACAATGAGATCACCTCACACCTGTCAGAATAGTTATCATCAAAATGACAACAAATAACAAGTGTTGGTGAGGATGTGGAGAAAGGGGAACACACGTGCACTGTTGGTAGAAACATAAATTGGTGCAGCCACTATGAAAAACCGTGTAGAGTTTCCTTAAAAAACTAAAAGTAGAACTGCTGTACGATCCAGTAATTCTACTTCTGGATATATTTCTGGAAGAAATGAAATCACTGTCTCAATGGAAGCAGATAACCAGGCACAGTCCACCCCTTTGGTCTCTCAGCAACCCATACCAGCACGTTGATCCATGTTTAACTTTCGAATAAAAGCAATAACAACAGCATGCTTCTGCCTTACAACTATTCCTTGTAAAATTAAAGATGTACTCACTCTTTCACCCAAAGGGAAGACACGTATCCTATGTGTTAATTTATCCTTGTCTAGGTATTGTTTGTTCCGTTTCTAGTTTAGTCACAATCCCTTGTTGATGTCTCATAACTTAAATAACCAAATATAAGTTAATTACAATTAAGCCACTTTATACTTTAAGGCAGTGAGAAAATAGAAAAATAAATAATTGTAACAAATAATAAAAAATGTAAATATATCAAAGCAAGTGAGTAGCAAGCAACTAAGAAAATATGTTAAACTACCACAGTCCTTATTTCTGCAATTGGTCTCATAGTCATAGTTGGGTGTTGTAACTTACTTCTTTCACTGTCCATTCTATATTCCCTTTGACCTCACTCAATGCCTCAACTAGTCGTGGTGCTTTGCCTGTCAGGGTGATTCAAGACTCTATTAATGAAGGATCTGTGCCTGTATTAGGTTACTATAGTTTTCCATTAATTAAAAAAACTTAAGTAGTTTTAGGTTCACAGCAAAAGAGGAAGGTACAAAGATTTCCCATATATCCCCAACCCCTATAATATGCATAGCTTCCCCCATTATCAGCATGCTTCACAAGAGTGGTACAGTTCTTACAATTGATGAACCTACATTGACACATTATAATTATCCAAAATCCATAGGTTACATTACAGTTCACTCTGGGTGTTCCATTACATAGTGGCAACACTAATTTTACTTGGTAGTCAGAATCACCATCTCAGCAAGTTCAGAGTAGTAATCCCTTCTTGCCGGTTGGTTCAGTATCATAAGTAGCCCAAGGGCCAGGTGGCAGTCTCAATTTCCAGTTCAGTGGAACTTTTGTCACACATCTGGAAAAAGAGGTCCTCTTTTGGGAACCAAGACCACCAAAGCAGCAGAGCCCAAGTTGCAAGAATGGAAGCCAAATGTTTTTATTGGATCATTAAGGAGAACAGTGATGGAAGCCAGTACCAGTTCTTCCCTTTAGCTCCCAGACTCATGTATTCTGACTATGGAAGAAAAGACATTATATATTATATGCAGTGTTATAACTAAGTGTTCAGCTGGCCATCATATTGCTATATTAAGCCAACTTCTTTGGGATGATGAAACATGTGTAAGACCAGTGAATTCCATGGGTATGAACCCATTGCCATACTTCTTTCATTCTAAAGTGAGTTGCTGGTCAGAAAAGATGCTATGTAGAAGATCATCATGACAAACGAGGCATTTCAAAAATTCACACATGGTAGTGCTGGCAGAAGCATCCTAGGGAGGACAAACTGCTGCTGTTTCCAAGAAATGGAGCCACGTCAGTTCAGGTTTATTCTCTGTTGTTGACAGGTTGGGCACTCATGTTGTGTTGCCACCTGATTGTTGAAAGCCTCTTCTTCCATAATTGTCCTTTGGTTGACATTCACATGGTCACAGATATATTCACACTCTGTGCCCATTCTGAGAGGTCCATCCACATATCTCATCCCCCAGACCTCCTTGTCACCTGTGTTCCAACCTTGTTTGTTCCAAGTCCTTGACCACCAGCCAAACCATCACCCACGGCCCAGGAATCACTATAGTTGCATATTGCTGGTCACCTCTCCTTCCAGGCAAAGTGAATAGCCAGGTGCATGGCTCAAAGTCCTACCCGCTGCAAGGAGTTCCCTTTCATACTATTCTTTAGGGATACTCTTTAGACTAAGAGTCTAAAGCGCAACCATGTACTTTTGAATGATGCTAACATATCACGCTGTTTGCCTATCCAACAGTCGTTCCATACTTCTTCCTTGCTAAAATAAACACAATATTGTTCAAATAATAGTATTTTCAAGAAGGTAGACTCAGTCCCAGTGTAAGAATCGTGACTGGTGTAAACCCATCCAGGTAAACCCAATCTATATGCTAGTGATTGATTCAGAGGTGGTCACATGACCTAGTTCTGGGCAATGGGACCTGGCAGGAAGTCTAGGACTTTTAGAAGTGATTCTTTCCTCCTGATAACTAGAAAGACATGGGAGAAAGTGTCTCCTTTATATGTCTCTTTGTATATCACAGTGTGAAGCAGTGATTTTGGAACTATGGTTTACAGCCATGAGAAGAAAGACGAGAGGGTAGAAAAAAGCTGTCCAGAGCCCAGTTGGCATCCGGCTGCTGAATTAACCATGCCTACAACTGCCTCCCTGTTAGATAAGGGGTATTTTAAGTCGATTTGGTCAGGTATTCTGCTGCAATTGAACTGATCCCAGTTTAAAAATAATGTTTTACATGTTCTATTTACAAGTCCTATTACCTTGTCATGAGGGATTTATATAAACGTATGGTTAGCAGCTTTGCATAATTCGAACAGCTTTTTGGACAATAGGTATGAGAATGAAAGAGTAGAGGAGAAAAGAAACAAACAAACAAAAATTGGGGGTGAATTTTTTCCCCAGGGATTAGAAAGACTAGAAGGTCACCCAGTCCGTATCCCCAAACACACACACACACACACACACACACACACACCCATTTACATCTCACCTCTAGGTAGAACATGGCAAGAATGGGTTTCGGTAGCTTTGGAACCAGGTATGAGGCAAGGCTGAGGGCCAGGATGAAAAAAAATGAACTGAGCAATGTGGGCAGAACCCATGCAGGCAGGCATTCAGGCCGGTCAGAGGTTTGGATTGCGTGATTTACATGAAAAAATAGAGCCTCAGTAGGAGCCCTGGATCAGCTCCACACGGTGGTTACGGGTTAAACAAGGATACTTGGAAAGGCAGCTGTCAGATTCAGTAGCAATTCACCCTCTCCTGAGCTTTACAGTCTGCGCATATGGAAGAGATAACAGATGATGCTTGCTACTGGGAATTTTATTTTTGCACAACTCCTATATCACATTCCCCCCAAATGAACTGATGAATACAGTTGTACAGTTTATGAATTTATCTTCCTCAAATGAAATCAATATGTTTTTTGCAAAGGACTTTGCCTCGCGTTCGCCGGTGAACATTTGTGTCCTGCTGGGCAGCGAGGACAGAGGAGCCTCAGTCGCGGGCAGTGAGCGATCTCTGCTGCCATCTTCCGATGCTGAGAGCGAGGGACAGACAGAGGCAGTAAAAGCAAAATGAAGCACACGCCCCTTTTCTCTAGTAAATTAAGATGCCCTGGGTAAAGGCTGGAACTGGAGGCAAGTCGGTCTCCTTGGAAGTAAAGAAACAATCTCTCAGTCCCTGCAGCACCTACCCCATCCCATTCCAACCTGTCTGGTTGGCCCGGACAGAACTATCCTAGGTTCCTCTGTGGTGAGTGACTCGACAGAACCCAGTTTTAGACTCTGTGCCACTGGGAAGTATCGATCTCTCCAAGTGGTTTATAACTCAACTTAACAGGAATGGAAGCTTCACTTATTTCTTGTTCATAGAGAAAAAAAAAAGGCAGTTTTGGCTCAGTGCCCCCAGACGGTGAAGGGGATGAGAGCCATTACAACTAGGACATTATTATTCATGTGTTCCCAAATGCCCCTTCAGGCTGTGCAATCTGGAGACGTATATCCCATATCACATTAAGCATTTTTCTTAAATCTTTTGTACAGCTGACCTTCCTTCCCTCCAAAAGGAAATCATTCCAAAGGCTAAACGTTTTCACTTGTGAGAACAGTTCCCAGCTCTGTTCCCATATAAGGTTTCCCTTTGCTTATTTCATTTCGCCCCCTTTGCTCTGAATTGCTGGCACTTCTCAGTTTTCCCAGTTAACAGTTGCTTGGAAAAACTATGCACATTTTATGATCTCAATTTCAAACCATAAGGCAGGGCTTCCATCCCATTAATCACTTTGAATTCTTCCTCTAATGCTAACATTTTCCTAGTCTTCACTTATCTTATAGAGCTGAGCTTGGAGTTTTAGGGGCTTTCGCATCAACACTACATGGAGAAGGCCAGTGGCTTTCCAGGGCTGATTTTCAGCTTTATCTGCAGCTGTAGTTCTAATCATAGGCAGAGAAGCTAATCTCATGCTGGTCAGTTGCCACAGGGTGCTGGCCTGACCTGCTCTTTCTGTGGCGTGTCATTGGACCACTTTAATACAAAGCCTATGACTATTGTTCCTTTCATTGGTCTCTTTCTCCTCTTCCCATATGGAGAGGTGTTTGGCTCTGTGTTCTTGGCCTCAGCAGAAGAATGAGGTAGGCGTACCATGGACATCCTGGCTCTGGTGTCCAAATCCTCAAGCCTCAGAGAGGTGAGTAAGTAGAGGCATAGCAAAGACGTTAAAAAGATCCGAAGGGACAAATCTTTCCCTGAAAACAGGACATTGAGAGGAGCAATGGGGAAGGAAGGGGGTAGAAGATGGAAGGATTTACACATTACTTGCTGGCACCAAAGAAGGAAGGCTGTAGGTTTCAGAACAACACTGCCTCCGTGATGTCACTAAGCAGACAAGAGCTCTGGTGGTGTCACCACATGTAAACCTCTATGGAAAGATGAGAAATGAACAAAATTCCCTCTCCAATGGCTGGAACTACCTAAGCCCCCAGAATTTTCACATGAAACCAGGGGGAAGTGGACCATAGGTCTCCTCGTAAGTTTCTCATGAACTCAGTGAGATAGGAACTTGAGATCGAAGTTGAGTGGTAGACAGTAAAGACCGTAGGCTGGCATATGGCTGATGACCACCCCCTGCCCCAACAAATATTTGTTAAATACATCTTGCAGAATGAATGCAAGCAGGCCTGCCCTGGTCAATTTTATGTTGCTGTGAAAATTCAATGAAATAATACATCTAAAATCATTTTGCACCTCTAAAACCCTTCAGAAATGTAAGGAAGCCACATTTTCATTCCCTTCTAGATTTTTACCCTCCACTGTTAGTGGTGAAAATTGATTACCTATTAAGTGCTGAGTGAGAAGTTTAGCCACTTGGCTTGCACACAGAAAGCCCTGTTCCTGTCATACCTTAAATAATCATAGGCAGATATTTCTGCTGCTGGCTCCCTTCTTCTGTCCATTCTAGCCTAGGGTGCCAAATCCTTCAATATATTGGATCCGAGATCCTGCAATGTCAGGTCTGATCAAGAGAATGTCAGGTTGAAGGAAAGGAAAGTGGCTCTGTCTTTCTCCACAGCTCCTGGTGACTGTGCTGTCCTATAATAGCAAATAATTCTTTTTATTTTTAAGGAGCCCTAGCAAATAATTTTTATGAAATCCAAATACATTATATTATAGCACCATGTTATGATGGATCCTCTTAGTGGTTTCCTTGATAACAATAATTTGTTTCCAAACACATAAATGGGGTAAAAATGGGTGCTAACGAATATTAGGGGTGTGTCACTTGCCTTAATTGGATGGTTCCTGGCACAGAGATGTCAAGTGAATAACTCAATAAAAACAGAATGTTCTCTGGCTTTATACAGTAAAAATTTTAGACATAGAATAAACAAGTTGGAAGAGACTCCTATGCATATTTGGTGTAGTCCTTTTTTTTTTTTCCAATCAGGTGAGAATGATCTAAAATGGATGTTTCTTGTTTAAAGACATCCAGGAGTTGAAATGTTAACCCATCAATTACTGGTTCACTCTTGGAGTTTAAGTCAGGCAAACATAATTTTAGCACATACTTTGTATAAGAAAATGATTGGTTGTTTGCTAAATTATTTAGGCCAATACTGAAATAAATAAAACACAGCCTCTGAAGTCTGGCTGAGAAGAGAAGGCATGTAAGCACAGACACATAGACACAGACACCCTTGTGCAATCCACAACGAGGAATATACTACAATTCTGCATATAACAATCTAATAACACATAGAGACTAGAGAAAAACATGAAAGGAAATTTTATTCAGGGCTTAGAGGTTAGAAGAGTGGTGAAAAATGAAGACAAATCTCAGGGAATAAAAACAGAGTGGCCTCATCTCACTGAGAAGATGGAAGAAGATATTATTTATTCAGTGTTAGTTGGATACTACACCCTGTGATGAAGGGTATACATACATTATCTTATCAAGACCTCCGAACCAAGACACCTACCACTGAGGTCAGTATTAGATAAGGACACCGAGGATCAGAAAAGCTAAGTGAGTTACTCAAGATGACACACCTATAAGAAGCAGAGCCCACATTCAAACCATAGGTGTGTAATCCTAAAGTTCAAGTTCAAGTCCATGAGTCTGTTACAAGACTCTATGGAGGCTGAGTTCCCAAAGTGGTCAAATTCTTGTACTAAAGAAAATTTTTGAATGATATAAAGAATGTAAGTGTATGCCAGTGTGTAAGTGTGTGTGTGTGTGTGTAAATGTGTGTGTAAAAGCAACTGTTAAAAATCCCAATTGTAACAATTCTGGATGTTCAGAATTTAGAAGAAGTGAGCCACTGTTAAATATGTTGTCAGTTTTTCATTTGTGCCAATTTCTTAATCCACTTCTACTGGAATTTTCACCTTCACAGCATCATTTCAACAGGCTGAAATGGCCATCTAAGGATACGTAATGGAAACATGCAATTTGAATTCTATTTTCATATACTATTTTCATTCAGGCTCATGGAAATCCACTCCTGATAGCTGAGGTCATGCAAAGCAGGGATCCCCAGCCTGTTAGGAACCCGGCCGCACAGCAGGAAGTGAGCGGAGGGCCAGCCAGCGAAGCTTCATCTGCATCTGCAGTTCCCGCCTCCATCGCTTGCGTTACCGCCTGAACTATCCCCGCCCCACCCCCATCCGTGGAAAAATTGTGTTCCACGAAACCGGTCCCTGGTGCCAAAAAGGTTGAGGACCGCTGATGTAAAGCCTCTGTACTTAACCTTGACCCTGTAAAGTTTAGCCCAATCTGAACTAATTCAGGAAAATAAACCTTAATTATTCTGTTAGTAACCTCTGGTTGGAAAGAGGCTCACCTGAGTGGCAGAGGGTCCAAGGGCGTCCCTAGGTGAGTTGATGCAGGAAACACACAGATGGGGCGAGAACAGCTGGGACTTGGGGAGCAGAGATGGCCACCCCACACTGCTCTCCACACAGCAGAAGCAGCACCGTGAAATATTGGGACTAGTATGTAGCCCTGAAACACGAGGTCTACAGTGTAGAAAGGTCTACAATGTGAATTTTGCAGTCATCAAACGGGACACATAAGGAAACATAGATGATGTCACTTTGGAAGGTAACTTCCAACACAGAAAGCTATGTTAATTACTTTCCCAAAAGTTGGCTCGTTCATTATGCAATCAAACAAACATGTACTAAGCATCTATTTTGTGCCAGGAGCTATATTGGACTTTGAGTCAAAAATAAATAAAAGAAAATCTGTGTCCTTAAAGAGCTTAAAATGTTGTGTTAGAGACAGACAGTCTTGTCAGGGATGAGGTGTTCAAGACGGGAAGCAGAGAACCAATTAGGAGATAATGACAGACTAACCTAGCAGAGTATAGATAGATAAAGAGGGATGTGCAGATTTTTAAAAATTATTTAAGAGATAAGAATCACCAGTACTTGGTAGTTTATTAGATATGGAGGATGATTTATTTTTTAAAAGAATAGTGAAAATTGTCTCACAAATTTCTACCTTGGAGAAAAACCAAGAGATAATATGAATTTCAGGTATCTATCCATCCATTTTAAATATTTATTAAATACCTCTTAAATGCCTTTAAATACTTCTTTAGCATCTTTTATTAATTGAATCTATGTAATAGAAGAGAACAACTTTTTCTGAGACTTAGACATTAAAAAGGAACTTAAGATATAATGTGACCCAACTATCTCATATAAAGAATGGAAAAGCAGGTTCAAATATTAAGAATGAACACCTACCATCTGCCAAGCGCTTTGTTAGAGGCTCTTCCTTTATCACTAATCCTCAGGATAACCCTCCAGGGCGACTTGTAGCATCCCCATTTACAAACATAGAAACTGAGGCTGAAAGAGATGAAGTGTCTTATCCGCAGACTCATAGCTATGAAGTGGCAAAGACCACATTCAAACCCAGGCCTGACTCCCAGATCCTATGTCATTCCCACCAAGTCTTGCCACCTCCAAAGAGGAGGGGTCAGCAGTGTTGAGCTAACACTGCTTTTCAACTCTATGCTTTAGCCCATTGGTCCTCAATACAATACCATAGCAACTTTTGTTACATTTTATTTCCAACTTGTTAATTTCAAAGTCACGTCACCCACTGAAAACACTTCTCTCCACAATTTGTATTTCATCCTGTTCTGCCTCATGAGGGCCAGTTGTGCTAACTTCTTCCCAGCTCTGCATGCCGTGATGTCACACTGATAGCTTGAAATTGGTCATGGTGAGTATTTATACCATGAAAACTGAGATAACTGATAAATGAGGGCTTTTTTCACTTTGTTTTCGAAAAGCCGGTTGTGAAACATTTACAAGCAGACATCTGTGTATCAACATTTATAGATATGCGTTTGATACACAAAAGTCTATCTGAGGTCTTTAGAATCACTTCCTTAATCTGAATGAACTCAGACTTGGCTAGTATAAGATATTTTTATCATCTTTGATGTAACCTGTTGTATTAGCAGAAAACAGTATTGTCATCTGATGCTTTGTACATAGTGAAATTAAGTTCACTGACATTCAATGCTAAAATATATTAACCTAGGGCTTCCTTGGTGGCACAGTGGTTGAGAATCTGCCTGCTAATGCAGGGGACACGGGTTCGAGCCCTGGTCTGGGAGGATCCCACATGCCGCGGAGCAACTAGGCCCGTGAGCCACACCTACTGAGCCTGTGCGTCTGGAGCCTGTGCTCCACAACAAGAGAGGCTGCGACAGTGAGAGGCCTGCGCACCGCGATGAAGAGTGGCCCCGCTTGCCACAACTAGAGAAAGCCCTCGCACAGAAACGAAGACCCAACACAGCAAAAATAAATTAATTAATTAATAAACTCCTACCCCCAACATCTAAAAAAAAAAAAAAAAATATATATATATATATATATATATATTAACCTACTCCTATTCCAGGGTTACTTTTTTAGTCCAGATTTCTCTTTACAATCACCTTGGCAAATTTCATGTTTCTAAATCATAGCATGTTCTGGAGCTTCTTTCTTTAGGTGGATTTATGAGGTTTAGGGGGAAGAATCTACAGCTATTTATTCACAGTGCAATTCTAGGATCTCCCCTTAACAGTGACTAACTATCAGCTTTTAGAATTACATACACAGTTATCATGACATATGACAATTATATATGATCATGCAGTTGGCATGATTTCTCAACTGCCAAGATTGAAAGACTAGAAGACTTTTTTTAACAATATAGCTCTAAGGCAGTGCAAATATTTTACCCGAAAACACATAGCTCATTGCTGGTGGCTGCATCCGTAACAGAGAAATTGTCTTTGTTGCAATCAAAAGAATGCTGCAATCAAAAGAATCTTCCCATACCTCAAGATGAAGAATCAAACTATGATTTTTCCTTTCACTGGAAAAAAATATACATTTTGATGAACTATGCAGACACACATTAGCTCAGAACGGTGGATTCGAGGAAAGCATGAATATTAATTTGCAATATTTCGAGAGGGACATGTTTATGATAATTGTATGATTATTTACTGGTAATTGTGTCATAATAATGTTAGTAGTTTATATACACTCTCAAAAACAAATAACCCAGGGAGCTTAGCACTGTAATATCATCAGCAGCCCTTCAAAAGCAAATCTTTTGGGACTTCCCTGTTGGCGCAGAGGTTAAGAATCCGCCTGCCAATGCAGGGAACACGGGTTCGAGCCCTGGTCCGGGAAGATCCCACGTGTCACGGAGCAACTAAGCCTGTGCACCACAACTACTGGGCCTGCACTCTAGAACCCGTGAGCCACAACTATTGAGCCCACGTGCCACAACTACTGAAGCCCACATGCCTAGAGCCCACGCTCCGCAACAAGAGAAGCCACTGCAATGAGAAGTCCGCACACCACAACGAAGAGTACCCCCCGCTCGCTACAACTAGAGAAAAGCCCACGCACAGCAACGAAGACTCAACACAGCCAAAAATAAAATAAAATAAAATAAAATAATTAAAAAACAATTCTCTAAAAAAAAAGCAAATCTTTCTTTGAAGAAAAATACCTTAAAGAAAATTAAGCGAGAACTTCCAAAGAGTTCTGAATCTCATAGGTTCTGGCTCTCCTCGAATCAGCAGTATCCAGAGGAAGCTGGTCCTCACTGAGCACTTCCATAAACACACACAATTTTGGCCCAAACCCCAGTCAAACACTGGATGCTGAAAAGTGCTGTTTGTTTCCCTAATCATTCCAGGGATAAGGAGGAAATCAGAATGGAAAAATCCTGTGGTTTGGGGGCAGTTTGGCAAAACCTGTAGGATATTTTAAATTGCAAATTTCAAAGCTGCACTTTCCAATCTCTGTAAGTCATTCGTGGGTATAAGTAATTTTTTTTAAATTCAAGAAAGTAGGAGTTCAGCTGTTAAAACAATAAATATTCTTTTCCAGAAAATGGCATATTGACTGTGTTATAGTACCCTGGAAAGGAGCCCACAGCCTGCCACCTTACATTTGAAAGCACGGGCATCGTGAATCACAGATACAGGACACGTGGACATGGGGAGAGACTGGGTTTTCATCATATGTTGCCAATTTCCCAAACTGTGCTTTAAAGAAGACATATGTGATATCTTGTGAGTAACCACTCATAGGTTGCCTTCCAATCCTTTCCATTTCCCTTGTATGTGAATTCTACAAACAAGCATTTGCTATACGTTAGCACACATGACGCTTATAGGCTCAAGCTACCAGCATTTGGTTCTCTTTGATCATGGAATTCCAATGGATTTTTTCTCTACTCTGTTTTTTCCTTTGCTTTTAAGCACATAGTAGGCATCCAGATTTACTACTGATGCCAAAAATTTAGCCTCTGTGCACCAGTGCTGAATCGAATCTCAGAGACGGAGTTTTGGGTAAAGTAGAAAAGAATAGCTTTATTGCTTTTCCAGGCAAAAGGGGACACAGTGGGCTCATGCCCTCAAAATTGTGTGTCCCAATCTGGGAGGATTTGGTGAGGAGTTTTATAGCAAAGATTCAAGGGCAGGGTTGCTGATAAGGATCAGAGTGTGTGCAGGGCCTGCATTACTTTAATCTGGCTTCCGGTGGTCTTTTGTGACCTTCTCTCTGGAATGAAGAATGCTTCATCCAGTAGTTAACACCTTCTATTTGTTGGGGGTTTAGTTCTGCAGAAGAGCTCAAAGATATTGTTGTATGTATCCCTTGAGGTGGAACCAGGATCCTGTCCCAAGGCTGCATTATTGTTTCTTCACTGATCCTCCCTTGTTTTTGCATCCCCTCCCTTCCCTGATTAACAACTGTTTGAATCTACCCTTTGGAACTCAGGGAAGGTCATGGAGGCTGGAGTCTGTTCCCGACAAACAAGAAATGGTGGACAGAAAGGCTTCCATGCCCAGAAGCCCCACAGGGACCTGCTCGGTTTCAATAGGGTGCTGAGTCTCTGGTGTGTTTGAGAAGAGGCTAGAGGATCAACGTAGCTGGAGAGGAGTGAGCTAGGGCCAGAGTAATAAGCAAGATGACAAAGTGGTAAAATTATGTGGGTTTTTTGGGGGGAGGACGTGGTTCCAGAGAGGAGCACAGGCCAGAATTGTTAGTCCATGGTAAGGACTGTATGTTTTCTCTGAGATGGGATGCCGTGAGAGGGTCTTAGTTGAGAATAGACTTGGAGGAAGGGCAACAAGGCCAAAGCAGGGGGAACAGTTAGGAAGCCATTCTGACAGCGCAGGACCAGGGGATAGAGGTGGAGGTGATGAGAGGTGGCTGGGCTCTGGATGTGTTTTGTAAGTAAAACCAATGGGATTTTGCTAATGGATTGGATGTGGGGTGTGAGAGGAAGAGGAGCAAATATGATACAAGAAAAACAGTGGGGAGAAAAGTGGGAAGAAATGAAGTTACTTTCTGAGGCGGGTAATAATAGAGGGATGATCTGGTGTAAGGTTTTGGACAGTTAGGTTTGAGGTGCTCATTAGACATTTGAGTAGAGAAATGGAGAAAACCCATTCATGGAGTTGCTCTAAGAATTAACTGAAGATGGTAGGTGACAAATAGAAATCAAAAGAAAGACTAATAATAGCTAAAGCGTAAGGAGGGCCTTCGTGTCAAGTACTGTTCAGTACTGTTCATGTGCCATCTCATTCAATCTTCACAACAATCAAACCAGGGTTATTATTGATTTTATTAATAAGGAAATTGAGGTTAAATGTGATACTTACCCAGAGCTGGGAGGGTCCACGCCCTTGATGCTAGACTCTCCTGTCTCCCTTGGATAAGGTGGGGTATGCCGCGGTCACTGTGATAAGATGTCAAAACAGTAAACCTGTGTTCTCTACAGGTTGTGTCTCCACAGATAGCCTTTTGACTTTGGTTTATTTTGTCCCTTAGGGGCATCCATACTTTCATACAGGGAGTCCAGTGTGGTTTCCACCCATCTGCAAATACCAAGCTGGAGCTAACCCAGTTTCTGCTAGTTCGTTGTTGCAGCAAAACTTACATATTAAAGAAGTAGAAAAGCAAGAAATAGAGAACTACAGAGAGCAAAAGAACATAAACGTGTGAGAATACAGGCCAGTGTGAAGGCACAAAGCTGCAAGTCCTCGAAAGACACTCAGATGTCCCCCATGGGAACATGTTTTTAAGCTACTGGATTCAAATCAACAAATGAGCCCAGGACTCCTGAGGTAGAACACGGCTTGCCCTCCCATGCTTGTCAACAACGGGAGAGGGCCCAGTGGGAAGAGAGGGCAATCCATCATTGTCAGAGTGAGCGTTCGCACCCACCCTTCACTGTTTTATACAAGATGCACTCACACTCACACACATGCAGGAGTCAGGGTAGAAGGAGGGTGTAAGGCATCCAGATTTGAGATCCCCCAGTGGTAAAGCATTGCTGATTCTCTCTTAGAAACCACCACGTCTCCAAGACACCCTGCTCCATGAGGCAGCACCCTGTTCACAGATGTTTGAGCCATTACAATGCAGCAGGACTTCCTGGTCCAGTTTGTTTTCAGCCGAAAAGTGCCCTCGGTGCAAAGCTTGTAAAACCTGAAGACAGAGATGGAGAGGAATGAGAGGTCTCTTCCCCATAGTAGCAACAAGGTCAGCAAACCTCCGAGCCACACTAGTCAGTTTCCTGTGGGATCTTGTCTAAAGAGCTACCCCCTGGTTCCAGGTATTTCATGTTCGCATCTTTCCCATCGAAGACTCTCCACTGGGTGAAGCTCTCTGGAGAAATGTACCTCTGCTAATCTGACAAGGAGCTTGGCAGACACAAGTGTGGCCATTCTTGGGAGTGGCTTGATGGGAGTGGCTTGATTGGATGCAGGAGCCCCTAGCTGCTTCCTTACAGCTAGTACTCAGGTAGCTGGGGCTTTCGCAGGCTCACCTGGGCAACGTCCTGTGAGACCCCAGTTGCTGTCCCCTGCACCCCTAGGAAGTGTCCTTTATTAGCCTGTCCGCAGATTCCATGGCCTCCTCTCTGCACCAAATCCCAGCCTCTAGCCTTCACAGAGTGCAGCACGCAAGAGAGGTTGAATCTGGCATAAGACCCAGACCCACCAGGTAACCCTGGGGCGGAGTCCTTTGCGTTCCTAGTCATTCAGCTCAAAGAGAGACCCCAATGAGAACCAGAAATGACATTTGAGTTTAAGCCTTTCCCAGGGAAATAAACCACTGTGGAAGATTTACTTGGAAAACTGATTTGGCCGTTTTCTTTTTTTCACCTGAATATCCCTTCAGAGGAAGAGGAGTTCACATCACAAAAGCTGCATTTAGAGAGCATTAACTGGAGGCCAGATCGAAAGAACAGAACTTTACAGTTAAGAATCAAGCCAGCACAAGCTGAAATAAGAACCCAGCTTTGGGGAGGATCTTCCCTGCCAAGGTCCCGGTCAGTTCTTAATACAACAGGCTCTGACATCACTCAAGCTGGGACTTCTAGGAGGTGGTTCTGGGTCCCCTCGGGAGGCTATGGCCCTCTCGTGGTATTAATTTTTTTAACATGAGAAATGCCTCTGCAGTGGTTTCTAACATGAAATACTTGAGAACACTTCCTTAAGGATACTCCTTCCTGGATATGACATCTTTTTCTAGTTTATTTGGAAGGTGATTCCAGGAAACTGATTAGGAAGAGAATGAGGAAGTGAGACAGAGGGAGGAGGGAAGGAAGGAAGGAAGGGAGGGAGGAAGGAAGGGAGAGAGGAAGGAAGGGAGGGAGGAAGGAAGGGAGGAAAGACGGGAGACAGGCAGTAAAGCAGAAGTCTTCGAGCTGGGTCACCACCGTGGGCAGCTGGAGCGCTGTCCTTCCAGGAAACTTTGGGGGCTGGTGTAGAGCATGCACCCCAGAGTCATCCCAGTTGAAGAGCTACGAAGTGGAGAATGAAGACTCCCTGCCCATCGTTGGTCCAGAGCTGCTTCTGAGGCAATAAGGCACCACCTTGCAGCTTGCCCTGCCCACTGGCTGAGCAATACCCAGAGGCCATGAAAGCCCTCAGCCGGGGGTTGGAGCCAGCTGCCTTCAACACCTTCAGCCCAAGGCAGGGAGTTCTAAGGGAATCAGAGGGGCCCCAAGAGTGATGGATAAATAGATATGTGTTTGTTTGTTTCTCTCTTTCTTGTTAACAAAAGTTAACCAGCAATATACATTGTTCCACAACTTGCTATTTTTACTTTACAAGGTATCTTGGAAATTGTTTCAAATTCAGCATGTACAGACTTTCCTTCTTAACTGCTGTATAGTAGTCCACTGTAGGAATAAACCATAATTTCCTTAGCCAGTTACATATGGTTAGCCATTCCATTTCTTTTTAGTCTTTAACTATTACAAACAATATTGTATGCCTCATTTTTGCCCATACATACAAGCAAACCTGGAGACGAACTGCTATGTAAACATCTACTTCTATGGATGTAAAGAGGACAGAGGCACTCGGTGTCACCAGCAATGCAGGGGGACAGCCCACTTCCTGCTTCTCTATCACCCCTGTGCACTATCAAACCTGGGGTTCATGCCTTCTGTTCCTGTGACCTTCCCACAGGGTGGTATACATTAGCCCACTAGGCAGGTGTGATTCTGAGCCAGCTGCCAAGCCAGGCTGAAGAAGAAACCACTCATAGGAAGAGTCTGTGAAGGGTGGTCAAGCTAAAGGAAGGAAACACAGACACACATTTACACACACACACACACACACACACACACACACACACACACACACATGCACAACCTTGGACATTAGGTTGCTACCTGGCCAAAAGCCTCCTCTCAGACCGTTTAAAAACTGTGATCTTCATTGGCCCTGCATTGATAGCTGCAAATGGAATGATCCTTTTTCACTCCTTGGAGACTAGCTACAAGCAGCCTTATAGAAAAAGGCACCCTAGCAATGGCCTGTTATCAAGTCATGTTGATTCCCTAGGGCAAACTGTGTCTTGTGTTCCTTTATAGAACATCCCCTTTCCTGGGTGGTTTATCTATTATAAACCCACAAAAATGGATATGGTTTTTGAAAAAAGAAGGACTTTTTTCTATCTTATGGCACAGGTAAATTATCTCATCTATTTCCCATGACTTATTAGAAATAAATGTCAGCTGTGATTTTGTAAGTCCTAAGGACAGGTGTGCGAACGTGCCAACTGGAGATCTGTCCTGCTCAACCCTGGCTGACAAGGATGAATTTTCTATTCTTACGAATCACCTTAATGTACTCATTTTTGCAGCAGCGCTAGTACATTTGTAAGGCTGTGGTGCTGTAAGAGTTGCATTCCAACTTTGAAATATTTATCATCTCTCTTCCTGTTTGTTCTGAAAACGTTAGGTGCAAACATGGATGTGAGGTCAGCATCCTTCTCTTTCCTCCATTGCAGAAAATTCTGCCCATACACCACTGATAACACCAACGGATATGTAACAAAATGAAGACACATGCATCCTTTCTGCAGCTGCTATGGAATTCCTCTAAAGAAGGGAAAGGTCTATGTGTGAAAATACACTGTGCTTGGTGAGACCGCCAAGTTTGGGGTCTGGATTATATGACGATGTAACCAGAGGAGGCCAGGAAGCCCCCTCCCATGCCTGCTCCCTTAAAACCTTCAGTAGAAGTCTGAAATCACAGAGGGCTTGTTTTATGCATTCATGTCATGACTCTCTTTTGGGTGCCTACTATGTGTTTCAGCCACCAACATAATGGTGGGAGATGGGGTCCCAGTCAAGTTTGAGACCCTCACTGAGTAATGGCATGACACAGATGTTCAAATCTTAGACCCAGCACTTTCTGGTTTCTTGGCTGTGGCAGGTGATGCCACATCTTTAAGCTTCCATTTCTTGATTGCTGTGATGATATTAATAAAATCTCCCCTCCCCGGGCTGTTAAGAGGTTAGTTGTGCTGACGTAAGCCATGCATCTGACACCCAATAAGCCTAAGTCCTCTTGCATGAGCCAAGAGAAGCTGTTTGAGGGTTCTGATCAGGGCAGCACTCATGGTAGCCAGATAGCCAGGTAACATTGTCAAGAATGGATCAGCCCCAGAGAGTTATCCACATCAAGCAAGAATAATTTCCTCTCAACCTGAAAACACCATGTGTATTGATAAGTAAAATGATAGAAGTAGGCAAAATCTGCAGTCAAATATTGTCTCTAGTGCTGTGTGTCCTTGTGCAGTTACTTAACCTCTCTGAACCTCAGTGTCTTCAGATTCTCACCTATAAAATGGAGATAATTACAGTAAACTTCGCATAGGTTTGTGGTGAAGATTAAGTTAAATGAGGAGTCTCTCTCTCTCTCACACACACACACACACACACACACACACAGAACAGTGCTTGCTGCATAATTAGAACTCAATAAATAAACGTTAGCCATCATTATGGTTGTATCATACAGAAAGCCCCGTTTCCAGTCACACATTTGACTCAAAGATATGCCATCAACACACACACAAAAGTACAGATACATTTGCTTCCTTGATGGAAAGCTGAGTAGAAGGGAAAGAGCATGCTGCTTATTCAGAAAAAGTGAGTTGAAGTCCTGATTCTCTTGCCCCCAACTCTGTCACCTTAGCCATCAAAGTTCTCCTTTTCTGAATCAGTTTCCTTACTGATCACTGGTTGTAAGGTTCTGTAAGATGAAGGTGTTTGTAAAGGACACAGTGTGATTGAAATGTAAGGTGGTGTAATTGCTTGCACAAGGCAGAGAGTAGACTTGAAGTCAGACAGACTTGGGTTAGCTTTCCTGCTTTGCTACTCACTGACGGTGTGGCTTTGGGCTGGTCACACAACCTCTCTGGTGAACCTCTATTTCTATCTATGTCTATAAAATGCACATAATAATAGCTGCCCTGCTGATCTCCAGTGGCTAAGTCTCAAACCTGAAAAATGAATATCAAAGAGCTTTGTCATTTAAAAGTCCACATGGCTGTAATTTGAGATTGTGATTCATCACAATGAGGGCATTTCTTTGGGCAGCTTCTTAGCCCACAACCCAACAGGGAGGAGCAGAAAGGTGGTGCCAGTGCAGCCAGAGGAAGCAGGGGAACTATAACGAGAACAGAAGTGATTTTTTCAACCTGAGGTTTGACTGGAACCCAGGACCTATAGATTTGGGGCAAGAGGGGTGAATAGGGGGTCTCCCTTTCTGTGGAGGTAAAAGACCCCCAAGCTTCCACTGCCATCTGGGATCCTGGGAGAGCACCCAAGCAGGGATCCTAGGTGCTGTGCCCCCGTGGCCTCCTCCAAAGGCTCAGATGTTAGTATCCCAACCTGCTTATCATGGAGGGGAGTCCAGCTCTGCAGCCAGAGGGCAGCTAAAGCATGTAGACCTGTGCTCATAAACAACCAGGACTGTTTCATCAAGCCCCACACACCTTCCCATCCTAACTGGACTCATTCTCTTCTATGAATAATGCTGCCCTTAAGTTTTGCTTCCAATGCCATGTCTGGCCTAATGCACAAACATTAATTATGCTGTATTCCCTAATGTTTCTGTAAAGATAGCAACATCCCTATTAAGAATGCAGAGGAGTAAAAAGGGGAAATCTCTGAAATCATCTGACTTGGCTCTGAAATAAACACTTAATTCATGTTAATTGCTGTGCTTTCTTTACGTTTCTGATGTAATCCGGTGTCAGCATGATCCCGTTGGAGAAAAAGTCTGTGCAAAATAAAGGAATGTCAGAAAGCAAAGTTATTCACTCTTCAAGTGCTTTTCACCCTTTTTCTCTCTTGTAATGCTTACAAAACAAAGGTGATGGGCAGGCTAAAGGTCCATCCCATCAGGCAGACTGCTCCGCTATTTGTAGCTGCAGGATGCTCAGAGCCATCCAAGAAGTCCCACTTACAGGACTATTTTCAGTGCCAACGAGAAAGCAAAGGGCCTGAAGGCCAAATCTTGCTATCAGAATGATGGTTATTATTTGCCTCTGTTTGTATAGCCATTATTTTTTTATCCCAGAAAAAAGCCTGCTGTGGGGATATTTGATGTCTTCCAACTGTGGTCCTCCTTCCTAATGTCCATTCTCCCTTCCCTGAATGTCGTAAATCAATCGGATGTTAGAAGAGAAAATAAAATGTTACCTTGCCTGCAACCTCCAATCCCAGGGGCGCTGGAGCTTCAGCTCATGCCCAGCAAAGGTGACTGACCCTGGCAGAGACTCCAGATCCTCAAAAATCCTGTCCTCAGCGTCCCAGTTTCTCTCCGACTCCCCACACCCCTACCTTGCTGTTCCACAGCATTTCTTGGGGTTTGGAGCAAACGCTTCATCAAAATGAACCTGGTCTCACAGACTCTGCCCTGATTCAGAATTTGTATTGCAGTTTGTCAGGAAGCTCTAGGATTTGGAGAGCTCTTGTTAGATTAGTAAACCCCTTCCTATCTAATACTCATTTCAGAAAAACGATCAGCACTGTGGAGACTGAGTTGCGGCCTCCCTTTTCTCACAAATCCCTTGGAGATCTGGGCAAAGATACCCTTCCCTCTCCTGAAACCTGAGGGCTCAGAAGCAAAAGTGGACAGTTGCAAAACTCACGTCAGGATGGGCCACGCAAATGAACGTGAGCCTCCATTGAGTCCACTGCCCTGTGTGTTCTCAATTGAGAAAATGTGAGTTAACTCAGCCTTTCTCCTTGGAGTCCATCATCTTGAGCACCTAGAAAGTCTGCTTAAATAAGAGAGACATTTCCAGCCATCCTGACACAAAATCAGGCAGGGAGCCACTTAAAACACCCGCACTGGTTGCTGGGGTCCCGTAACAACACTTACCAACTGTTACTCCTTCCAAGAAAACCAAAAGCATGTCTGTCATGTAAATACTTGAACATTTAAACAGAAATTCAATTTTAATTAAGTTGCACTTCTTTTCAATATTGAAATATCATTTTGTATGTATTTTCTAATTATAAAAATGATACATACTTGTAAAAAAAATTTAAACAGTGAGGCAATAGATAAAGTAGAAAGAGAAATTCTCCAAAAATCCTTCACATCTGAAGACAACCAGAGTAAATATTTTGGTGTATATCCTTCCAGAATTTCATCTAGGTATACCCATTGTTTTTAGATAAAGTAGCAAGAATGCCTATTGAAAACTTTTTTTTTATTGTAGTGACAACTTTGAAACAACCTGAATGTCCATCAGTAAGAAAATAGTAAATTAAATTATAGAGCATCTGTACATTGGAATCCCTTGCAACTACTAAGAGGAAGAGATAGTTCTAGCTCCATTGACAAGGAAAGATGTGCACAGTATATTGTTAAATTAGAAAAGCAAGTCGTAGAACAATAAATGTTGTTCCAAAACTTAAGCAATTGCCTGTGCCTTTAGCCCATTGCACATTCTTCATACCGCCACTGATCATTTTACTTCAGTTTTCATTATTTGTATTTGGGTGAATGTGCACCTGCCAGAAGGTCACTATATCAGAGACCCAGGGTACTCATGTTATCAAGCCCAAGCTTGCCACACAGGCCAATAAATCAAGAGATGAGTTGTTGGGACAAGGAATAGTGACTTTATTCAGAAAGCCAGCAGACTGAGAAGATAGTGGACTCGTGTCCCAAAGAACCATCTTCCCCGAATTAGAATCAGGCTTATTTTATACTAAAAGGGGAGGACATAAAGTCCTGGTTGCGGCCAGACTCCAGAGGGGATGTGTTAATTTCTTCTTTCCTGCAGCCATTCACAGGTGGGCCTGGTCAGGAGGTTTCCTGCGAGCTAAACAAAGGTACTTTAGCTTAATGCTAAAATATTCAGCCTCTCACATGAAGAAAAAGTAAGAAAAGCAGCAACTAGGAGGAAAAAAAGAAAATATAAAGGGCTAAAATTCTGATTAGGCTCTTCCTTAAAACTTAAAAAAAGTTGTGAATAAAAGAATTATCAAATAAATTATAATACATACATGCATAATTTAAATAGTATTCAGCAGTTAGATCAAATGAGTTAGGTCATCATGTAGTAACATTGTATTTCATGACATGGAAAGATTTTCAAGATATAATAACTGAAAAAAGCAATATAAACAGTATGACTCCATTTGCATACATTAAAAAAGAATTGTATATATGTATGTATATATATATATGTATGTATATATATATATATATATATTCATATGAATAGATGGGTAATAGATACAGAAGAAACTTATATGTATGATTATCTCTGGAGGGGAAAGTGGGATCCAGTGGGTACATGAAAGGGAACTTCCACTTTTTTTATGAACTTGGTAACTATTTGAATATTGCAGGATTATATTTTGTATCACATACATATAATCTTTAAAAATCACAGTAATGACAATGTTAAAGACAATCCAGAGGGGGCAAAATTTCCTTCCCTTCCCCTTCTGACACTCCTTTTCTGGCCCCTTGGGGAAGCTAAGTCAGGTGCATCTTCACAGCTGCTTCAGTGAGCAAAGGAACCATCCCATCATACCAATGAGACGGGTGGGGAAAGGCAAACACAGACATGGGTGCTGTCTCCCCAGAGGTGAGCATGTGCTTGCTTGGTTCTCTGGGTACAAGAAACCCACAGAGAGGAAGTTCCTCATTAGGTTCCATCCTCCTGATCTTTTTTCTTCAGCAGGGAAATTCTGAACTGAGCAGTTACACTTGCCGCTGTCACACCATTCTACCGTGTTCGTGGGGATCATTTCCTCCTTTCATACCCTGCCACTGTTAGCTGGGTTTTAATTAGCAGCCGGTACATAACACCAAGCAAGTGCTAGAAATATGCAGAGAGTTTCCATGAGCAGCACGCTTCCCTCTTATTATGTTAATAATGAAGATATTCCTTGTCGTCCCTTGGGACGACGTATCTGATAAAAGCCAGCAGAACTGCATGTTCCAGACACTCATGCTGAATAAACAGAAGATGCAGCGATGGAAGCAGCTCCGACACAATGCTTCACAGGAACACCAATTGGTGAAAACTGCCATTTAAAATCCCCCTGTGTTTGCTCTATTAACTGAGCACACTTTACTCACCAAAGGCCCAAGACTAAGATGGTGTCTGAATAGGGCCCAGATTAGATTATCCCCCTGCACCAAAGGAGAGCAGAAGCCATGGAGTTTGCTCCTACATCTCTCGACCTACTTCAGGGTTCAGAGTATTGTTTACTTCGTGGGCCCCTCCCTAAACCTACAACCAAGCCACTGGTCTAAACTGGCATGTATTTTTATTGAGCACCATGGGCTGTAGCAGGTGCCGATCAAATCATCTGTCCCAGGCCTCACACTGGTGGTGGTGCTCCAAGACCCCTTCTCAAGTCTGAAGATCCATTTACAGATGAAAAATCTATCATGGACCCCTATGGGATAAAAGATCTATTTTTAGCATTTACTGATTTTAAAAATATACAATGAAAAATCAACTATGAATTCAGCAACACTTGGAGATAAATTTGCATCTTATAATCAAAATAGTATTTACATATATTTGAAAATATTTATGTACTCATTTTGACACACTGCCATGGACTGAATGTTTGTGTTCCACCCCCCAAACTCATATGTTGAAAACTGACTCCCTAATGTAATGATTTTTGGAGGTATTTAGGAGGTAATAGAGCCATGGGGGTGGAGCCCTCATGAATGGGATTCATGTTCTTATAAGAGAGACCCCATGGAGCTCCCAAACCCCTTCAGCCATCTGTAAACTGGAAAAAGATCCTCATCAGAACCCAACCATGCTAGCACTCTAACCTTGGACTTCTAGGCTCTTGAATGGTGAGAAATAAATTTCTGTTGTTCATAAGCCACCCCATCTATGGCACTTCATTGTAGCAACCCAGATGGGCTAAGATACTTATTATGTATCCAGTCCACAGACTACAGACCCAAGGACCTCCTAGCCATTTCTCCAAGGAGTCCTCCATCCATACTCAGGAATTACTAGTGCAGAATGTGCAAAAGAGAAAGTGACCTGGTTTTTGCCCTTGAAGATCCTAACATTTAACAGTAGTAGACTCAAGAGTTTCAAGTTAAGCCAGTAGTGGACCAAAGGTAGAGAGCCAATGGGAGCCTGGAGTAGACAATGGCAGTGGGGATAGAGAACAAGCAGACATAATGGGGGAGAAGAGAAAGAGGTAAAACCTGCAGGGGGAGGTGGCCCCCTGAAGGTGGGGTGTGGGGTGGGGGAGGGTTGAGTGCTGGAGCCCTTCACCTTAACCAAGACAGGACTGGGGGAGCAGGACTGGGTCCAAAGAGCTCCCTGAGCAGTTCTGCTTCCGGGCTTTCCAGAGTGATCCCTCCTCACAAATGGGATGATGTCCTGAGTGCTTTCATGGCCACAAAGGAGGTCCCATTTCACTATTACCTGGAAATGAGTCAATTTCAACTCCCATCTATTTACACCCAGGAAATCAGAGCAGATCACAGAATCCTGGAAGGAAATGTCTTCACGTGAAGCCTCCTGTTGAGGATACTATGGGCCTCCAGGGACTGACCCCTTCTCTGATTTCGAGGTCAATGTCTCATTTGTACATCAAGAGAAACAAAGTCGTTTTCTCTAAGCACTTTTCTTTATCCTTTGCTCCATTGCTTGGAAGCTGCAGAAAAGGAGACAAGGGAGGTAATTATAAACACTTTCAGGCTGCGAACTCCACTGAATGTAGCAGAAATAAATGATTATACTTTTATTTGTTAGTATAACAGCATGTGCCAGGTTCTTACCTGCTGCAGGGCACTGGGCTGCACAAGTCATCTTCATGCATTCCTCCTTGGAGAAGTCTTTTGGACCACCCAGTTTAGAGTAACCCCACTCCCGCTCATTACCCTTCATACATCTGTGAGTTTTATTATCTTCATAGTACTCCTCACTCTATAATTATCTTATTTCATGATTGCTTTATGTATCACATGCATTCACCTGCTAGTCCGTCACCTCCATAATTACAGGCAGAACTTGTTTGCTTGTTAACCCCTCTATCCCCAGTGCCTAGGAATGTGCCTGCCTTCCAATGGACACTTTTTTTTTTCATTTAATTCATAAATGATTCCATTTAAACCTTATCACCATTTATGGAGTAAGTACTAGCACTAACTTGACTTTTCTGAATGTGGACCTAGTTCTTGTTCTATGAATGGCAGTGTATCCAAGCCAGGACCCACTGAACTGTCTCTAGGAGTTACACCGAAAGGGCTTCGGAACAGGGACAAAAGCTCACACTGAACATCTCTCTGCCCAAGTTAAACATCCATATCCCAGGGCTTCCCTGGTTGCACAGTGGTTGAGAGTCTGCCTGCCGATGCAGGGGACGCGGGTTCGTGCCCCGGATCCCACACGCCGCGGAGCAGCTGGGCCCGTGAGCCATGGCCGCTGAGCCTGCGCGTCCGGAGCCTGTGCTCCGCGACGGGAGAGGCCACAACAGTGAGAGGCCCGCGTACCGCAAAAAAAAAAATCCATATCCCAGTGAACTTGGCTAAGACTTGCAAACCCAGCTGTCCAAAATGGCAGCTGGAAGAACTTGTGTGCAGAAGGTGAGAGCGTTATTGGGAAGAGGGGGAGATTTATTGATTACTCTTGACCCTTAGGACTCTTTGGTACAGCTGGTGACTCTCTCCCACAGGCCGACTGTTCGGTTCTCCACCCACCCACCCACCTCACAAAGCTGATAGGAGGAGGAAGTCAGTTGGCAAACGAAAACCACTGTGAGCCTGGCACACAGTTGAAACTCCCTAAATGGCAGTTGTTGCTGTGGTTGTTATTACAACTCTCATGGAGGCTTAGGTGATGGATCTCAGCAACCAAGCTTACTCAGGGTGCTTGTCTCATTTGATTTCCACAAATGCGGCAAGCACAAATACCCTCATCCCAGTCAAAAAGCATCAGTGTGTTAAAGCTCATTTCTTCTGACAGTGAATGGAAGGTGCAGGTAAGGTGAGAGAGAGGGATCAGAAAATACATATGTGTATATATTTATTTGTGTACGTTAGTGTGTATGTGTGTTACATGTATTCACTTGATAGTGGCTTGAAGTTGATACAGATACACAAGCTGAGCTCAGGAATAAATTGCATCTGAATTGCTCACTGCCATTTACTTCACGCTGCTTTGAGATTACTACCTTGGGCATAGGATGAGACCAGGAAATAAGGTTAGGGTGGGAGGGAGGGAGGGAGGGAGAAAGGGTGAATCTAACCAAATATGAATTGAATCAGAAGCCTCAACTTCTAAACTGCAAGCATGTGCACAGAAAAGTAAAGAGAAGGAGGGGGCAGAAGTGAAGGAAGAGGATGACAAAGTCCAAATTAAAAGGCAGTATGTAAGTGATAATGAGAGCTTTGGGCAGTGAGATGGATTATCCAGGGGGATGTGCATAAATTCAGCCAGACAATTTACTATTACTCTGCAAAAATCTCTGATATTTATCAACTGAATGTAGTCAGAATTGGAATCTTGTAATGAATCGACAGGTTTGAAATGAAGGGTAATGAATCACCCTATGGATAAGATGGTCTTCACTTCTGATGTTATGACAAATGCAGGGCTGTCCCAGAAATACTCAGCAGCCCCCTTCCCCCTGCAATTAGCATGACTTTCCTGCTCTGGTCCGTACTGCAGGGCTATTGTCCTGCAGCTTCACTTTACCCACCAGGCAGGCAGGACCCGGTACGTAGGAGGGGCAAACAATTGGTAGGCAATCATAATCAATTGACTAATAAATCTCAGGTATTGAAACTTCACACCCAACCTAAAAGGTGCTCTAACCCAAGGAAACTAGAGATATACCCATAATGATCTGCAGCTCTGCTGGCAACCTCTTATATTGCTCAGGGGTCAATGGGATTGTGATGGATGGAAGATTACAAAAGTTTCACAATAGGCTGAGGTTGAGTTCATGATCTATGAGGAAGGTGCTGGCCACTGTAAAGCTAAGCCAGATGTCTGGAAACTTTAATAAGTGTTTATGAAAATCAAGAAAAGGGCTGGGGGCCCATCACTGGAGAACTCAGGCAGTAAACAGGCAGACCTCACCTTAAATTGGGAAGGCAGTTTCGTTCTCCCAAGTTAAATTGATCTTGAAATCGGGAAGGCATGCTCTTTTCCAAAGGCTGTGTTTCCCTGCAAAACACTGAGTATCATTAAAAAGAGGAGGGAAATGCTCTGGGAACCCTCAGTCCTCTATGATCTGGAGTCCACTGGGTCACTCTAGCCTTCCGGAGCCAGGATGGGGACCATAATGGTGAGAGAGTAGGAGAGGAGAATATGTTTTTATTACTCTAGTCAGTTAAGAAAATGCCTGTTTAGAGGAATGTGAAATTCATGAGGATAATTATCTGCTGTGTTCATAAGAGTGGCTAAAAAGCTAATGTCTGCAACCCTATATAACTATGATGCCTTAAAAAAGGGAAGCACTTAAATGCATTTGTGCATATTTTCATTTATAGGATTTCAGAATGTTCAGGTTTTGCATTATTCACCTGACTCATCTGTTTTAAAATATATACACAAGAATACATACCTAATCCTAAAGTCTGTCTTATTACTATATTGTTGTAGCAATATATAACTAACAATAAACATTTATTGTCTCATACAGTTTCTAAGGCTCAGGAATTCAGGAGCAGATTAGCTGGCTTGGGGTCTCTTATGAAGTCATAGGCAAGCTGCCAGCCATGGTCCCCCTGGCTGTCGGCAGGACGTCTCAGTTCCTTACCATGTGGACCTCCTCGTAAGACTACTTGAGTGTCCTCACAACATGGAGACTGGCTTCCCTAGGTGGTCATGACAGGAGATGACTCTACTTGCTTAAATAAAGTAGAAATGTGTTCTCTCATTTATAAAAAGTCCTAAGGTAGGTGGTGCTTGATATAGCATGGTGGCTCCACTAAGTCATCAGGCCCCCAGGATTCTTCTTTCATTCTTCCCACCATCCTTATTACAAGAACTGAAGGTTGCCTCCTTTTTCAACATGGCTGCTAGAGATCCAGCCATCTGTCCAGAATTCAACAGGAAGCAGAAGTTAGACGGGAAAGGAACAAATGGGCCTATACCAAATGTTTGTCTCACAGTTGTAGTTTTCAGAGGATCTACCCAATAATTTCAGTCTCCATGTCATTAGCCAGAATGGCCCCATCAACTTATAATGGAGGCTGAGAAATTTATATCTCAGGCTAGCATATTGCCACTCCAAATAAAATCAGCTTTTATAACTAAAGAAAAAAAGAAGACAATGGACATTGGATCAGCAACCAAAGGTTTCTGTCATCTCTGTTCTGTAGAGATCCCCAGAAAGTTGTGTTATGCCAGAATTCCCACATGATATTTTCACAGATATGCATGTATTCCTTAAAACTGGTGAGGTCAGAAAAGAGAGGAATGGAGAATATGGGTGGGTGGCGGGTAGCCAGGAAGAAGAGGTGTCTCATCTTTAGTAAAAGCACAAATTATCCCGGAAATTATCTCACTGTAAGGATAAGAAGGTTGACATGCTCCCTAAAGAGTTCCAGTGGTTCCAAGAAAAGGACACGTGCTTTGTAGCACTGGCCACCATAACTGGATTATCTCTTTCCAAGATGACTGGACCCATTTGAACATTAGGCTGAAATCCAAAGCTGTTTTTCCATTCTCTCTCTTGGACATTTACAGTAACAGGCTGAATTCTCTGCCTAGTAAACTCTGAGGCACTATGTTGGGTGTTGGAAAATGATGCAGAAACAAACAGAACATTATTTATGTCAACGGAAACAGTAAATCACCCTTTCTTTGCATCTAAATGACACAACAAGTGCAAATCAAAAGTTCTCATGCTTCAGAAGGAAAATAATCCATGAGTTTCTCAGAGGACACAATTACCTACCTGCCTATACAGTGCAATAAATGTCCCTTTTAAAGTGAAATAATTTCTGAGCTCTTCAGCACAAGACTTACAGTGAAAAAGACAGTGCCAATATTAAAATTTAATATACCCAATATTGTCATGTACCAATAAATCAACCAGTAAAATGCAGCAAGTGTTTCTTTTTTCTACTTCTAGAAAGAGTTACAGTGCTTTAATTTGAATGGATGTTGGGTTATGATTATGGGTTATGATGGCGAAAAGTATGAATCTGTGTCTCTATAGCAATCAGATGGGTTTTCCTAGAGCATATGCACTGTACTTCTCTGTCAGTGTCAAGGAGTATTTACGTCTCTTACTAATTCAATAGACTGTAAAGATAAGTTCAGAAGCTGAAATAATGATTAAGCTTTGAATAGTTCAATCTTTTTGCCTCCATGGTTGTCTAGTTTTACTCTTAGACAAGGGTGTGTGTGTGTGTGTGTGTGTGTGTGTGTGTGTGTGTGTAGATCGATTTGCCTTTATGTTAGTCGTAGAAGAAAACTGTAAGGCTCGGAGGAAAAACTCTTCTGTTTGGCGGCCTTTTCATCCTACTGTCTACATACAAGATTGACCTTTTCAGACCATCTCTATCCATAATGAGAGTTTGGAGTCAGACAAACTTGATTTAAATCGTGGCTCTGCCTTTTTAGCAACTGTGTGTAATCTTGGACTTGCTACTAAATCTTCTTGAATCTCAGTTTTCACCTGTAAAAATATAGGTAGGAGGCGACCTAAGTTGCAAGGTTGGTGGAAGGAATACCCTACAGGGAAGGGCTGGATTAGTGTAAGAACTGGATAAATGTTATCCCCACCCCTTCAGAATTTCACAGCCAGGATTCCGTCTCTACAGTCTGCAAGCATTCCCACCAAACAGGTCTTTGACCTGCTTTCTTAGCTCATTATTCCTGGAAGAATAAATACAACCGTATGTAAAGTGATTAACAGTGCAGGGCACCTGGGAAGGTTTCATAAACGTTAGCGCTCATCATCATCATCGTTATTATGAGAGGTTGCTGGGTTCTCTCGACGGCACTGCTGGAAATCGTACAAGTAACCCCGACGCAGCAGATTTCTCATTATGGCATGAATGAGGGAGAGAGACGGGGGTGCCTAACAAAGTATGACTACTTTAACTGCTGCAATATGTTCAAAGACCCTTTTTCAATCCTTTCATTATTATAATTAGTCACAAAAAAGGCCAAACTGAGACTCCAGGAAGCCCTGGCTTCCTGACCTCTGTGCTGTTCTGGGTTCTGATTTATGAGGGTTCAAGGTTGCAAAGGAACCAGCCAGGAAGGCACAAATCCATTCTGGCCTTAGTCCCACGGCAGATGAAAATGCTGCCACCTCCCCTGAAGAAGAAAGCCATGGCAGTGCCTGGAGTCTCCTCAATAGAGCACAGCTTCGTGCCAAGAGGACCCTCTTAAAGTTGTACTGGAGGCATCTCCCTGCAATGATTTACAGAGTGGCCGGCCACACCTTCCATCAGAGGAGGAAAGAACAGGACAGCAGCTGCACTGCCATCCAAGCTGATTTGTTAGCTAAAGATCAATCATCATGGCAGACAGAAATACAGCGGACATTATAACATACATGGTAAATGTGAGAGCCTTCCCAGGAAGGGAGATGCAAGGGAGGGTGGGAGAGAAAAATGATGGATAGGGCTAAACAGATAAAGTTTCTTTTGCGGCGATGTTACATCACCCTTAGATAGAAAATGTGATTTATTTTCCCCAAGGCTGAGGACAGGCAAGGCAATGCTTTGGGGACCACTTTGCTGTTAAGATTGCATTCAGTGAAATATTTTTTCAAGCCCTTGGGTAGTGAAAAGAAAAGTAGCCAATGATCACCAGAACAGCCACTATTTATTGAGCACCAAACACAGAACCAGATGCACGCATTCCCTCAACTCCTAAGAACAGGCTGAAAGTTAGTAATATCTCGATGATATACAGGAGAATAAATTGAAAGCCAGCAAGTCAGAAAGTTCATGGCTGTTTTTTGAGGGTCCATTATGGACCAGGCACTGACTGCTCTATATGCTAAGGATACAGTGGTGAATATGAAAGACTTAGTTCCTCCCTGAAAGGAGCTGATGTCCTAGTAGGAAAAAAATACATATAAACACTTAAACAAATAGTAAGGCTATTTCAAGTACAGGTAAGCACTATGAAGGGAATGAAGTCGTTTGGTTTGTTACAGAGTGACTTGTTAGGAGAGAGGCTGCCACTTCCTCTGGAGTGCTCTGGGGAAGAGGTGATGACACAAAGACAGGTCAGCCATGTGAACCCAGTGGAGAGGCAGTTTCAAGAAGAATGAAGAGAAAGTGCAAAGGGCTAGAGATGAAAGAAGATGCAGAAAGAAAGCTAGCGGGGCACTGGGCACTGGGAAAGGGATGGGTAAGGCTGCCCAACATATCCAAAGTCATGCCATTAGGAAGGGTCCAAGCCCGAATGGCCACCCAAAACTATGTCAGAAAGTCCCGGGCAGCACAATTTTGCACACTGAGATAAACACACAGCAACATCTAGAGGAGTGCAGCTCATGGGTGTGGAGTCAGCCTGCCCAGGTGCAAATTCTGACCTTACCAGGTAAAACCTGGAGGATCTAGTTTGGGGAAGTAACCTGACTTCTCTAAGGCCCTTGTTTCCTTATCTGAAACAGAAAAGGATCACAATATTAATTCCTTCCCTAGTGAGTGATTGTGAGAATTAAGGCTAAACCATGTGAATGACTGTGTAAGCATTGAGCGCTATTTTTCATACTCATAGGTTTTTTTCTAAAAGGAATGAACTTTTTTTCTAAAAGGAAATTTTTTTGTCCCAAAGTTAGATGGATCATGGTTAAGCTGATTTTCCTGGGGTGGGAGGGCTGGGAGACACTATGGGAGTAACCCAGTTCTCAAGAATTTTGATGCCCTAAGACCGGAATAAGACACTGGTTTGGTATTTCTCCCAAAAGGAGACCTAAACCACGAGGACACAGGGCCCAGAGGTGACATGATCTCAGCTAGGGATGGCTATAGAAATGATTATGAAGTCTTAACCCTAAGTTACATGGCCACAGAGCAGCAAGGAGGGTCTCCATAACCAGCAAGGAGGGTCGCCCTAGCCAGCAAGGAGCGTCCCCCTAGCCAGCAAGGAGGGTCCCCCTAGCCAGCAGGGAGGGTCCCCCTAGCCAGCCAGGCAAGGAGCCACCCTGACCACCTGTTACTTGGATTTCAATCTGTCCTAAGCAGTTCATCTGAAGGAAGAGAATTTAACAAAAAGGATGCTACGGTTCTCCCTGTGTTTTCTATGTTTTCATCGTGACCAGTGATAGGACAGATCTTCGGTTGGTAAGTGTCCAGAACAAATCACACTTCACATACTATTTGTTACTTTGTTTTGCAAGTATAATATTTTATCTTAGGGGAAATCTTGATAAACTTGGTCTGTCGTGATCTAGAAGGGAAACTGAAGCAGCTCAAGGACATCAAAACTGTAGCACATTGCCAGTGAGTGGTGAGCTCCAGTCCTGGGAGTTGAGGGGCAAGAGATGCATGGTCATTGAAAAGAATCAGCTTTGGACAACAGCTGGAAGAGGGCCCTGCCATCTCTTCCTGTCTGCAGACTCTCAGAGCCATTCCAAAATCTGGTTCTCCCCACAGCCTAGACCCAGAGAGACAGTGGGCTTGACTGTGTCACAGGTTACAGAATGGAAGGTGGAAGGGTTTATGGGCTCACAGTGCAAATGTAGGTGGCCAGACCACTGCCCAGGGGCACTTGGGGCAGGTCTATCGCTGACAAACCAGTTGCAAGGAGCTCCTTGCTCTATGAAATTCTGGGGGTATTTGTCCCATGCTACATCTTCAGTATATGCATGTGTAGGCAGGGGAAAGACAACGCTTATTCCCATAGATCCCTAGATTCTACTGATAACCTTTGTAAACCTATAAACTGGACCCTGTGTCCTCTTAGGCTGTAACTTCCAGGTTTTCTCCCTCATTCTGTGGGACTGTCCAAAAGCAAGCCAGGATCCTTGAGCTACTCTCCCTATTCCTTCTTCATATCTCAAGTTTCAGGTAAGCACATTAATTATAGCATTCTACTCCAGATAGGAGTTTGGGAGCATCCACTGGAGATGAGAAATAAGGAATGGACATGGATGCCGGTATATGGACATTTTCATTAGGATCTTTCTTTTATATTTTAGTTATCTTTTATATGGGCACTACCATGACACGGAAAATATTCCAAAATACAAGATGGTTCTACAATGAAATGTGATCTACTTCCAGTCTCTACCAAACATTTCCCCATTTATTTCCCCAACAGTAGCTACTGCTACCAATTTCTCAGGTATCCTTCCAGAGATAGTCTGTCTACATAAACATAAATCAATGATCATAGTCTTTCTATTCATAGATCCATACTGCATGACTCATATTGATGTCGAAAAGCAGAACTTGAGATGTCAAAGGCAACCATATCACACGAATTTGCCACATTCGAGTGATGGTGCTACAGGCACCATTTACCAAAAAGAACTTTCCCCTACACATCACAATGAACACAGAGAGATTGCTCTTCCAGGCAAAGATGAAAAGTTTCAGTATCTGTTTATTGAACACCTACTATGTGGCAGGTCCTGAGCTTGGCACTCGTGAACATGCCTGGAGAGAAGAAGGGGTCCTTCCAAGCCAGCCTCTGAACACAGCAGCACAGGGGAGTGACTTGTGTTAAGATGTGAGACAAATGATGAAAACAAAAACAAATATCTGTCTACACCAATCAGGGAGTCATTCTTGGTCTGAAACAGGAAACCTGTACAAAATGCCTCCTTCCCTCCATTAAATGAGATATATTTCTTCCTGCAGTCCAACTTTTCCTTCGTTACAAATAAAGCATCAAGAGGAGCCCTGAAGGGGACAAGTGGTCCTCAGAAGCAGGCAGGGTTTCTGGGTAGCAGGTACAGTCTGGGCAAGGGGCAGAGAAGGGAGACGGACCTGTTATTAGGCTGCTGGTACCATCTCGTATTTTCCCTGGCTCTTTTTCAATCTCTCAGCTCTCCACAGGTAACCAGATCTCATTGTTATTAATTATTGAAAGAATGCTTTGGAATGGATACATCACATTTATTAAAAGAAGAAAGAGCCCTTGATCAACACTTTGACAAATGTGCAGTCAGATGTGTAGTTAGAAAGGAGAAAAATTCTTTCCCAAGAAGAGCTAATCAGAAGCAGGCATCATTAGGCAAAACATAAAGATTTCATAGCAGCAGCATCAAGCCCAGGGACGCACAATCGCATTCTCACTGGCTTTCAAAGAGACAGATTCCTCCATGAATCACTCTTTGCCCCTGCAAAAAATTTAATTCACACAGATGGACCGGATAGGACAATACGGTCTAAGGCTCCCCTTTGCTTACAGTTTTCCAATTCTGTTAAGTTGCCTTTACTTTTAGACTCTGCCAAAGAAATCTTCCAAAAGAAATCAACTTTGGACAATAAATAAAGGTTTATCGAGTGAATATGCTTTAAATCTTTGGAGAAAGCATTTTCCTGTTTTTTTTTTTCTTTATTTCTAATCAAACCCACCTCCTTATTCTCCTTCCATGCCCACCAGCCCATCTTCTCAGACACAGCTGCTGGTCCAATCCTGGGGTGAAACAGAGCACGGAAAATACCCAACTGTACTTAGACGCTTAACTACCCAATAAAGAGAGAGAAACAAAGCCCTTGAGAAACCTTGAAACTAGAAGTATGACAGTAAAATACAGCATCTTCTCCTCTTTACCCACCATTCCTAAAGGTAGCTGCATCATCCTGGCTGGTTTTAGGGAGATTAAGAAGAGGCTGTTAACTTGAATATTTTACTTAGATCCAATGAGGAGCAGAGGATGGATCTGAAGTCACTATCATTGCTGCAGCCAATCAAACCACCGTCCCATAAACAATGATCAGTCGTCCACACTGTGCCAGGCATGTGCCATGACAAGAAGGTAAAAAGGCAATAAAGACCAAGTCCTTGGGACTTCCCTGGTGGTCCAGTGGTTAAGGCTTCTCCTTCAAATACAGGGGGTGCAGGTTCGATCCCTGGTTGGGGAGCTACGATCCCACATGCCTTGTGGCCAAAAAACCAAAAAACAGAAGCAATATTGTCACAAATTCAATAAAGACTTAAAAAAAAAAAAGTCTACATCCAGGAAAAAAAAGCAAAGACCAAGTCCTTGCTTGAAAAAGTTTTCAGTCTAATGTCAGAACCAGCTTAGAAACAGACATGCTGCCATATGTGGTGCCTAAAACAATCATGGGGGATGGATAAAATTCTGGGGACATATAGATTTCTGCTAGGCTCTAGAAACCAGAAGGGGTATAAAACAGAGTCCCAAGCCACAAAGAACCACAGTAGTTTGTAAAAGGCAAATCTAGGCAGAACAAAATTTATCAGAGAAAACAGAGTTCGGAAGAGGAAAAAGAAATAGGGTGGTAAAGAGAGAACACAGAATAAAACCCGCATAGACCCAGCAGGGAGAGTCACATCAGAATGGCCACTGATTGAACAAGCATCTAGAAGAGATGACGTGAGGACAATAATGAACCCACCTGCTGTAAAAGGAAACTCTGGTTACAAGGTCTGGAGGCCCAGGATTCGTGATCCCACCATTTGAAGATGAGCCTGACCCCTCCAGTCAAGGGAAGAGGTAGGACCTCCTGAGTAGGCGGATCCAGAGAGACCCTTCAGGCCTGCTGGAAACATGAAGATGCATTTCTGTCCTCAAGGAGGGTCCCAGAGCTGATAGAGACAAAACACAGTGCTGCTGTGTCCTAACTGGAGGTTGGAGACCACGGCCGAGAGGCCTTGAGGTAACAGTCACGTAAGATTCCCTTTATGGCCTCTTACAGGTCTCTCTTCCTTACCAAACATGGGCCACTCAAGGGCAGAGAGCACATCTTCATTAATCTCTGAATTGTCAAGACCTAGACCCTGTAGGTACAAGATAATAATATTAAATGCTGAATATGTGAATAGGTCACTTGGTAGTTTCCACAGGATTCTCATGCACATGTGCACATTTAATGCCCCATTTCAATTCCAAGAGTTGGGTTTTAGAAATTCCATTTTAAAATGGAGAATTAGGGACAGGACAGCAATAAAGATGCAGACACAGAGAATGGACTTGAGGACACAGGGAGGGGGAAGTGTAAGCTGGGACAAAGTGAGAGAGTGGCATGGACATATATACACTACCAAATGTAAAATAGCTAGCTAGTGGGAAGCAGCCGTATAGCACAGGGGGATCAGCTTGGTGCTTTGTGACCACCTAGAGGGGTGGGATAAGGAGGGTGGGAGGGAAACGCAAGAGGGAGGAGATATGGGAACATATGTATATGTATAGCTGATTCACTTTGTTATAAAGCAGAAACTAACACACCATTGTAAAGCAATTATACTCCAATAAAGATGTTATAAAAAAAAAAAGAAGAAAATTAAAAAGTGGAGAACTAGAGGCTTGGAGAGACTGAATGCCTCTTCTAAGACTATACAGCTGGAAAATAACAAAGCCTGCACCACCCATCTTCCCCAGCAAGCTCACCGTTTGCCTCCCACCACCATCAGCGCACCCACCCTATGCAGATCCCACTGTGGACCGTGAGAAACCCTCATGCTCTGCCCTCTCTCATCCCTCCTTGTCTCTGTGCATTCTCTAATCAGGAGTGCTAAAAGTTTCCATGTGCCAGAGACTGAGCTAGGTGCCAGACATACTATGATGAATCAAAGTCCCTGCTTGGACTTCCCTGGTGGCACAGTGATTGAGAGTCCGCCTGCAGATGCAGGGGACACAGGTTCGTGCCCCGGTCCGGGAAGATCCCACATGACGCCGAGCGGCTGGGCCCATGAGCCATGGCCGCTGAGCCTGTGCGTCCGGAACCTGTTGCTCCGCAACTGGAGAGGCCACAACAGTGAGAGGCCCGCGTACTGCAAAAAAAAAAAAAAGTTCCTGCTTGCATGGAGTTTGCATTCTAGGAAGGAGACAGAGAATAAGCAAGAACAGACATACGAGATACAAGCTACAAAGAAAACAAAACTCAGGGTTGTGATAGAGTGTGATGGACAAGGCAAGCGTGACTTGGTAGGGTGGTCCAGAAAAGGCCCTCTAAGGAGAGACACCTGAGCTGAGACCTAGTAAGAGAAGGAGCCAATCCTGCAAAAACCTTGGGTGCAGTATCCCAGGCAGGGGGAAGAGCATGTGCAAAGCCTCTCAAGTGGGAAGGGCTGGACACAGGAAGAACAGGATGTTACCCAAGCTGAGTTAGATGCTTCCTCCATTCTCATCAATGCCCTGTGCAAATCCCTGCAATAAGTCTTTTCATGCTGTACAGTCCTCACTGACTTTCTTAGTTCTCCGTGGGCATCTTTAACTGGGGTCTGTCTCTTTCACCTCTTGGTTCCCGATATCTGGCATAATTCTTGGCACATGGTTGATTTCCAACTTCCCCTGCTATCGGGTCAAGGAGGCAATTTGAATTAATTGGAACCTACTCAGAGATACTCTTGAGCCAGTCGACAACAGGTCTGAGGTTTTCAGAGATGCTCAGAAGAATCAAAACAAAATCAGAAAGTAAGCGGCTACAGAGTTGAGCAGAAGGGAAAAAAAATTACCTGCGTCTGTAGCTACCTTCTGAAAGATGTTACAAATAAGAAATTTATAACTGCATAATTTACAGGATATCTATGACACAGCCCAGAGTGCTGATTCAGAGAGAACATAGGTGAGTAATGAGATTTTTATGGGACACTGTGTACAGGTTTGTTCGGGATTTGTAGTCTTGGTTTCTCAGGAATCACGAATGGCTTCCCTGTCCACTCCCAACCCCTTAGGCTGAAAAATATGGATTCAGACAGGATCCCAATAATACACATTTAAATAATTATATCATCCCTAACAAGGCCTACTCTTTGGACATGATCCCATGATCTCTTTTTCCCTGGCAGTCCCAGTAAACCCAGATGGGCAGACAGTCCCTTAAGAAGCTGTGGTATTTAGGAAAATGTATTCATTTCCACAGCTTGGCCCTTTATCCATTTCCACCTCCCATTCTTTATTTATGAGGCCACATTTGCAGGAAAAAAAAAATCCTTGTTCATCCAAAAGACATTGTTAGGCTTAGGTTTTCTGAAGACTCTTCTAATTATAGAGACAATCTTGGGATTGATGCTTAGAATAGAAAGATAGCTCATCAATAAATAAGTCAGTAAGTGCAGGTTCTAGGGCCAGCTCCACCACTAACTCACAGAGGAAATCACATTTCTAAGTGTTTTTTTCATGTATAATGAAAGGATTGAACAAGAATAGTAGTGCCCAGCATAGAGTTCTAGGATGGTCGAACTCCTCAAAATATGCTTTTTGGTTTTTAAAGCTTTACAGAAAGCACAAACATTCCCTGAAAAGACACCTAAATACCTAAAACTTCACATTTCCAAATGACATTTAATAGTCTAACATATTCCAAATAAAATTACTAATTTTTTCCCTCCAAATCCACATTATCCTAGTCTACCCACCCTCATACAATCACTCACGTAGTCGTTCAAGCCCAAACTCCAGCAATAGTTTCTGATTTCTCTCTGGCCCTTACTCCCCACATCCAACTAGTCAGGAAGTCCTATAGATTCACTTCCAAAATATCAATACGTCCCGAATCCATCCATTTCTCTCCATTCCCACTGTCTCTGAACCAGACTGAGTCATGATTATCTCTCACCTGGCCTTGGTCATTCACCTCCAGACAGAACCCCTGCTTCCTCAGCAATGGATTACCCTGTGGCATTCCATTCTCCAGCCCCAGCCTTTGACTGCCCTGCCTCAAACCCTGCAGTGGTTCCTTTTGCCTTTGGCATGAAATCCCACTTTCTACAGTGACCGTCAAGCCCTCCGTCCCAACACCACCTTCTTCTAGATCCCCCACCCACCCCATTATGGTCTTCCATGCTCACTGGCCTTCTTTCTTTTTCTAGTAAATGCCAAGCTCTTTCCCTCCTCTAGGCTGTACATTCTGTGCCATCTTCCTGAATCTTTCCCCCAGATCTTAAAGGGCTGACCTCTTATTATTTGCGTCTCAGCTCAGAGGTCAATTTCTCTAAGTCTTTCACTCTTTCTCTCTATCTGGTATTGTTCTTTCCATCTGAAATTGATAGAGCCACTCTATTTAACATTGCCCACCTTCTCACAGTCTTTATCTTCATTTCACTTATTCCTATCTGAAATTAAATTAGATATTTTTGATTAAATGAATCTTTTTCTTTACTTTTTATTTACGTTGACTTTATATGAGAGCAATGCTTGGTCAAAAGTTCTTGCAGCCCAGTTATTAACACTGATTCTCTTGGGCTGATTGAAACTCTGATTGGCAATAACATATGACTTTCATCTTTAAGAAGGAGAAAAATATTTGATAATTAATAAGTATTACGATGACAGCTAAAATTTATTGACCGTTTACCAAGTGCCGGGCATTGTGATAAGCATTTTATGGGCAAATTTCATTTAATCTTCATATTAACTCTATTACATAAATACCTTTATTATGCTCACTTTATAGATGAAGCAACTTGGACACAGAGAGACCCAGCCAAGTGCCTATGGACATTATAAAGCAAGGCGAGAGGACAGGGCTAGAACCCATGTTGTCTGAATCCCAAGTCCAGGCACTTAATCATTATAGTATTCTCCCTCTCTTAGTAGTTGCAACTTAATCTTTTCCCCGCTAAAGTTTCCAGGCAATAAAAATAATGAATACATGTCATTATCTGAAAAAAGTTCAGAAAAATTTTGCGATTATTTAAAAGTGCCATAGGAGTCCAGCTGGTGCCACAATGGGGTTCCTTAGTCTAACAGCGGACAACTGATCTGTCAGCCCCCCAAGTTTCAGATACCAATCAACCAAGTTCACAGCTGCCATGTTGCTATTTTGTTCATTTCCAGTGAGAAAATAACTATCAAGCAGACATGATAGTGATGCTTGAGGATCAAGCCCAATCCACACAGGGAAGAAGATTAGGAACAGAATTTATCAGTGAGGATATAACAAAGGCAGGAAGATGAGTGAAAAGATGCTAATGGCCGATGTTCCTGATGTCCTGGGACAGAGGGCTTGGAGGTGGAGTCTCTCCTGCAGAACAGACATAGACAGGCTCTGACTCTCTTCAACTTCTTTCTCATAAGTACTTTCTTTGTCTATATCAATGCCGACAGTCTAGTCATCATTATGTATTAGCCTAGAAACTATTTTATTTCTAGGATGACTTTACACTTCCTCACACTGGTCTAAGGCAGTTTTATAGCTTAACCCTCAGAAAACAATCTTACCTACTTCGAATTCTTGTGAAGCATGTTGTTGTGGTCCCTATATTCTATGTACAAAAGAGTATCCATTGGTCCAAAATGGGACGGAAGGGCAGTGGAGAGCTGTCAGCTGGTAGTCTAGGTCCCTTCGAATACTCAATTCCAAGCCTTAAATGGGCAAGGAAAAAAATGTTCTTTCCCTTCTTTCCCCTTTCCCTTCAGAGGTTTAAATCTGACATGAGCAATAAGGCATCCTCTGCTTATAATTCTGTCTTAATTCATCATTTACAACAGCTGATCTTATAACCTTCCCTGCTTGCATCATAATGAAGTGAAAAATTGATGGGCAGTCAGGGTAAAGGCTTTACCAACTCCTGTTGCTCTTCCATCAGGATTGCCTGTGAGCATGTTTGGTTTTTGTTTTCCCCACTTCTCTTCCTAACCCATCACATGAATTAAAAGTCATAAGGGGGCTTCCCTGGTGGCACAGTGGTTGAGAGTTCACCTGCCGATGCAGGGAACACAGGTTCGTGCCCCGGTCTGGGAAGATCCCACATGCTGCGGAGTGGCTGGGCCCGTGAGCCATGGCCACTGAGCCTGCGTTTCCGGAGCCTGTGCTCCACAACGGGAGAGGCCACAACAGTGAGAGGCCTGCATACCGCAAAAAAAAAAAAAAAAAAAGAGAATGTTTTTCTACTGCTTTCCCCAAGTCCCTTCTGTACACAGATAGGCAAGCCTTGCCTCAGATGTTTGCTTGCTTGTTAGCTTCATTGTTTAGGGCTGCCACAAATCTGCACATTCTCCAAATGTGCATATTTTCCCATTTTCTCTCTCTCTCTCTCTCTCTCTCTCTCTCTCTCTCTCTCTCTCTCTCTCTCTCGCTCTCCCTCCTGCAAACACTGAACAGAATTGTCAGATCCAGAACAAGGACTCTCAGCTAGCCAAAGTCACGCAAGCCAAGTCCTTACCTAAAATTTCAGTATGTTGTACTATCAGGGTCCAGTCAGAAGAAGAAACAACACTGGTAATTTGAACAGTGAAATTTTATTTGTAATGTAAAGAATTATTAGCTAGTAGCAGAGGACTGATGACTGTGGGATAAGTAGTGGGCCTGTGGGTCAACCTGCCATGCCCATTCATTTACAGATTGTCTGCCGCTGCTTTCTCATTAAAACATTGAGTTGAGTAATTCTGAACAGACCGTATGGCTGCAAAGCCTAAGATACTTACTCTCTGGCCCTTTAGAGAAAAAGTGTGCTAAATCCTGCTCTAGAGAATATAGGAGTAGCAGATATAGGGCTAACATAGAGCACCCAAAGAAGAACCATCTGAGAAAAAACCACCCACCATGCCGGGCTGAGATTCAGACCTTGCTCAAGAAGATGTAGTTAGGGTCCTCTGGGTAGTGGAAAATTCACTAAAGTGCTGTAGGTCAGTGCTGGCAAGTTGGAAACTGCCTGCTAGGGTATAACCAGACTCACCAGGAAACCCCCCATTAGGATGCCACTGGGAATCACTAGGAATTCACAGATGGGTATCTGCAAAACTCACAGAAGGGTTTTGTCACTGGGTACCCCACATGCCACTGGCAGCCTCGCACTGCAAGAGCCAGAGATAAAATTATACCAGAACTCAGAAGAGGAGCCCCCCTCCTTGCAGTGTCCCTCCAAAGTTCCCTATTGACAAAGCCTGGTGTCAAGCCATCAGGTAAACAAGAAATGTTTATAGGGTACAGCTTCAGCATCACAAACCAGGGCAAAAAGCATGAATTTGGAACTGAGAAGCAACAAATTAGGTACCAGTGCTAAGAAATATGTTAAAAGAACTGTAATTTCATAACTTCTGTTGAGTATTTCTATTTGTAGGTTGAAAAAATCTGAAATTTAGAAATGTGGCTTATGTTAAAAAAACAAGCATGTATAACTGCTTTGTCCTCTGAAACCCACTAAAGTGGCAGTAAAGGAATTTTTTAAGTATAAAGCTCTATTGAATAAAGACAGTAGGAGGAAAACAAAGGAATTTTTTGTAACTTCAACAAACTGTAGGAAGCCAGAAAGCTAGCCATTAGAGAAGCAGTAAATGATACAGAGCAGGGGCACCTATAACCCAAGATGCCTGCAAGGGGATGTGAGGCAGTTCACCCCACAGAAACTTTGAAAGGTGTAGAATTTGGAGGCAGCAGGTATCATACATGTTCAGGGTGAGTACAAGGCTGAAATCACAATACATTCGTTTGCTCAGTCTGAGATAACCAAGTACCACAAACTGGGTGGCTTACACAACAGAAATTCATTTTCTCACAGTTCTGGAAACTAGAAGTCCCAGATCAAGGTGTCAGCAGAGTTTCTTTCTTCTGAGGTCTTTCTCCTTGTCTTGTAAATGGCTGTCTCCTCCCTGTGTCTTCACATAGTTTTCCCACTGTAATTGTCTGTGTTCAAATTTCCTCTTCTTACAAGGACACAAGTCATATTGGATTAGGGCCCACTCTGATGACTTCATTTTAACTTAATTGCCTCTTTAAAGATTGTCTCCAAATACAGTCACATTCTGAGGTTCTTCAACATATGAATTTGTGGGGAAGGTGGTACACAAGTCTGCCCGTGAAACACAAGAAACAGAAGTCTCTTTGTAGAGTGGTTGGCCCCCATCTCCTCCTTCACCTCAGGAAACCAACCAACGGTAGTTTGGGGACCAGGGGCTTATTCTCAGGAGAAGCCGAATGGAGAAGGCTCAGGATATTCTTCAAAATACAGGGAAGAGAGAGGACAAAAGTTGAAAACAAGAGTTTAAGTGACATGTCTGCTTCTATGAATAGGCCTGACAGATGGGTGATTTCAGAAGTCTTCTTTAGAGAAACCTAAGATCCCCAAATAAATGTCTGCTAGATACTGATGCCAGATCTACAGGTGGCTGTCAATCCCAGTATCTTAAAAATTATTTTAAAAGATGTTCAATCTACACTCTTAGTGCTTCTAATCAGTTTTTGAGTCATCACTATTAAATGTGAAAGAACAACCAGACATTTATAAAAAGCATCCAACATTAGAAGAACCCTAAGCACAATAAAAGCTTTCAACATCTAGGGAAAGCCGGAAACGCAACGACTGAAAGAGGGATAAGGGGAAAGAGAAGGAAGAAGAGAAAGAGGAGGGAGAAGAGAGAGAAAAAGAGGGGAAGGAGGGGTGAGAAAGGAAAACTATCAGCTATAGTGAATAAGCCAGAAGGAATAAAATCAGAGAGATAAAAAAAGACATTGCAGATATAAGATGGGATGCTGTATAGGCAAGAGTAGAGGAGAGACAATTAGAAAAAATGGAAAATTGTTCGTCCAAACAAAAAAATATAACACTAAGATTGGTAAGTAAAAATTGACACATTTCACGAAGTAAACAAATAAAACAAAAAGCTGAAACTAAGAGGAAAAAAGATAAGACACCTGGAGTATTGACCCAGGAAGCTCAGAAACAGATTAACAAAATAGAAAAAAAATGGAGAGGAAATTGTTTTCAAATTCATATCCAAGAACATTTCCCAGAACCAAAGGATATGAGAATCTCTAGATTGAAAGAACAGCCTACTGTGTCCAGCACAGCGAATGATAAAAGACAAACACACAGGCTCTTGATTATGAAATTTCAGGACACCAGAGAGTAAAAGAAAAAAAAAATCCTATAAATTACCTGGGGAGTGGGAGGAAAGGTCATTGACAAAGTGTATGGAATGGACTAATATCAGACTTCTTGACAACAAATCTGGAGATTAGAAAGCAATAAAAAAATGATTTCTCAATTGTGAGGTACAATGATTTGTAACCTAGCATATTATATACCCAGCCAACTTATCAACCAAGGTAGATTAAAAACATTTTCAGAAAAGCAAGAATTCAAATATGTAATTATCACTGTGAAAAACTTGCTATGAATTCAGGAGCATGTCTCCAGCAAA
>NW_006792002.1:16898-31430 GCF_000442215.2 Lipotes vexillifer | reverse complement strand
GAGTGGATCCAACACAAGAACACAGAAGAGAAAGTCCATGATGAGAGCCATGTGGCAGGCCTGGAAGGCAACTGTCCAGATAGAAACATAAGAGGGGAAGCATTTGGAGAGAGGAGCTTGGTGAAAAATAATTAGTTTATAGATTTTTTTTGACCATTTGGAAAATAATATGGATGGATGTATAAGAAATACAATGAAGCATTAAAATAAAGTATAAGCACACAAAAACATAAGCAAAATATGAAGAAAATATTAATTCTAGGGAAAAAAACAATATATACAAGAAAGAAGATATATTTATGATATAGCTCTTGGTTATTAACATTTTTTTCATAGTAATAATAATGTCAGTCTTGATCAGTGACTTGACCAAAATTCTTTACATCATTTTAATGAGAGTATAGGAAGAAAAGGTAGGTGGAAAGGGGGTGGGAGGAAAGTAAGAGAACTAAATCCTCATCTATCACAAGAGAATGTCAATACATAATGTCTAAAATTAATACATGACAAGACATGCATTTTATTTAGAAATATAGAGGTAAGTATGAGAAAACAACAGCTAAAAGAGTTGAAAGCAATTGTCTACGGGGAGTTGAACTGTAGATTTGGGAATGCTTAGTTGGGGACCTCTGGTTTTCAATATACACCATTTGCTATTTGAATTTCAAACTAGGGCACACATTACTTTATTAAAAATAGAATTTAAGGGGCTTCCCTGGTGGCACAGTGGTTGAGAATCTGCCTGCTAGTGCAGGGGACACGGATTTGAGCCCTGGTCTGGGAGGCTGCCGCGGAGGAACTAGGCCCGTGAGCCACAACTACTGAGCCTGCGCGTCTGGAGCCTGTGCTCCGCAACAAGAGAGGCCGTGATAGTGAGAGGTCCGTGCACCCCAATGAAGAGTGGCCCCCGCTTGCCACAACTAGAGAAAGCCCTCACACAGAAACAAAGACCCAATACAGCAAAAATAAATTAATTAATTAATAAACTCCTACCCCCAACATCCTCTTTAAAAAAAAAAAAATTGAATTTAAGAAGCAAAGAACTGGGCTAGGAGATTGGAGTGAGAAGTGACAGCTACCTGGTAACCAAAGCACCTGTGGAACCTGATAACTATTGGAGTGAGTAGTGAACTTCCCGCAGGGCTGTGGAAAGGGGCTCATGTTATTTTAACTGCAGGTTAAAGGAAAATATGAGGCCAGCAGAATGAAGGACTCAAGAAGAGTTGGGTTAAAAGCAAAACCCAAAATTCATGGACTTTAATATATCCTAGGGTCATTTATGGCTTAATATTTGCAGACTAGTAATCAAAAGTAATTCAAAAGTAACTCCAGGGGCTTCCCTGGTGGCTCAGTGGTTGAGAGTCCGCCTGCCAATGCAGGGGACACGGGTTCGTGCCCCCGTCCAGGAGGATCCCACATGCCGCGGAGCGGCTGGGCCCGTGAGCCATGGCCTCTGGGCCTGCACGTCCAGAGCCTGTGCTCTGCAGCGGGAGAGGCCACAACAATGAGAGGCCAGCGTACCGAAAAAGAAAAAAAAATGTAACTCCATTCAAAAAAGCACGAAAGGAAATTCAATTCACAATCCAGCACAACCATTTTTAAAGCCGTTCCTCCTGTCTTCACTTCTCTTGCTCTTCACAATGGCTTTGGATCTCGAAATCAAACCCTCCTCTCTCTGCAGCACACACCCCACCAGCCCTTGATCGTGTAAATTGTCTTGGTTTCACTCTCTTTTCTCCACATCTGTGGCCGGTCCCTCTCCATGTTTTCTATCAATTTTATATTCACTAAGTAGGCTGGCAAGAGCTTTTCTTTAGTTAGCAGAATTGGAGAAGAGAGGAAACCATAACAAGGTAATAAATATTGTCCTTATTCCCACTCTTAGAATTTTCTGGGTTAAAATCGAAGGCAGGAAAAAAAATTCACACCACAATGCCCTTTCTTGCAGTTATTCCTGCAAAGCACTACTGTGGTATGCTTTCACTCCTGGGGTGTTTGTGAAGCTCTGAGCAGAGAAAATGGAACATCACACCTTGACTGTGCCCAGGCATAAGAGACCCAGACCTCAGGGCTAAATAGTCAATAGAACATATGCTCTCCTTGAGAGCAGGGATTCTCGTCTGCTTGGTTCACGCTGCTGTATTCCCAGTGCCTAGACCAGATCCTGCCCTGAACTAGGTACTCGATAAGTTTTTGAAAACTTGAACCTTTGGCAGCTAACATCCTAGCAAGTTCATACATTTTCAGCAAGCAATCCCCTTCTCCGCGCAGTGACCCAGCCACAGTGCAAGGTGGTGTTTCTCTTGCAAACGAAGAAACTGGAGTGCCAGGATCTGCCTCAGCCTCATAAGCTGGTGAATATGAGACCATCCCCCAGCACATTCTTGATATACTGAGAGAATCTGGTTTCTGAGCATACACTACCGTGTACCTGACCTCAAACTAGGGTGAAATCACCCAGGAAATCCACTCAGGAGGACCCATTGCAGCCTGACAGCTGGCCAGCCTCCCCTGGTGATACCTCCAGCTTAATATATAACCTAGTGTTTACAGAACTAGAGTCCTGGGCTAGGAATCATGAGACCCAGAATGGAAAACCAAGTACAGAGCCCCTCACTCTATAGAGCGTGGGATTTCAGACCCAGGACCTGGTGGAGTGGCAGGGGAAATACCCAAGAACACACACAACAGAAAAGCAGAATTGCAGAGCTACTGGGCAATCAGCATGCGGGGGAAACCAGGGCTCCCGGGTCACTGGGAAAAAGTTCGTGGTGGGAATGAGTCACAGCCAGCATATGCGTGATTCTAGTAAGATATGGCGACCCAACTAAATATGATCTTTGAGGACATATCAAAATGACAGAGGGAATTCTAAAATGCATTTCTGTACAAATGCGGATGACTCACCGATGTATTCTGAAACAAGCTATTTGACATGGAGTTCCCTTGACCATGCCCTGGGATGACTCAACTTGTTCCCAGGGGTAGAGAGCAATGCCACATCTCCTGGGGAGGAAAAGTAGAGGGAAATGGATTTCCCATTATAACGTGGTCTCCTTTGTTACTTTAGTGCCTACTGTCATCTAAGTCATTTCAAAAATCTGAAAAGAAGTCTTATTTTCAAATTCATAAGGTTGACCAAAGAGGCTTACCTTTATTATGTTCATAAATCATTCATACCTCCTTCATAACAAAGAAATTATTTTTAATTTTTATAATGCTTTTTTTCTCTTTCTTCACAACAGGAGAGGAAATGAGCATAATATTTTATGTTAAAAGGAACAAAATGTTCAAAATGTATGCACTGTATAGAAATCTTATAAAATGTTTCAGTGGAAACATTTTTTAACCAACAAAGGAAATGAAACACAAAAATCCATGTTAAAAGAATGCTGACGATTTTTATTTTAACGAGGAATCTGAGAGGAGGGGATTATGGGTGTGTGGAGGGGAGCCTTGTGAGAAAATGACAGTCCACAGGGCTCATGCGGTGAGGGGCTGTGTCGAATCCCAATGGGAAGCCCAGCCTGGCTCTCGTGCACTCCCTGCTGGTCAGCCCCTTCCAGAGGCCAGGCAAGTCTCCCGGGGAGGGATCGAAATCCCTGAGTTCAGTCTGCAGGGACTGAGGCAGATGCTGTAATATGGGAAATTCTTTCCTTCTGCCAGAAAGATGCCATGACTCCTTGGACCATGCGATTGCTCTAATGATAACCCAAGGATTCATTTTCATGCACTGAAAGGTTAATAGTAAGGGGAGGGGAGAAGGACATAGCTAATAGTAAAAAGAAGGGAGCCCTGGCAGCTCATCAAAACCCACAGCATCAGAGGCAGTACTGGTGGGAAAAAAGATTTAGAGGGGAGAGAGTCATTTCTTTGACACTGATTGAGTGCTATGCTCCTGTTGCACACAGGCCAGTGAATGCAAAGGTGATATTTTGCAGTGGGACTGTTGGCATGTGGTGGGACAGAAGTCTGGGGCAACCAGGCTTCCCAGCATCCAGAGAGATTTGTGACCCATATTTTCAGATTTCAGCACCTTCCTGTGGGAACAGCCACCTTGAGTCCTACAGGCGAGCTGATGGGGAAGGACCTTAACCCTCAAGGCAGGACAAACTAAACAAGCAGTTTCCCTTGCCATGAACTCTGAGAATGGAGACAAAACTCTCCTGTCCAACCAAAATGCTGCTCCCCAAAATGCCACTCACTGAGTTATTAACTTCTGAAATATCCAAAATGCTTTGAATTAGTCTCATTGTTGTTAAAATGCATTTTTAAACCTTTACATCTTGTGCAATAAATGAATCACAATTTTTGGAGAGCAGATTTTCATCAGTGAGAAAGGGGAAAGATGAAAGAGGAAAAAACATATTTTGAGGACCCATTATATGCCAATTACTTTGCCTGGGTGCTTTTTAAATTTATCTCATGTAAGTCTCAAAGTAGCCCTTGTAAATAAGCATGTGCTCCTAAACTGGTTATTTTGTTTGTTTGTTTGCCAGCTTCCTTTATTCTCTCTGCATCTGTTTTCCGCCCTACTGAATGCATCGCCCAGGCTCCCCCGTTTCTGGTAGAGATCGGCCAATGGGAGACACTGGTATAAGATCACAAGGTTGGGGGAGAGAGAGAGAGATCAAGGTGTTTCTCGATCTTGATTCCCTCCATCTTTTCAAGCTGCATTTCTGTCTGCCGCTGTTTTTCATTATAAGTCCCTTAATATTTGATTCAAAATATCGCTTGCATTATTTTGATAAGCAGTAATTTTAAGAAATGAAGAATTGGACTAGGGGAAAAAACTGGAGAGAGAGGTGACTGTTAGTTACTTGGGAACTGAAACACTCCCTTTGGAACTTTGAAACTCTCAGAGAGCAATCAGAAGGCATGTGGGGGACCGTGATACATCACACCCAAGCTCATCAACCCAGCACCACAGGTAACCCAGTTGGTGGCATGTGTCTTCCAGATTTCTCCTAATTAGGGCGGTTTTCCTGTCTTCTTGCTTGGGGCAGTGTTCATCTCTCCCCTTGTTTCAGAAGTGATTAAACTGATGGGACCTATAAGGCCAAAAGCCTCCTTTACTGTTTGCTTCCAGGAAAAGCAGCTAGTTCTCTGACAAATAGGAATTCTGTGTCCAACTCTGATATCTCGGCTTCATTCAGATCCCATCTCCACCATGACCCATGCTAAACTACAAGTAATCTAACGAAATATAAATGTTTACTTGTCTCTTTTTTCCTACTGCAATGGAAAAAAAATAGCTAAGCCATTGCTCGGTTCACTAACAAAATTAAATACAATTTAAAAGAATGCTAAATACTGAATCTTTATTTCCTATGTAGAAATGGTACAAATATACCACATAAATAAGGAGAATATCAACTGTTTCCGTATCCCCAGGATTTTATTATCTAATATGAGTTATATTGAAAGAGGATAGTTAGTATAAACTATGATTTTTTCATATATTACACTCCTTTTGTTTTGAATTTCAGGGGCCTATTGTTTGAGACATACTTTTTGATGTCTGTAAATAGAGACCTTTTTTTAACCATACAGCTCTTCTGACATTAACAGAGCAGCTGTTCATCTGAAAAAATTGGCCCCTTTGAGGAAGCCATCAGAATTTGTGCAAAAATCAATACCTGTGAATGGGAGCGCTGGCTTGTAATGAAACAGTGAGGAGACATTTCACGGTCCCTCGGCGGCTGGGACTACCCCCTGCTCCGACCTTCTGGTAGGCAAGACACACCTGGGTGGAAAGTAAAATTCTGTCAATGGGAAAAGAAACAGCAACAAATTCTCAACTTTGCTTAAAGAGTGGGGCTTAAGTCAAGAAGGATCACATTTCTCATCATTCTATCTGTAAGAAGCTTAAGAATCAAGCCTGCATATGTTGTGCTTTGTAAATAAAAGAAATCTGATAGATATTTTTCTTAAAGAGCAGACTTATTAAAGGTGCAGAATAAAATGCTGCCAAATGAGCTAGTGTAGGCATGATTCTCCTGAGCCAGAAATTTCTAAGAAAGCACTTACCTAAAGCTGAGAAATAATTAATGTTCCTAACGATAACCTGGTGCCCCGGAGGTTCTGAAAGACCTTTCTGACTCAACTTGTTTCCTGTGGAGCTATACTGCTGGATCTCTGTTATAGCCTGCCAGTTCTTAATGAAGTCATGATTCTCACACAGTGTGCATAATCTTACTTTCATACCAAACAGACTATTTTAATAATCCGTGCAAGTAATTCCTGAGCTAGGTTTGTGAAACTTTACTTTCAAAATGATTCAAGAAGTTGTAGATTAACATCACCAAGTTAAATCACCTTCTGGTCAATGGAATCTCCTTTGTGTCGATTAAATCTTCTCTGTGGCAGTATACATCATAATTGTGGTGGCTAATTTTGAGTGTCAACTTGACTCGGTGAAGAGATTCCCAGAAATTTGGTTAAATATTATTTGTGGTTATGTCTGTGAGAGTGTTTTCAGTGAGATTAGCATTTTAATCAGTAGACTGAAAGTAGATTTCCCTCCCCAGTGTGGGAAAGGGAGGTATCATCCAGTCCATTGAGGGCTGGAGGAAGGGAAAGTTCTCTCTCTCTCTCTCTCTGTCTCTCCCCCTGACACAGTGGAACATCAGTCTTCTCCTGCCCTTGGATTGGGACTTACATCACTGACACTCCTGGTTGTCAGGACTTTCTGTTCAAGCAGTGATTTACACTGTAAGCTTTTCTGGTTCTCCACCTTGCCAACGGTAGATTGTGGGACTTCTCAGCCTCCACATCACATAAGCCAATTCCTCATAATAAATCTCTTTTTATATGAATACTGTTTCTTTTGAGAAGCCTGACTAATACAATTACTGTCATCGTCAGTACTGTTATCAGTAATATAAATAATAAAAAATAATGCTAGCTAACAGTTACCAAATACTTAACTCTGGCCCTGGCACTGTCATGTCAAGGATTATCTCAGATTAGCCATCCTTTAAAAGGAAGAGGGATTATTTTATCCTCACTTTTCAAATTCAACATTCAATATCTATTTATTGAGCACTTATTGTATTCCAGGGACTGATGTGAGTTTACAGCTATAAACAAGTCTGACGTGGAGCCTATTTTCTCCTATGAAATATGTGAATACATAAGTGAACCAACAGACAAACAAGATGATTCAGGAAGTAAAGCTTTTCATAAAGATAATAAGATGATGTTAATATGAATGAGAATGACCATGGGGGCCAGGAAGTAACTAGAGAAAGCTTATTTGAAAAATGATATTTGAGCAGAAGCTTAAGGATAGAAAGTGGTTACCTGTTTGAAGGTTCTGGGAAGATGGTTGATCAGTTGTGTCTGGTGTTATGAGTGTTTCACTGGATGTGAAATCTCCCACTCCAACCAAAACTTCAGTGCTCTGTCGTGCTTTACATTCAATGTATTGTTAGCTTTTATATCCCCATAGCTCTGAGATTTTTATCCTGCAGACTAGGCATTTACATACCCTTCTCATGGCCCTCCTCTCTGGTGATGCATGAGCAATTACCTCTCTAATCTCCAGTTGCTGCTTTAATTATAATTACCTTTTCTTTCCAGCATCTAGGCATTTTAGTTCTAAACCAGGCATGTTATAGCTACTGTGTATTATCAGAACCAGCTGTTTGGCTCTTTTTGACTATTTTGAACAGACTGAGAATGAACAGAAGCATAGAGGTACTTCTGATGAACAAAGAAAACACGCACAGCACACACACAATCAGAGTTAGCACTAAAACTAAACAAATCTGGCAAAGCATTCATCAGTTTCATAAATACCAGGAATACCCACATGCTATTTTTTGAGCATGATATATTTTTTAAAGACAGATGTTCCAAATTTTCCATTTTGTGCCAAGGTAAGTTTTATGCCTCTGTAATGTACAACATATGGATCTTATGACATTAGGCATTATTTGCATCCCAATAAAACATCTCATTAATCAAATGGCCTATTATAACCTCCAGCTGCAGAAACCGTAAAACACACCCAAGAAAGAGGGTCATTTTTAACTTAGAATGTGTCCTTTTATTTATTTATTTTTTTTTTTGAATTTAACATCTTTATTGGGGTATAATTGCTTTACAATGGTGTGTTAGTTTCTGCTTTATAACAGAGTGAGTCAGTTATACATATATATATGTTCCCATATCTCTTCCCTCTTTGTCTCCCTCCCTCCCACCCTCCCTATCCCACCCCTCCAGACAGCCACAAAGAACCGAGACGGTTATATGACACTTAAGAGCATCAGTAAGAGCACTTTGAACAACCAAAAGGAGTTGTCCAATTAAAATATTATCACTAAAATATATATATATTGAACAGAATAGGTTATTGTTGTTTTAATGCCTGCTGACCTGAATAGGAGAGAGCCTTTATTATTTTTCCTGCTTTGGCCTATAAAGCTATTAACTGGGGTTTTCCTCTTAGCAGTTAACAATAGCAAAGTGAAGACGGCATCTAAGCTGTGTTCAGCCCTGACTCTTTCTGGTCTTGTGGAAGTAAAAGAGGTATGTTTGTAGACGACCTTCTTTGCTGGGAATTTAAGCCTTGGGTGACTAAACCCAGTATCTCTTTTGTCAGACGATACAGAGAGAATCTGGGAGAAATAACAACCCTGAAGGTGAGGTGATCAGTGTCACTCAACTAGGAAACAAGTTGAGAAGGGCTCTGCATGGGAGAAACCAGATGCCTCGAAGGACGAAACCTCTGAAATCAATCTCCTCTGAAGAGACTCAGCTTGGGCCCATGTGGGTTGGGACATATTTTGGTCTCAGTACTAGTGGTGACCACTGAGGCATCTCTTAGTGGACACGAATCTTAGGCCTAAGTGAAGGGCAGTTGCCTGTATTTTCCTCAGCTTTTGGGTGGGAGGCTAGAATAGGTTGGAGGGGGAAATCCTTTTCTGACAATTCATTAGAAATATTAACATTAAATAGAGGTATTTATGGTTCTCCATTCTTCTCCAATGCTGAAATTTTCTTGTGTGAGAAGTGTTATACCACAATAGCTGTTATACCATTGATCTGTACATGACCTAGGGCCTCAGTTTCTTCACACCTACCCTTTCTTATTTTTCTCTTTAGTTAAAGTTCTTCCATCTTTTATTCCAAAATATGGGATGTTCATAAAAATTCAGTTAAGACTGAAGAATATAAAGTGACATCTCAGGCCTTGCTTACACTTTCCTCCCCAGCGGGAGCCACCAATACATTTTTTGGTGTGGCTGTTCGGACTTCTTTTTATGTATTTACAAGTGTGTTTTGTGTGTGTGTATACACATTTTTTAATGTAAATAAGGTCGTATGTATACAGTGTTCAGTCACTAGCTCTTTCCCCCACCTTTAGCTGTCTTTGACATTATCCATCTTAGTGTATTGACCCACTTTCTTACTAATTATGGAACGGCGTTCAGTGCTCTAGATGGACTGTGGTTTATGTAGCGGTTCCATAATTGTCGGACATAGAGGTAGCACCCCCAGCTTCTTCCCGACCTTTCCTGTCTGCTGCTTCTTCCCAAGGAACATAGAAAGCATTTCCCTCCCCCCGTGGTTCTCTTTCTCTACTGCGTATTTCATTTCTAGCATCTTTACTGTGGGCATGCTCCCCCGCCACAGGCTTCGATTCCATTCAACAGCCTCTTCAGCATGTCCGATTCATCTTGATAATCATAATCATTACAATCTCCACAATGCCTCGCACAGTGCCTTGTACCTAATAGACAGATATTTGATAAAACTCTCCAAGGGGCAGGCTCAACATAAACACGTAGACAGAAGTTACACTCCAGGGTCCTGATCAGTGAGAAACCGAACGTGTGGCACGAGGCAACGTCTGCGATCTCCTGCTGTCATGCGCTTACTGCAGACGTGAGCGTTTGACACCTGTGAGGGGGACATAGTACACCACCATACGGTAGAAAAAGCGTGGCCTAATCCTCTGATATCTTGAATTTCAGCTGCAGCGCAAGTTCTTGAGCCCCGAGGAGATTCAGTCTGTCCGAGAACACCTGGGTTACCACAGTGACAGCCTGCTCTCTGTGCAGATCACAGGAAAAAAGCCCAATTTTGAAGTGGGTTCTTCTAGTCAACTTAAGCTTTCTACTACCAAGAAGTCTTCCGGTGAGACTGGCCTAGGGATATTGTTCTGTCTGAGTGGGCCTGAAAAGCCGTATTAAAAACTGAGCCAGAGATCTGAATGAGGTGGTGATATCTTTAGAGGATCATTCCCTTCCTTAATTTCCCTCATTTCCAAGTGGAAGAATGCTTAATGTACTGTTGTTCTGGGCATATTCGGATCCAATACTGAAATGATGCGTAGATATTACCTAGTTCAGCCCCTTCTTCTGCACCAGAGGACACTGAGGTCTCCAGATACTAGAGGTCAGACTCCCATAGTTTCATTAGTTAATGAAGTCTTTCCAGACCCCAGAATTATGACATTTACCCTCAGAAGACCTCACAGTGACGGTCATGGCGGATAAGAGTGTGCTATTCCTCTTCCCATGTGTCCTTTTCTCTGTGCCACTGAATTCAGCTTTTCTTTGAGGATCTTAAGACACTTATAAAAATATCTCCTCTCAGAAGATTGCACTCCACCCTTTTTCACCATTCTCACCCTTCCTATCACTATTTTTTAATGCCTGAGTTGAGAAAAATTGTCCTAGCTGTGAGGTATGCAAAAATTTACAGGTATTCACACTGCTCTGTTTTGACTGTCCAGCCTAAATCTTCAAGAAATCCTTTAGCATCCTAACCTTTGGAGTCACAGTTCCAGAATGGGTAGGAGCAGCTTAGATGGCCTGCCCTGTGGGAGATCTGAGCATCCAGTGTGACAGTGATCTCTGGGGGGTGCACTTACCCGCCAAGGCCCATTCGTGGACTGGCCCACACTGAACCCTCAGCTCTTTCGGGCCCAGAGAGAGAATCAGGAGGTGTGATTTGCTACTGATTTGTTGTTACGCCACCGCCATCAGCTCTTGAGCCCATTTTCTTGTCTGTAACAGGTCTACATGAGACCGGAGCTTTGCTATTTATAATGCTTTTTGGTACAGTTTCTTGTTTCATATTCAAATCTCCTGCAGTGGGCATAGGGAATCCTATTAGCCCCATGTTCTAGGGATGGGAACTAAGAGAAGGAGGAGAAAGCAATATGGAGTGGAAGTTAAAAGCGTTAGGTAGACTCTGTCTGTACTTGTGTATTTGTGGCTGGGTGTAACTGGCCTAAGTATCTAAACCTCTTTCCTCATTTATAAAATTAGGATGACAAGAACTTTCCTCATAAGGTGGTGAGCAGGACTAAATTAGATCATGTATGTAAAATGTTTAATGTAGTATCTGGCACAAAGCTTAACAAATGATGGCTTTTATTGCCATAAAGTGATGGGTCCCTCTCATGCCTTTATAAGTGATAGAGCTGGGCCTTGAACCCAGGTCCAGTGTGTTCCCTGCACAGCCTCAGTAGAAAGCACTTACATGTGCTTGGAGTTTGTTTCCAGCTGCTTTTCTGGAGCTTGTTTTCTTTCATTGGTTGGATTCAGGGAAGCCTGCTATGGACCCTGCAGCTGCCAAGCTCTGGACCCTCTCAGCCAATGATATGGAGGATGAGAGCGTGGTGAGTCAGCACTGTGGTCACCTGATTGCTTTCTTTCAGGCCCCACTTTGGGTGGGAATGTTGTTGTTTGGAGTGGCCTCTCTGGGTTTGTAGGTGTGAAAGCATTTAAAGCCCAGCCTTGTGGCTGTGCCTGCCATTGGCATTTTTTGACTCAGAAGGAAACTCCTCATTAGTGGCATTTTAAATTTCTTTTTCAGCATCTTTCCCCCCGCAGATTTTCTTGTTCTCACTTCATGTGATATATTAAAGACTCTTGTGGGCATGCGTAAACCTGAAAAGAGTTTGTCAGCTAAAATATTTTTTGGCTCCTTCGTCTGGGCAAGTCACCAAATGCTCACTGTCTTAACAGTAATGCTCTTCCAACTCAGATCAATGCTTTCTGTAATAAAGTTCTTCATTCCTACAACTATTGAAGTTAGAGTGGTAAGCAAACTAGGCGACGGTTTGTGCCCTCACAGAGCTTACAGATTAACTGTCTACACGTTTATCGAAGAATCACACAAGTGTATATATCATTATCTGCCTTTTCCTCTGGAATTATATAGAAAATATTCCATTCCCTTTTCTCACACGACAGCCCTTTATATATTCGCATAAATATAACGCTTCTCTCTTTGTTCTTCCTGCCCCCTCCCTCCCTGCCCTCCACACACATATTCTCTGCACATCATAAATGAGTCCCCAGCCCCCTCACAGCCTAACACAGCTTCTGTGCACGTAGTGTACTCACTATGTGGTCAGCTTGGGCGTGATGATCAAGCCCAGGTAGGATGATGGCTGCCTTCTACATAGATGGGCAAACTGCTGCTGTGGACTGTGGCCACTTCACCTGTTCATTAGCAGAGACCATGACTGGGTCATTAATGGCTTCGAACATTCTCCAGGATCTCATTGACTCAGATGAACTGCTGGATCCAGAAGATATGAAGAAGCCAGACCCAGCTTCCTTGCGGGCTGCCTCCTGTGGGGAAGGGAAAAAGAGGAAGGCCTGCAAGAACTGGTAAGCCTTGGGGTGAGAAGAGGCTGCCAGGCTGCTTCCAGCGGCTTCTGATTGTCAAGGAATCGCTGTGCTTCACAATTACTAAAACATGTTTTATTGTAAAATGTATCAGACGGTTAGAAGAGTATGCTAAATAAGTACATTTTAAAGAACAATAAAATGAACACCCATGTACTGCTCACCCAGCTTAAGTACCAGGAACATGACTTGTTCCTTAGAAGTCGCCTCTGCCTGCTCCCTCAGCTGCATCTCCCTCCCTCTCCTTACAAGAGGCTACCATTCTCCCAAATTTGTGCTAATCTTTGCTGGCTTTTTCGATAGTTTACTGTCTGTGTGTGAATCTCCAAACAGTACATCATTGAATTGTGGAGCCCAAAGCTGACTAGGCCAGGAAAGGTCAATGCTCCATATCTGTGAAGACTCCCAGGGAAAAGGTCTGTCAAGGATTTGGAGTTCCTGGGTGGTGGCAGGTCCCACTCATCACCTGCTAACTTTCCCCCAGCACCTGTGGCCTCGCAGAAGAACTGGAGAAAGAGAAGTTGAGGGACCAGATAAGCTCCCAGCCCAAGTCGGCTTGTGGAAACGTGAGTATCTGGTTGATTACTCAGTATTCACAAAGGCCTAAACTAAACACAGGCCAGCTCCAGCTCTACAGAGTTCACTGCCCAATTATTTTAATAATAGGTGAACGTGTGAGAACGTGTCTCTAGGTAGTAATGGGAAGAGGGCTTATCTCCTGAGAGTGGGCAGCGCACTCATGCCCGTAGGGGAGGCACTTGTCATTTCTTATTTTTGGCCCCTTTCTTTCTGCTTCACATTAGGCCTGATGCTACTCAGCCATTTGCTGAGTGTGGCTGTGATTTGAACTGCTGAGAATACAGAAGTATTCACCTAAGGGACTTCTCTAGACTTTTGTCTTTCATGAAATCAGAGATCTTAAAGCCTCTTAGTATTTGGATCCCAGTTGGACCTACAAATGTACGCAGTCATTCTCTTTAGGCCACTGTGGCCATACCATGAAATTTGGGATCCCTTTCTTCTGGCCTGTATCTCTGGGAGAGCTGACACTTGGCTCCCCTGTATGATGGTCTCTTCTTTCAACAGTGTTACCTGGGCGATGCTTTCCGCTGTGCCAGCTGCCCCTACCTTGGGATGCCGGCCTTCAGACCTGGGGAGAAGGTGCTCCTGAGCGACAGCAGCCTCAATGATGCCTAGGGGAGGGCCCGGCCTGGGACACACCTGCTCCTCTGCCAGCTCCTGCCCCTTCCATCCCACCACGTGGTTCCTCCCGTCTCCTCTTGATTGGCTCACTCTGGCTTAGGTCCATTGCGGAGAGGGTGCTCAGTGGACAGAGTGGAGCTGGCTGGGAGCAGTGGTGTGGAGTGCTGCTGCAAGTCAAGACCACGGTATCCCGGGGCCCTGTTACCCTGAGTGGGGACCTCCTTCACCCAGTGTTAGGTAAACGGGGCACATCCCAAATAGGCCCCTCTCACCAGGTCAAAATGCTGATATTTCGTAACACTCTCCGAGCCCGCCATGCTTGAGTATTAACACTGTGACAGAGAGGGCCCCACCCCATTCTAAGCTCCGCAGTAGTGCCACGGCTTATCTTCCAGAGTTGGTGGTTTATTCACCATGCAGTTTTCTTGGTGACAAGAGGCAAGTGTCTCATGACCTCAGAGCACCAAGGGAATCACTCCTTGGTTGCTGTGATCATATCCAGTGTCCCTCTGCCCCCTCCAGTCCTACCCCCCATCCCTGTTTTACTGTGTTGCATCTGTGCCCCATTGTCATTTCTGTTAATCTCCAGGTATTAAACTTACGTACTAATGTATATTCGCTGTGAAGAGGGGATATGTCTGTGTGTGTGTGTGTGTGTGTGTGTGTGTGTGTG
>NW_006792002.1:0-16216 GCF_000442215.2 Lipotes vexillifer | reverse complement strand
GCAGCAGCAGCCTTAGCGTCTCCTGCCCGTCTCTGGTTTCCGAGCTTTTCTCGCGCCCGTCTCTGGAGCTCCTTTAGGCAGCGCTCTTAAAACCCCTCTCCTCGCGCCCCAGGAAACACAGAGGCAAGAAAAGGTCTCTTGCCTCTTGGGTAGGTCCAGACTTTCCCCCGGACTCCCTCCCGGCTATCCGTGGCGCACTAACCCCTTCGGGCTGTGTTCAAGCCGCCAACCCCAGTCCTCTCCCTGAGCTCCGACCGAAACCGAAATCGAGCCTCAGCTCGCAGCCCCGCCCGCCCCCGGCGGGTGAGCACACGAGCCTCTCGGGCTGGTGAGCGCCGGTTGGCGCCAATCCTCTGTGCGGGAATCTCTCCGCTTTGCCCTCCGCGCCCCTGTTGCTGTGCTGTCCTCCGCGGCTCCGAAGCTCCCCGCTCCGCCTCCCGCAATCTCTGCCCGCGAAGGGGCTCCTAGTGTGTGGAGACCTTTCCTCCTTCACGGCTCCCTCCCACTGGTGCAGGTACCGTCCTTATCCTTTTGTCTCTGTTTATTCTTTTTTCTCTTGCCCTACCCAGGTACGTGGGGAGTTTCTTGCCTTTTGGGAGGTCTGAGGTCTCCTGCCAGCGTTCAGTAGGTGTTCTGTAGGAGTTGCTCCACGTGTAGATGTATTTCTGGTGTATCTGTGGGGAGGAAGGTGATCTCTGCGTCTTACTCCTCCGCCATCTTGGAAAGAGTCAGTCAGAATGTGTCCTTTTAAAATAACATTTGTCTGATCATGTTAAACCGTGGTCAAATCTACAAGAGATGTTAGTGCATTAGGAAAGAGATGGTAATAAGGACACAGCCAGTCCTGAAACACACACATAGTGAATTTCTTCTCTGACTTTGGGTCACATGTTTTGCTTTCCTCTGGTTGATTTTGAATGGTGTTTTCTTATGAGGTCAAAACAAGGTCTTTTTGTAGTAACCAGCATTTAGCTATAATAATGTACAGCTAAATTAGGAGCAGTTCAATCATTGTAGAGCTCATTAGAGAAGTAAATTGGAATTTTACACCCACATCAATGATTGCAAACCCACCAAACCTAAAGAAATATGCAAACAGGACTATGCACCCTAGCCTACCGCTCCTTTCATATCAGTTCTTGACGTGTGTGTCAGCCAGGGTCCTAATGGCAAACAATAAAAGCCAACTCCAGCTAACTTAAGCAAAGAAGCATTCCTTTGGAAGGATATTCATGGAGAAAGAGTCTTGATGCTTCTAACACAATCAGTGAGAAGCTAGAGGGTCAGATTTTGGAATAAATAGAGAAACAGGAATCTCCAAAGGGAAGCAAAAAACACAGCAATGGCACCATAACTAAAACAGCTTGATCAGGAAGCCTCAGCTGCCATTGCCCCTAACATGAATGATCTCTGTTTCTTCTGACTTTGCGTCACTTTCTCAGGATGCAAAGCCCCAGGAGAGCATGGCTGTCCGGGTAGAGTTTAGGTTATGGACCTGCTTGGAGTGGGAAGAGGGTCATCCTCTTGGTTTCTTGGGTAGGAAAGGGGTGCCTGGAATTACTCTCCCACTAAGACCTTTACCATGGTGAAAGAGAATCACTACGCTCTGACAAAGGGAGTGATTACTAAGTTGTGTGAAACATTGAGTACTTGTTACGTTCCAAGAACTGTGCTAGATAATTTTCAACAGATGATTTCTCATTTAATTATATTTATATTCTATATCTCATTTAATTAAAATCCCCACAGCCCTCATGTGGGGTTTTCTACTCACTTCATAGATGCGGATGATGAGGATTAAGAATATTAAGTGACCTGGCCAAGTTGACAGTGCTTAGTAAGGTACAAGCCAATGATCTAGTCTTGGTCTCCTGACTCCTGGTCCAATGTTCTCTTTGCTGTACCAGAGCTGCCTTACTAACTAAATTCAACTTGACCTCTAAATTTCAACTTTCTCAGCCCTGATTATTGGTCTATATGTAGACCAATTAGAGATCTGAGTGACTGAAATAGTCTAGCCAAGAGAATTAGGTTTGGAAAACCAGAGGTTTCACTGAAGGTACTCTTTTGCCTGTCTTTGTGTCGTATGATGGTCCTTGTGTCATCTTTGGGATTCAACTATGGTCCTGAGTGTGCAAAGATAAACCACCTAGACTTATCTCAAGTATGGATACACAACTCCATCAGTACAGGCATCTTTCCATTGTCACCATAATAGAGTTATTACACCAATAGTGTAGCACAGCAGTTGTCCAGAGGCTGACAAACCACTCTGTTTGGTTTTCCCAATCACTGAGAACATATAAGAAGATGATACTGACAGTCATATATGCCACTTGTACCCATGAGGGCTACTACCCAGCCCCAAATACATGGGGCTACCTTCTAGGAATTCTAGGCTGAAAGATTGTGCTCTTGTTTTATGAAGAGCTCAAACCGGAGTCAAGCTGACCTGAGCTCAAGTCCTTTCACTGCCTTTCACAAACATGTTCTTGGGTAAATTTTTCACTTTCTCCAAGACTCAGTTTCATACTCTATAAATTAGGGATCATGATATTTACTTTGCAACATTTTAAAAATTATCAATAAAGGTAAAGCCCTCAGCTTCAAGCCTAGCTCATATAGATGTTCAATAAATGGTTGCTCTTATAATTAATATTGTTTTGAGTGATACATGACCAGAAAATCTTTTCAACCTATTTTTCCTAGGTGGATGAAGTACAAGTTAATGAGTTTTCAGCATTATGATTCCACTACATAGCATTTTGCCCAATATAATAATTTTGAATTTGATGATATATATATCATTGCATATCTACTGTGCTATTTCTATTAGTCAGGGCTCTACCATAGAAATAGAATGAGTGATATAGATGATAGATAGATAGATAGGTAGATAGATAGATAGATAGATACACTTTATATATATATAATGTATATATTTATATATTATCTAATTATATATTTTATATAATATATATAATTTCAAAGAATTGGTTTCCACAATGTAGATACTGGCAAGTTTTAAATATCTAGAGTAGGCCAGCAGGCTGGAAATTCTCAGACAGGATCTGATGCTGCCATCCAGAGGTAGAGTTTCTTATTCCTCCCTTTTGCTCTGAAGGCCTTTCAGCTGATTGATGAGGCTCACCCAGATTAGTAAAATAATCTCCTGATTTGAAAGTCAACTGATTGTAGATGTTAATCACAAAAAAATATCTTCACAGCAGCACCTAAATCAATACTTGATTGAATAACTGGGTATCACAGCCTAGCCAAGTGACGCATAAAAGCATCAGAGGGGGCTTCCCTGGTGGCGCAGTGGTTGGGAGTCTGCCTGCCGATGCAGGGGACACGGGTTCATGCCCTGGTCCGGGAAGATCCCACATGCCACGGAGCGGCTGGGCCTGTGAGCCATGGCCGCTGAGCCTGCGCATCCGGAGCCTGTGCTCTGCACCGGGAGAGGCCACAACAGTGAGTGGACCCCGCACCGCCAAAAAAAAAAAAAAAAAAAAAAGGCATCAGAGTCCACCCTTTATCAACTTGGCACCTATAAATATCTCCTTAAACAATGCTTAAACTTCCATTAAAGACCCAAAAAAAGTAATATTTCTGCCTAATAGAATACACCTATCTTGTATACAATAAAAAATGCACTAACCCTTTCCTTAGAAGAGGATGCAAAGTGGGTATTATGTACACTTCTCTTTGATATCCTATAACTCAAATACTGTGATGTAAACATAACTATTATTAATACACCTTACATTAGATGGGAAGGGAATGAGAGAGGAAAGAAAACAAAAATATTATATATCTGAATACACACACGCACATACATACACACAAATGAAAAAATTCATGAAAATTAGGAAGAAACATTAATAAAAATTACAGTCTTTGTTTCTGCAATTGGCCACGTGGTCATAGCTAGAACTTATAACCACTTTCTTCCACAATCCATTCCATATTCTCTTTGCCTCTGCAAGCATCTCAGCTGGTCATGGTTTTTAGCTTGGTGGGGTGACCCAAACCTTCATTCCTAAAGGGTCTGGGCCATTAGCAATCTGGTTTGAATTAGTCATTGCATTTTCCATTGACTTTAATCACAGGTCATGGTAGTACTAAGAAACACCCTAAGGGATCTCCTGTATTCCAGACATAATCTTCCTTAGCTCCACTGTGTAGTAGCAGCCCAATTTCCCCTTGGGAGTCAAGATCAATAAACCCAGCCAGCACAGGGCTCCCTTCTTTGCCTGTTGATTCAGAGGCACGAGGAACAAAAAGTGGCTTAGTAGCAATCTTAACCTCCAGTTCAATGAAATCACCATAGTGTCTCCTAGTTGGAAGCATTCCTCCCTTTGGAACTAAGACCTCTAGAACAACAGAGAGTAAGGTCACAGGGACATGAAGCAAAAGTTTTGGTGAAGATCATTAAGGGTGATAGTAAACAGTGCCATTTCCATTTCTACCCCTTGTTTCCTGGACATGTTAATACTGGCTATTAGGAAAACGGCATCATACATTAGATGCTGATTTAGAGCATATATAGCCTGCTGGATAACACTGTTCCAGCCCTGCAAGGTATTACCACCTCACTGGCATTGTAACTGAGTCTTCCAAAGGCCATTTTATTGTTTAATCAAGCCACCTGCTTCAGGAAGATGGGGAACATGGCAAAGCTCATGATTTCCACAAGCATAGGCCCATTGCTGCACTTTGTTTACTATGAAATGATCAGAAACAATTCTGTGTGGAATACCATTATGGGAGATAAGGAATTCTGTAAGTCCACAGGTGGCAGAAGCATTGTATGCATGGAAGACAATCCATGTCTAGAGTAAATGTCTGTTCTAATAAGAACAAAGCACTGCCCCTTCCATGGTGGAAGTGCTCCAATGTAATCAACCTGCCACCAATTAGCTGGCTGATCACCCTGGAAAATGGTGCCATACTGAGGACTCAGTGTTAGATCTGCTACTGGCAGATTGGGCACTCAGTAGTGACCATAGTCAGGTTGACCTTAACGAGTGGAAGTCCATATTGCTGAGTCCCTGCCACTGTACCCGCTCTGTTCATGAGTTCATTGCACAGTGATAGGGATGGCTGAGGAAAGAGGCTGACTGGTATCCATGGAACAGGTCATCCTATTCTATCGATTATTAATATTCTCCTCTGAAGAGGTCAACCTTCAGTGAGCATTCACATAGGACACCGATGTCTTTGTGTTTTTCACCCATTCAGAGAGATTCATCCACATATCTCTTCCCCAGATATTGTCACTAATTTTCCAGCGATTTTCCTTCCAAGTCCCTGACCAAGCCAAACCATTGGTGGCAACCCATGAATCAATATAGACTCATACCTCTGGCCACTTCTCTTTCCAAGCAAAATGAGTAACCACTGTGAGGATTTCTTTTTGCCACTGTTCTTCAGGGATGCTGCAGCTGTCCACTTGTGGGTGGTGCCTGATTATCATGCAGAATTGTCTATAAATCAATTTTTTTTTCTCTTCTTTGGTCAGTTGGTTCTAGGGAACTCCCTATTAGGCCATTGGTACAGATTTGGAGAAAGGACGTAATACAGCAGGAGTAGGGACCATGGGCATTTGTGGCGCTTCCTCATGTAACTTATTATGCCTTCGGGGTCTGATCTTGTAGATACTACTTCCATTTGGTAAGGGAATGCATTCCATCTTGGCTTGGGTAAGTCAGAAAACAGCAAATTCATGATGCACAGGTCAGGTCAAATGGAAACTTAGTGACTTATGCCTAAGCATTCAGCCTCTATTAAGGCCCTGTAGTAAGCCAAAAGATCTTTCTCAAAAGGAGAGTAGTTATCTACAGAGGAAGGCAAGGCTTTGTCCCAAAATCCTAAAAGTCTACACTGACCAATCAGCATAGTATCATCAACGTAATGGATGTGACGTGCAATGTGATGTCTTGTAGAGGGCAAAGTTGGTCAAGGTCCACGCAGACTAAATTATGACATAGGAATGGAGAGTTGATATACTCCTGTGGTGGGACAGTGAAGGTGTATTGTTGGCCTTGCCAGCTGAAATCAAACTGCTTCTGATGGTCTTTACTAATGGGTATCCAATAAAAGGTATTTTCAGCTCAAGAGCTGTATATCAGGTACCAGGAGATGTGTTACTTTGTTCAAGAAGTGAAACCACATCTGGAACAGCAGCGGCAATTGGAGTGACCATGTGGTTAAGTTTATGATAACCCACTGTCATTCTCCAAGATTCATCTGTCTTCTACACAGGTCAAATAGGTGAGTTGAATGGAGATGTGGTGGGAATCACCACCCTTGCATCTTTGAAGGCCTTGATTAGAGGCACTAATGACTGCAGTCCCTCCAGGAATGCAATATTGTTTTTGGTTCACTAATTCCTTAGGTAGCAGCAGTTCTAATGGCCTCCACATGGAATTTCCCACAATAATAGCCCTTATTACACAGGTCAAGAAACTAATGTGTGGATTCTGTCAGTTGCTGAGTATATTCATTTCAATTATGTATTCCAGAAATGGGGGGATAAAAACCACAGGATGGGTTCAGCAACTCTCTGAATCCACTGTGTTATGATCTGGACTAAAACTCCATTGACCACCTGATCTCCTTAGCCCCTATTCTGTTTGCCCACTGTGATGTTTCAGGTCTTCTGGAATTAGTGTTAGTTCACAGCCAGTGTCCAGTAGTCCCTAAAAGGTCTGATTATTTCCTTTTCTCCTTTTCTTCTCTTTTATCCTGGTAAAAGATCATAGATCCCTTTGGGGAAGGCTGGGAAAAAAATTGAAAGTATTAGCTCTTGGCAGTATAGCAGGGTCCTTTATCAAGGGGTCCTGGCCTTAACTTGCTCAAGTCTGGGAATTGACTGAGGACCCTTGACTCTCTTACTTTCCTAGGGCTGCCATAATGAAATACCACAGACTGGGTGGCTTAAACAACAGAAATTTATTTTCTCAGAGTTCTGGAGGCTGGAAGTCCAAGGTCAAGACATTGACAGGAATGGGTTTCCTTGAAGCCTCTCTAGTTGGCTGCAGATGACCACCTTCTCTCTTTGTCCTCCCATGGCCTTTTATCTGTGCTCACACATCACTAGTGTCTCTTCCTCTTCTGATAAGGACACCACTCATATTGGATTAGCACTCCATCCTTATGACCTTATGTAACCTTGATTACCTCTTTAAAGGCCTTATCTCCAAATTCATTCAAATTAGAGGTTAGGGCTTCGACCTCCAATTTCAGAGGGACACAGTTCAATCCATAGCACTTTGTTTTGGTGATTCAAGTTAGACTTCTTTTCATTCAGCCTAGAACTCTTCAACTTATACAGATCAAGTAAGAATTTAGTAGAATGTCCATCTATTCCTTTTCTAGAGACAGCATGATCCACTAGCCAACACTGTAGGTCTCTGTGAGTCAGATTATTCTAATTACTGCTTTGATGGCAGCAGATCCCATTGCACTTTCTGAACTAAAGAGAAGCGTGACCACAGAGCTCTTCAAGGATGCTGGGACTGCCCTCAAAAATTTATTTCTCACAGTCATCGTGAAAGGTGTGTCCTCTATATCCTCCCCGGGTGGATGAGCAGGTCTTCTTATGTGATAAATCCACTCTAAAATTCCAACCTCCCTAAGCCTTTAGTCAGTTCTGGCATTTCAACTTAAGTTAGAGCAGGCAACTTTTTGGTCCACATTTCAGCCGATCAAACAAACAAATCTAAATCCCTTTCTAAATCCTCAAGTTAAAAAATTGAATGCAGAACCTCTGCTCTGTGGGCATATGTCAATAAATTCAGCCTGATTCAACTTTATGTTCCTTCTAGTTTTATCCCACACATTTAATACCCACTCTCACACATAAATTGGAAAAATCATGCAGTTCTTTCGGTGTGTATTCCATCTCTCCATGAATCACACACTGCATTTCACCCTCTGCAAATTGAGTTTAGTTATAATTTTAGAAGCAAAGAGGAGCAGGGTATATGTCCTAAGGAAGATCAACAGTGTCTTGCCAGGGAACTACCTCAAGAGAGACAGTTACAGATTCTTCAGACAAAACAGAGTTAACCTCCTCAGACAGAGAAGGAAGAGTGGTTTCTACTGGCAAAGAAGATTCGGCAGAACTTAGGAGTTCAATAACCTCAGGGTCATTGGGATCTGTTTGTAGATCCTCATTCTAATTTTCAGGATCCCATTCCTTCCCAATCAATGCTCTCACTTTAACAGAAGAAACTCTATAAGGTTGGGAATTCAGTTTTTGTTTTATTATAGCCACTCACAGGATGAAACTCAGGGTTTGGCTTTCCGAAATCTCAGCCCTCAACTATAGAAGATAAAGGTTGCTTTCAGGGCAGATTTAGAAGTTTTCAGATCGTGTACATGGAGCTTGAGCTAGGAATTCAGAGCTCTGAGTTCATTCTTTTATTTCCCCAGTTTCTCCAGGGTAGTTAGGAGCAAACAGCCAATCTCATTATATATCTTAGTTTGACTAAAATGTTCTAAGCTATCAAATACATGGTCACTGATAACCTTGCCTTTTATACACACTTGATTAGGAGTATCAAATGATGGTATTTTGTGTATTTCTATTGCTACATCATGCCATGGACCTCCAGTGCCCTCTTTACCACTGAAAATAAGTTATTAGTGCCTTTAAATCTAATCAATCTAATCAGATTAGAGAACCAATTCCAGAAAACCTAGAATAATTCAGAAACCTATCCTAAAGAATCTGTGCTTCTGGAACCACTCTTGCTACCAAAACCTATATCCGTCAGCGTTCTGAAAGAGATGGAGAGCCGGTTTAAAGAAGATAGATTAAAGAAAGTTAGAAGAAAAGGAAGGAAGGAAGGAAGGAAGGAAGGAAGAGAGAGAGAGAGATGGAGAAAAAAATTAAGGACTGGCAAATCTGAAATCCGTATGGGAGGCCAGCAGACCAGAAACCTGGGCAAGAGCTGGTGCTGTCATCCACAGGAGTAATTCCTCCCTTCTCAGAGAAACCTCAGTTCTGCTCTTAGTCTTTCAAATGACTGGAGGAAGCTCACCCAGATTATGAAGGATAATCTCTTAAAGTCCACTGATTGACTGCCCACAACTACAAAATACATTCAGAGAAACACCCAGATTAGTATTTAATTAAATAACTCAGTACTCTTGCTTAACCAAGTGGAGACATAAAACTAACCATCACACTATTGTCTGCTCAGAAAAATTGGAACATTAGAACATGTGACATTTAAAGATAATGAAGCCCATGTGATTGCCCCTCATTCCAAGTACTGCTCTGGCATTGAACTCAGTCCAGGTAATTATGGAAATAAATCAAAATCCAATAACTGAGATGAAGCCAATGTTGATCTGTCAAAGACAACACCAGAGCGATGAGACCTGCCTCTCAATATAGTTAAGCCTTTGGGTATGGGCATTGGTCACTCAGCGGGTGAGAATTAAAGGGGCTTCCTGCCCTGAATTAGTTCTGTGGCATTAAAGTACACTGTTTCCAGGAGTCTCTTTTTCAAAACTATTCCTGAAAGTGTTCATATTATGTCATTAGTAAGAATTATATTGAATATTAAACAAGACTTTTGGCAAGAATCCAAGGAAATAAAACACATGAAAATGTGCGGTTCTTTTTATCAGAGCAGAGAAAGAGGGAGGTGGCCCTTGGTTGAACAGCTATTTAACTTTAAGACTACATTACATCACTTTACATTATTTCATCTGACCTCAAAACAACCAGGAGCAAGTATTATTATCACCATTTTAAGTAGGAAAATTGAGGCTAATAATTGGTGCTGAAAGTTTCTCCATCAGTCTGGCTCAGGATACACTTTCCATTACATCTAGTTCCTGTCCAATCAGAATATATCTCCAAGAGATGCAGAGAGAGCCCGGGGGCCAGGAGGAGGGGAAGGAAAGGCAAGGTCGAGAAGAGACCCGGAAACTTTTTCGCCTCTGACATTGACTGCCCAGCTGTAATTCCAACCTTCTCCAGACAACAGGTAAGTCACCTTTGGGGATATCCAATCATGTCCAACCTAAGAGCAGCCCAAATTCTCAAAGCCTTCTATACCCTCCCAACAGCCAGCTCCTGCCAGTCTCAGCCCTAATATTTGCAGGGCCTGTTGCAGGAGTACAAATGAAGGCCCACGCACCATATCTCTAGACTTTTAGATGTGAGAAACCAAGCTAACAACTTTTATGTGAAACATATTCTATCTGCCGACCTTGACAAGCATGCCTCCATAATGACCTAGAAGGCCAGTTTAACTTCGCCCATCGCAGACTCGGAGTTTCATGCTAGAGCAGCGTGGCGGTGAGGGGGGAGCTGGTCTGGCCCTCAGTACAAAGCCCACCTCACTTGTCTCCTACCCCCACCTCCCTGTTGCACCCTGAGGAGCATCACATGCACGTGTGAGGACACACCATCCAGCAGCAAAGCTCTGGGCACACCTCTCCTAACAGCCTCCCCTGGACCATACCAGGGACCTAAAGATTTCTACCTGCAGAGTGGCCTCGTCACCTCAGGAGGATGGACTCCTGGAACAGACCCTGGAAGCAGGGCTGGGCCTATTTGAGAGGGAATTCCAGGTACCAGGCTGCTTCAGCAAGATCTAGAAGGGATGAGTATAGCATAGCTCCTTGCTCTCGAGCTCTGAGCCCACTGGGGAAAGACACAGATGGAAAAGGACCAGAGCAGGACCCTTTAAAACATGGGAACAGGGACAGAGACCCCTTTTGCTTCTGTAAAGCACAGTATAAAGGCTCAAGATGGCCTGCCTGACAAACTGCAGCTCCCAGCCCCTTGGCTACTACTGTACCCGGCCCCCTTGCTCAGCCTGCCTCTCTCACTCACTGCCAGTTCCAGACCCATTAAGACAATATATCGTCGCAATGTTCATTTCACAATAACGTTCGCAAGGCATGACTTCACAGTCAGCAAGTCTAGGTACACTGGCAAACCGCTATTGCTAGAAGAAATGGTCTGGTGGGGTTTTGCACTGTAATATTTATTGTGGCAATAACACAGAGCCTCCCACCAACACACACACACACACACACACACACACAAACACACGCCTATACATGCTGCATCTGCTGGTTCCAGAGTCCAAAAAAAGGGAGCAGCGTATAAAAAGAATACATTTGATTAAAGTCTCTAAGAACAGGCTTTCCCTTAAAAACAAAAAAGGAAAATAACTAAAACAGCTGAATTTGGTTAGGCTTTTATTTCTCTGGATCACAAGGCATAATTTTGTTTAAATAGGATCTTGGAAGGTTCAGGAAAAACTTGTAACTTTCCTAAATATTTCTGGGCTCCTAGAATCTCAGGGGTTGATTCCTGATTCCTAACATTCTAACTAGGCATTCTAGCCTCGAACATTGTAATAGCAGAATTTGCACGTTAGGAGGGATAACTTCTGTAGTTGTATGACCGGAAGTTGCTGGCCAGTGCCCAGCAGATGTTCACAAAACTCACAGAGGAGGTTCTGGAGCCCCTGAGCCCTGTATGTGTGTCCTACTCCTGTCTGTCCCACCAGGACATTTTTAGCACTTTTAATCTTTCTCATCACCTTGTCTGAATTATCTCTTTCATTTTTATCCATGATTTATTTTTATCATATGAGGTAGTCTCTTATTTTCTATTTCTTGCTAAGTTACGATGACGTTCCTATTGTAAAATCATTTTTGTTTTGTTTTGTTTTGTTTTTAATTTGACCATGCTGCCAGGCTTGTGGGATCCTAGTTCCCCAGCCAGGGATGGAACCGGGCCCTCTGCGGCTAAAGCGTGGAGTCCTGACCAGTGGACCACCAGTGGGCACTCCCGTAAAATCATTTTCACTGTCACGTAAAAAGCCCACATATGGCATTTTTAAGCCATGGGCACTAGGGTGTGTCCTGTACACAGGAGACAGCCTGTCTCCATGCCTTACACCATAAAAATCACTTCCTTATTATAAGTAAATGCAGCAAGAATTAGAAGCTTATTAACACCACGCAAAGAACCAACCATTCATTGAGTTAAATGAATTGATCCCTACCACTATCAATAAGTGTTTTTTGTCTTTGCTAGTCCTCCAGGAATTAAAACTAATTAATGCACAAAGTGATTCTCATACATGAATTTTTATTTCTTTGGGAAGTAAAGTTATATAATGGGAAAAAATAGTCCAGTTAAAATATCAATGTCAACTTAACTTCCTCTATGACATTGGGCAAAAAAAATCTACCTGCCCAGAGAGCCTGCTCTATCAGTAAGTAGAGATAATTTCTACCTAATAGAGCCATTTTAGGAAAAAGTAATATATGCCCTGGAATGAAAGAGATGTTCAAAAAATATTAGTTTCTTCCCTTCCACTTGAGTATAATGAGTTAAATGTGCAGTGGTGGATATGACATAGGTGCTACTGAAATCTGTAAGACCAGGGCTCAAATTCTACTATTTGCTGTCCAACCTTGGGCGAGTTACCCTCCCTGAGCCTCAGTTTCTCAATCTGTAAAATGGTACCCACCTCAAAGGGTAAAGAGGTCATAGGTATGGGATCCTTTGGTAAGTGCCAGACACAGAGTTAAGGACTCAATAAACTTCAGTATAGCTGAATACATGGAGTGACACAGATCAAGTTTCACATCCTGACCCTATCACTTACCAACTATGTTACCTTGGGCAAATTAACCTCTCCAAGAATCATTTTCTTAAAATAATAATTCTTACCTCACCAGTTTTTTATGAGGTTGATATTCAATAATATAAGAAAAGTGCCACATTCAGAATGTGGACATATTAAGCATTACTAAATGATAGCAATTATTAATACATTTTTAAAGGAGAGATTAAAAGCTACCAGGGGAAGAAAACTATTAGATCCCTATATTGCAGACTCATATCATTAAATTGGAGAGAAATAGGCATGATTCAGAATCCAAAAATAGAGATAATCTGAAAAGCTGTTTCAGGAAACTTTCTTTGATGGATTCCATAAGATAGATAGATAGATAGATAGATAGATAGATAGGTATTCCATAATATATTTTATATATATTATATATACACATATATTTTATATATATATATATATATACACACACAGAACACCAGTGCCCTAGAATAAGTGTTGAATTGAATTGGGTGAAACCTGCAAATTCCCCTGTCAAAGCCCCCATCACCCTGTATGGAACAGTGAGCGTTCTTGAAGGCCCAACGTAATACCCTTTCTCCCTGGATATTTACCATAGAGCCTGGTGCACAAAACTACTCAGTAATTTTTACATAAATGTTTCTGCCTCTGTAGGTCTGTTTCCCTATCAGAACATAAGTGCCTGAAATGCACAGATGGTATAGTTCATGTCTGTATTCCTTGCATCTGATACAGAACCTGGCACATAGTGGGTCCTCCATAAGCCTTGAACCATTCATTCATTCATTCATCTCAATTAATTTAACTAAATTAATGAAACTGTCAGCACAGCATTATGTGTGTCACTGGACTCCTCTGAAGCATGGGAATCCAGCCACGGTATTTTCTTGTTTACATGCCTATCAGTCAAATGCGAAATGGCTCGGCTGTACAGACAGTGGTAAAGCAGTCTTGCTATTGCTCTCTCCTCCTACTCTTATAAGAAGCAACTCCTAATAGACTTCCCTTTCAGCAAGCTGCCGCGTGCTGTGAGCGCACCAGATAAGCCGGGGTGATAATAACAAAGCTACTGTTTCAGAGATTAAGTCATAGTAGCCCACGAGAATGCTGGGATGTTAGAGGCAGCAATCTCCCTTGTAAGCAAGCACTCAAAAGAGGAGCGGGGGTGGGGTGGGGGGGAAGGAAGGGGCTGAATAATGATCCAGGAGAACCTGTCTCTCTGTTTCCAGCCCAGGAAGTCAGGGACGCGCAATAGAAGGTAAGACCTACAGGGGAGAAAGCCCAGGAATTTTGAAAAGGGCAAAGATTCACCATTCAGAATCTTGTGTTTACAAAAAACAAAAATAAAATTATAAAACTGTAACTTTTGAATCATCTTCATTTCTTTGACAAGAAATCTCTTTCATTTCATGAGAAATGAAAGTCTTCCCTTCCCCTCCTCCCCCAGGACTGTGTCTAAGTTCTACGGGGGTCTGTGCAGAATAAGGGTGTTTGCAGGTTCTAGAAATGGCTGCCTGGACCTCATTTGTGACCTGCCCACCCTGGCACGGGACATGTCCCCGTCCCCAACTGGTCTACTGTCCTCAGTCTACCCCCGTCCTCAGTCTACACTGCTCAGTGCAGCATCGACCCTTGTTCCTGATGTCAAGGCTTCTTTGGGTCCTGCTCTCTCTCTCTCGTTTTCCCTGATCCTCTCACAGGTAGGAGGTCTTGCTGCTCTTCCATGACCCTGGAGTCAGACAGCTTCTGTAAGTCTGGCACCCTTTGCCTCTGGTACCCTACTCTCGGGTGCAGGGGGATGACTCTGTTGATGCCATGCCTGCTGAGGCTGGAGGGCTGGGTGAGTGAGGTTGCCACAGGACCACCTGCTGTACATCTGTGCGGCCACCTCTGTTCTGGGGACTAATGCCTCCCGGACCTGTACCTGAGATTCGGACTCTGGATTACAGGCTTCCTTTCCCCTCTCAAATCCTCCGAACCCAACTGGGGTTTATTGTAAACCTACTCCTTCCCTGGTAAAAAGCTCAGTCCCCAGAGTGAGTCTTTCTCTTCCTTCCCTTCTATTTCCCCTCAGCCCAAGACTCCTGAACAGCGAAGCTGGTCCTCTCTCTTTTGTTGCTGATTTTCCTCAAGCCTGAGGTCTCTGAGACTCAGAGGCAAAAATCGGGCCCCTTTGTCATATTGTCTGTTGTGCCGTCCCTTCCAGAGGCCATGAGTGTTGCTCTGTAGGGCAGCTGCCTGCACTGTGAATCATACAAGAAAAAGCAGGGGAAGGCTGCACTCAGAGACGGGAACAGCAGCTCTGACTCACCCTGGTGAGGGCACATGGCCATCCTAAGCAACCTCCCCACAGAAGCTCCAATGGTTCAAGCTTCATTTTCTTTGTCCCACGAAAACAGGGCATTCCAGAATGGGTCTAGCTGCAGAATGGCTCGAAATCAGAGGTTAATAGAGGATGCAGATGAGTTGGTGCCATTCAGGAATTCTGACGATGAGGCTGAGGCCAGGCTGAAAGCTGCAGATAAGGCGCCAAGGCATCAAGTCCCACCTGCAGGTTGGGGTGGGTGCCAGAACCCCCACTAAGCAGGGGGAGGGCAGTCAGGTGGAGGCAGATTCCAAAAGTAAGAAGCCTTAGGTGAGAATTTAAGCTAGAAAAATGGACAGGATCTGGAGTTCTGAGCCCTAGGCTGGGAAAGAAGACCTTCAGATTAGCACGTGGATGCTGGCCCCTGGAGAGGCTCCTTCTTTGTTCTGCCCTGGCTTGACGTGACCTTCCCAGGGTAGGGAGAAAGAGCTGCAGTCTGAGCTCAGGCTCAGAGGTCAGAAAGCTGTAGTTCAAGTCTCAGCTCTGCCCCTGATATAAGCAGGTGTTTTAACCTCTTGCTGCATTTCTGTTTTCCTTATTTCTTTCTTTTTTTTTTTTTTTTCCGGTACACGGGCCTCTCACTGTTGTGGCCTCTCCCGTTGCGGAGCACAGGCTCCGGACACGCAGGCTCAGCGACCATGGCTCACGGGCCCAGCCGCTCCACGGCATGTGGGATCTTGCCGGACCGGGGCACGAACCTGTGTCCCCTGCATCGGCAGGCGGACTCCCAACCACTTCACCACCAGGCAAGCCCTGTTTTCCTTATTTCTAAAATGAGGTGAACTTTTCCCCCAGCTTCAAGTTTTTGAAGTTGTCATACACGCACACGCGCGTGCGCACACACACACACACACACACACACACACACACACACACCTTATACAAACAGACTTAGTCACCTGCTCAGCCAGTGTTCTCCCCTCAGCGAATCAGGAGCTCAGTGGCTACTAAGTAAAATCAAAACAACTTCCTCTGGGCTCTTCCCCCACGGAGACGGCAGCTGGCTTTTCCCCAAGAGGGTGACTGACGCTCGTCCTTCCTGACATCGTCTGCAAGCCTTCAAGAAAATTAAACTCTTGGGCTTCCCTGGTGGCGCAGTGGTTGACAGTACACCTGCCAATGCACGGGACACGGGTTCGTGCCCGGTCCGGGAAGATCCCACGTGCTGCGGAGCGGCTGGGCCCATGAGCCATGGCCGCTGAGC
>NW_006792001.1:0-313 GCF_000442215.2 Lipotes vexillifer | reverse complement strand
TTTTTTAAATAAATAAATTTATTTATTTATTTAATTTTGGCTGAGTTGGGTCTTTGTTGCTGTTTGCGGGCTTTCTCTAGTTGCGGTGAACAGGGGCTACTCTTTGACGTGGTGTGCGGGCTTCTCATTGCACTGGTTTCTCTTGCTGTGGAGCACGGGCTCTAGGCGTGCGGGTTTCAGCAGTTGTGGCTCGCAGGCTCTAGAGCACAGCCTCCATAGTTGTGGCTCACGGGCTTAGTTGCTCCGCAGCATGTGGGATTTTTCCGGACCAGGGCTCAAACCCATGTCCCCTGCATTGGCAGGGGGGGGGGTT
>NW_006791999.1:0-340 GCF_000442215.2 Lipotes vexillifer | reverse complement strand
AGAGACACACAGACCTGCCATTAGGGGAGGAAGCCTTCAGAATCCAGAAGGGAGGCTCTCGTTTCCACTCAACATTCCTACACGGAACTGAGCCCGGGTGCATGAGACCGTGAGATGGGGCAACACAGGCGTACCAGCGAGCTGTTCACCGTGTCCTATGACGCATCACCCTTCAAGCTCACGTTCATTTCATGGAGAGAACCCGAGGCCTTGATGCGCTTCCCTGTGGTAAGTGAACTTTGCTTGCATCCCTTGGTGGGCACATCTGCTCAGGACAGCCGTGTGCCAAAGGCTCAAGGTGTGTGGCCCGATAGTTGCAGAGCAGCCTCACGTGGATCTG
>NW_006791998.1:0-262 GCF_000442215.2 Lipotes vexillifer | reverse complement strand
TACAGTGTTATGGAGTGTTCTAATTTCATTCTTTTACGTGTAGCTGTCCATTTCCCAGCACCACATGTTGAAGAGACTGTCTTTTCTCCATTTTATATTCTTGATTCCTGTATCAAAATAAGGTGACCATATGTGCGTGGGTTTATCTATGGGCTTTCTATCCATTCCATTGATCTATATTTCTGTTTTTGTGTCAGTTCCATACTTTCTTGATTACTGTAGCTTTGTAGTATAGTCTGAAGTCAGGCAGCCTGATTCCTCC
>NW_006791997.1:0-2091 GCF_000442215.2 Lipotes vexillifer | reverse complement strand
CGGGGCACGAACCAGTGTCCCCTGCATCGGCAGGCGGACTCCCAACCACTGCGCCACCAGGGAGGCCCTCCGTGTGCCTATTTTTATACTGTCCCATCCAATCACAAATTGCTGGTTCTCATCCTTCATGGTCTAGACAACCAAACAGCACAACTTGTCAGTATCATGGGCAAAGGGAATAAAATAGGTTGTGAGTTAGGGACTGACAGCTTTTCCTGAGAGTAAAGTGCCCAGGCTGTAGTGAACGGCCTTTGACATGTCTGTTAGGGCTGCGTAGAGACCTTATTCTGGTTTGCTGAGATTGATAAACATATAATTTGCTGATGGATGAGGTGCTTTTGTAGGCTTTTTTCTTACACGAGAAACAGTTATTTGGAGCCTCTGCCCTGACTGCATGGGACTCAGAGGCTTGACGCTATATGGAGCTGTGCCCAACTCGTTAAGACACCATACTTTCACCCTCTTCCCCCTGATGCCATCCCTGGAGACATCTTTCCCCAGTCTCCACCGGTCCCACCAGACAGACACACCCAATTCTGATGAATCCTTGTCTATAAAGCCTTCACCAGTATTCTCCCAATAACTTCCCAGCCAAGCTATTTGTGTCATGTTGAACTTTTCATTATAACTTTTTTGCATCTGTCTGTCTTCCCTGCTTATAACAGTGCTCCTGGAAGGCAAGGACCAGATCATATGCATCTCTGTATTATTTAAGCTACTGAGCACAGGGCTTAGAACACAAAGGGGGCCTGGTGAGTGTTTGGTGACTAAATTTCTCTTTGCATCTCCCGCTCACGTACCCTGCAATACCTACTCAGAAGGAACCCAGGTTTACTAATACTGCTATTTTAAATTGTTATTTAATCACTACTATTGAAATAATTGGTACAATTTTATAATAAAATACTAAGCTAAGAAAACAGAAGCGGCAAATGCGTTTTATTTTATGGCCCACTTTGATGAACTGTTTTGGGTCTGCTTCAATAACTAGTGGGAAAATATACCATAACCAATTAGTGACACTTGTCATGGGTACAGGAGCGGGTTCTCCCAGTTCATATGCTAGGTTTGTGTCATGTCTAACCTGTTAGAAAGGCCAAGAATAGAGTATTCACAGAGGCGTTTTGGGTTGAAATGGGTCCCCCTACAAAATTCATGTGTTGAAGCCCTAATGTCTAGTACTTAAGAATGTGACCTTATTTGGAAGTAGAGTCCTTGCAGATGTAATTAAGTTAAAATGAGATCATACCAGAGTAGTGTGGGCCCCTAATCCAATACAACTTGTGTCCTTATGAAAAGGTAAACCAGTTATGGTATTTGTACAAAGAAACCTACCCTGGCTGACTTTTGGCGCAGGATGGAAATCAAAATTAAACTCTCATTAAAGACTATTTTGTAATTAACCACCATGGCCCCATTCCATATCAAGACTTAGTGGATGTGGCCAAAACAGTGTTTAATGGAAAGTTGTGGCTTGAAATGCTTTTCTTATGAAGTGTGGGAAAACTAGGTATTTAACTTATGAATTAGGAATTTAACTTATGAAAATAGAACTTATTTAACTTACAAACATGGAAAAAGAATAACAAAATACCATGAGCAAACTAAAAGGATAGAATTAATGAAAAAATAGAAATGAGAAAAATTAAACTAGAAAACAAAATTTTTATCCTATTGATAAATAGTTATTCATCAAGACTGGTAAAAGAGAAAACCTCTGACAAGTCTATTCCTAATTTAAAAAAAAAAAAAAATGAAAGAAAAGTAATTCATGTTAAGGGTGAAGAGATTATCAGAGAAAGTTAAAAAACTTTTAAGCATAGTGTGCATAATTTAGATTGATACATGCTGAAATCTTTGGGAAGAAAGCTAATTTCTGGGAAAATTGAATCAAAGAAAGTTTTTTTTTTTTTTTTATGAGAGGAGATCAAAACTTGGCAAGAAATTGGAAAAGCTGACAAAGAACTGCTCTCCCCAATGGTGCCAGGCCTAGAGGTTTTTTTTTTGTTTTTTGTTTTTTTTTTTGGGTTTTTTTTGCGGTACGCGGGCCTCTCTCACTGCTGTGGCCTCTCCCATTGCGGAGCACAGGCT
>NW_006791996.1:322311-331906 GCF_000442215.2 Lipotes vexillifer | reverse complement strand
GAACCCGTGTCCCCTGCATTGGCAGGTGGACTCTTAACCACTGCGCCACCAGGGAAGCCCTGTAAATCTCTTTTTAGGCAAATGTTCAAGAGTCTTTCTGGGACAGACACCCGGAAATGGAATTGCTGAATCAACTTATTCCTTTTCACATTAATATTTCATCCCATAAATATCTTCATTATTTGGGAAACAACTAAGCTGTCTTGCTTATGAAAGTTACTCAGAATGTAACCTGTACTTTCTAGGAAATGTTAAAGAACAAAACACCCAGAAGTGGAGGTCAGAGAGTTTTCTGAAACTTTCAGCTGAGATTTGAACTTATTCTTCAGTCTTCAGTGAATTTCCCAACGCCTCACTCTGGCTTTCTTTGTTATTTTGCTTTTGAAATGTTTATCTTTAAAATATGTGTGTCCCCTTTATTATGGCAAACCAAAATATAAAAATATGATTACTCAAGCAATTTCATTCAGAGGATTTACAGAAAATCCTTTTACATTCTTCAAGTGGCTAGACTATAAGAGATAAGTTTAGAACAGAAATTGAGTATGAAAGGACCATAAAGATTTATCTAGGCAGTCTTATTTTACCGACAAATCAAGGCACAGAGAGTCTTCTAGTTACTAACAGACTCTATTGAAGCACACAGACTCCAAAGTCCCTTTGTCTTGCCTCCTTTGTTATTAGCATGAAGACGATAGGTATTTTGCTGCTGTTGTTTCATTTAAACAGTTCATGAATATATTAAGCATCCTACAGACACTGTTGGGTGCTGTTAATACAAAGAAGAGCTAAAAACCTGGCCTTTGTCCTGTTATACATGTAGAACTTATTGTAGTTCCCTGCATATCATAGGTGCTCAGTAAATATTTCTGTAGTATTAAAAAAAGAAATGTCACACTCTTGCTCTGGAGGAAATCCCTCTAGTAAACTTTTTTTTTTTTCCTCAAGGTTTGTGTGTGTGTGTGTGTGTGTGTGTGTGTGTGTGTGTGTGTCCTACATTCTAATTTGTTAGGGCAAAAGAGCTCACACACCTCTCACCTTAGCTCTTTCTTGTGTCAAACGAAAATCTTGTTTGGAAACAGTATGTTTTGCCAACTCCACTGGGACTTCCCACTGTCATTTTGTCCTCTGTTTAATAAGGAGGAGGAAGATGCAGAGGCTGTGTAGGGAGGGCTGTGATTTCCCTAGAAGAGTCAGGTGACGGGTAGAAGTATAGGAGAGTGCTGTTCAGTATATTCTAATTAAGTCAGAGGGAAGAACATCTCTAGTGGTTATTATTATTTTAAAAAATCTGTGCCTATGTGTCCCTCCAATGAAGGCCATGTAAAATCCCCTTTTGGTCAAGTTCTGTTATAATTCATTTATATGAAACTTTTAGTTACTTGAAGCACAGCAAGTATTTGGTGTCTCTGTGATTTTAAAAATGCTTCTTTTTTCTCTAGTGTTCTTATATACATTTGACAAAGCCAAACAATGTATTGGCACAATGACCATCGAGATTGATTTCCTGCAGAAAAAAAGTATTGACTCTAACCCTTATGATACTGACAAGATGGCCGCAGAATTTATTCAGCAGTTCAACAACCAGGCATTCTCAGTGGGACAACAGGTAGTTTTAAATTTTCTTTCTTTTCTAGACATTCTAATCTCTGCAGTTGTGGAAAATTAATTCTGTTTTTTAAAAACTGAGAGGAGCTTTGCATGTGAACAGCTATATCTAAGATGAATGATAAAAAGTGAGGGAAATATGTTTGCTGAACCTCTAGCAGTCTGTTCAGAAAAATTCTAAAGTAACTTTTAGGTTACAGTGTCATACATAATTACAGCAGCCTTTCTTTCTGTAAATTTGGAAGTACTATAGACATACATGTCTCAAATTTCTTATTGTGGGACATTTGTCTCTGGATGTCTTTCTCTTTTACTGATATATTTCTGTAGAAAAGTAATTCTTAACTTTTTTGGTTATGAACTTCTTTGAGAATCTTAAGAAAATTGTGTGTGTGTGTATGTGTATGTGTATATATATATATATTTAGTTTTTTTCATGGAGCTTTTGAAACCCAGATTTTCTTTTCTTGAAAATTATATTTACATTGCTCCCTTTTTTTGGACTTCAGTTAATATCATATTGTTTAACCTCCTAGGAAGAAATTCTGTTCTTTTAAAATTTTAGTTAAAAAATGTATGAGTTCATAAATTGCTGTTTGTACACATAAATAATCATTGCTCTTTTGACCTCACCATTACATTTGTCTCGTTCTCTATGACTTTTCTTAATCATTCCTAATTCCTTCCTCCTCCCAATAGCTCCGTAGCAGCTGTTCTCAAACTGTGGTCCAGAGACCTGTGGGGGTCCCTGAGGCCCTTTCAAGGGGTTTGCGAAGTGGAAGCTATTTTCATAATAATATCAAGACGTTATGTGCCCTTTTCCTCTTATTCTCTCACAAGTCTACAGTGGAGTGTTGTAGACTGTGTGATGGGTATAGCATAGCACACTGACTGCTGAAGCAGACATGAGCGTCCAGCAGTCTTCCATTAAGCAAGAAATTAAAGAGATTTGCAAAAATGTCACAGTGCCACTCTTCCCATTTATATTTTTTTATTTTGGAAAATAGAGGGATTTTTTTAACAAATTAAAAATATGTTATTAACACATAATGTACTTAATTGTTTTTTGAAAAATAAGTTTCTTGTTCTAATTTCTAATACAGTGACTATCAAGAGATATAATCCATATAAACAAAATTTGGGGGGTCCTCAAAAATGTTTAGGCTTATATATAAAAGGATCCTGAGACCAAAAAGTTTGAGAATCCCAGCTTATAGAATTCTGATCTGTAATGAGTTACATAGACTGTCTCTGTGTCTCTCACGTGGGAAGGTCTGTAAGATGGGGAATGAGAGAAGTGGTAGAAGGAAAGACCTGTGGGAGTGGATTGAGTGTCATTATCTGGAGAAATGAGACTCTAATGATTTGAGAGTACATACATACATACACCATACATCATAATATCAAACTTTTACAAGTGTAAACTCAAATACTGGTAGACAGGAAAAGGATGTAGAGCATTTATTATTGTTTTTAAAAGTACTAGAATTGAAATGAACCTCAGAGGTTATCTTGTCTAACTTCACTTTGCAAATGAGGAATTTTATTTAGGTCCAGCGAAGGTCCATGACCTTCTCAGCCAGGGGTGTAGCTGAGATAAGAACCTATTAGTCAGTTGATCAATTAATTAATTAAAGGCTTATTGAACACCTAGAATGTGTTCAATACATACTATTTTAGTATCCCTGTGGATCTGCAGTGAACAAAATAAACAGAATTCCTACCCTCATAGAGCTCACTTTCTAGTTGGGAAAGACAGAAAATAAGAAATGCCATGTACTGTTTAGTACTTTGATGTCAGTAAAATGGGATGATGCACTAGAGAGCCACTGGGCTGCTACTTTGGATTAGATGGATTGAGAAGGCTCCCCAGGATGGCAGAGATTAGCTGATAATTTGTTGACTTACCTGTCCATTGCTTTGGGGGCTTTACCATAGTCCTTCTGGATTCCTACACTTTGACTGATAGTTGTGCTCAAATTGCCTGACTAAACTTCATTGTTTTTACCTTCTCCTTTAGCTTTTGTATTTTAATAGAAAATGCTTTGGTATTTGTAATAATTTAAAACCCAGTAACATGCAGATGTCTATAAACCCATGAAACAAAATCCTCCATAATACAGAGAAGAAGTAAACATCTTACTTCAAATCATTTTTCTTAGTATTTATTCTTATTCGTAGTAATTAATAGTGGCAGGATTGACAGTCAGCTTGTTTATTATATTTTTGTTTATACGCCGGTACCTAGAAGAGGGCCTAGCTTGTAGAAGGTACTCAGTAAATATTTGGTGAATGAATAACCATTCAGAAGCTGTCTCTGCACTCGAATGGCAGGCACTTTGTATTGGTTGTAGAAAACCATTATTTTAGAGTCACACACCCAGGCTTGCATCCTGGCACTGTCGTTTACTGTGACTCTAGGTCCCATTGTTTAGCCCCTCTCTGGATCTCAGCTTCCTTCCTAGTAAAACTGAGGAATACTTTCTGTTTGCAAGAGACTTTGTATTAGTTACAGAACCTCCTGTAATGTTTGTTTGGCACACAGCAGATACTCAATAAATGTTAGTTGGTTATGGTAACCAGTGGTTACCTCTCATTGGTTATGTGGGTAGTTTGCTCATGGTGATATACAAGAGAAAGCTGCTTGCCTGCATTTGGAAAACGATGATGATGTGAGAATCAAGCCATTGAATCATGAAGTGATTTTTCTCCCCTTACTTCTTTTCTACATAGCTTGTGTTTAGCTTCAATGAAAAACTTTTTGGCTTACTGGTAAAAGACATTGAAGCCATGGATCCTAGCATCCTGAAGGGAGAGCCTGCGACAGGTAAAAGACAAAAGGTATGTTTTATTTTTAATCATCTTTATGATGTGCATTATGCAAATTAATATAATTTTCCTAGCCATTCTCTCCCTCAGTGATTTCTTTTATATTATGTGCTCTGTCTTTTAAGATAGTAGGGGAAAAATTTGCTCTTCTAGCCAGCATATTTATTAAAATATAGTGTAAAATATACTTATTTGCAGATCTAATAGTAATTTGAAACTTGTATATATACTTGTAATTCTGGTTGAATGCAAGTGATATTTATTGTAAATAAATAATAAGACAGGTGTTATCAAAAATATATGTGTTGAAATAAAATAGGAATAATAGAAGGTAGTTATGACAGAAGTAAATGTAACTTAGCTGATAGTTTGGAAGATTTACTTTGCTCAGAGAGACCTCATTTCCCCTTTGTTTTCTGTCTTGCTTTGAGAAGTCCAGAAGTCTGCTATTAGACTAACTACTAATTGCTGTCTTTCTATACAGATTGAAGTAGGACTGGTTGTTGGAAACAGTCAAGTTGCATTTGAAAAAGCAGAAAATTCATCACTCAATCTTATTGGTAAGATTTACAGTTTTTAGAAGATTCTGAGTAAAGTGGGACTATCTCTGTTATAACATGTGACTCAACTACAGTGATTTTTAAGCAGGGAAGGAGAATAGGGACACCTCCCTTGAGAAGGCTTATCACAAAATCATGGAGTGTTTCATATCTGTCAAATGTGATGATATAGAAAAGAATTTAAAATCTTCACTAGGTCAGTGTTGTCCAATGGAAATATAATGTGAGCCATGTATGTCATTTTTAATTTCCTAGTAACTGCATTAAAAATAAGGGAAAAGATATAGATAAAATTAATTTTTAAACTTTTAATATTGAGATAAGTTCAGGCTTACAGAGGTTCCATAAAAAATAGTTCAGAAAGTTCCTGTATACCCTTCACCAGCTTCCTCTGATGTTAGATCTTTTTATTTTATTTTATTTATTTAATTTTGGCTGTGTTGGGTCTTCGTTGCTGCGCGCAGGCTTTCTCTAGTTGTGGCGAGTGGGGGCTACTCTTCATTGCAGTGAGCGGGCTTCTCATTGTGGTGGCTTCTCTCGTTGTGGAGCATGAGCTCTAGGGGCATGGGCTTCAGTAGTTGCAGCACCTGGGCTCAGTAGTTGTGGCTCACAGACTCTAGAGCACAGGCTCAGTAGTTGTGGCACACGGGCTTAGTTGCTCTGGGGCATGTGGCATGGGCTTCAGTAGTTGCAGCACCTGGGCTCAGTAGTTGTGGCTCACAGACTCTAGAGCACAGGCTCAGTAGTTGTGGCACACGGGCTTAGTTGCTCTGGGGCATGTGGAATCTTCCCGGACCAGGGATCGAACCCATGTCCCCTGCATTGGCAGGCAGATTCTCAACCACTGTGCCACCAGGGAAGCCCCTGATGTTAGATCTTAAATAACCATAGTACAGCTTCCAAAACTAAATTAACATGGTTCCATTGCTACTAACTAAACTACAGACTTTATTTGGATTTCACCAGTTTTTTCATTATGTCCTTTTTCTGTTCCAGGATCTAACTCGGGATTCCATATTGCGTTTAGTGGGTTAGTTTCCATAGTCTTCTCCAGTCTCTGACAGTTCCTCAGACTTTCATTGTCTTTCACGACCTTGAGAGCTGGTCACTTATTTTGTAGGATGTCCCTCAGCTGGTTGTGTGTTAAATGTGATACTAGCATCATCACATCCATTACTGATTGAGTTAAATGATGAATGTGCAGGTAAAGAGCATCTTTCCAACAGATTCATAGTTCAGCCCTACTCTTGTACATTAGCCCTACTTTTATTATATTAAAATAATGCAGATTGATCTCTAAAAATAGTAACTCACCAGAATAATGATGCTGTTAATTGTATAGTAATTCTTTTTTTTGGTTGACTTAACTATGTTATGTCTAACCCAGTACAAGGTAGATGATTTTCAATATTTGCACACCATTATATCCAAAGTCATTTAACTTTGAATATGTGGCCTTTCTCTTGATCCATAAATTATCATTCCTCCCTTATTGTTTTTTCTTAATTATAAAATAAAATATTTAGCTCATGAAATGTGGATACTCAAAATTAACACACTCTAAAATTTTTTAATTTTCATACTGTTTTATAATTTGTTCTTTTTTGCTTAACATATTTCAAGCATCTTAATAAATATACTGCTACAATATAATTTTAATGACTATACATATTATTTCATGGATGTAGGATATATCATAATCTCCTATTATTGATCCAATACATTTCTGGAGTGATTTCTTTGTATATAATACACTGTACACTTTTCGTTAAGGCATATTATCCCAAGAGAGTCGCATGACTTTCGTACAATGTGGATATTTCTAAGTAATTCATGCAAAGGTGTGATTGATAGTTGTTTTTCCATTGGGAAGTAAAATTGAGTAGTGATTTAACATGCAGTAAATTTGACCACAAGAGGGCAGTAGAGTATAAGAAAAATATTTTTGATAGCTTCGTAAAGGAAATGTTTAAGTCCACAAAACTCTAACCATACAAATAGCATCTAGGCTAAACTTTTTCTAATGGGACCTTTTATCCCCTAATTTAAAAAAAACTATAATATTACTTTCTTTTTTTTGTTTACAGTGGAATGTACTAAGGCGCTTCTATTCTTTGTGTTTGAGATAGTTAATGTGGTTCTCTTGAGTTACTTTAGGGGGCACTATGACATTTAAGTTAGATAATTTTCATTTGCGAAAGAATTTGAAAACATGAATTTTGAAATCATGAAAGACTTTAGGATGATTTTAGACTTTTGTGTGCAAATGAAGAAAAAGCAAAAATAAGGCATCAAACTTAGTGCATCTTTTCAGACTGAGGGGTTATATTCCCAGTTATATACTTAGTCTAGGTAAATATACGTATTTTAAAATCTTGCTCTAGGAGACTTGAGGGACTGCTAGATTTCATTTGCATTTCTGGCAACTGGTGTTTTCTTCATCAGACATGCACATGGTTGATTTCTTCTAATCAACCAAGTTAGTTAACTTGGTTAGGATTAGAGGTTAATAAGACCAGACTCTACAGATTGACTACAGCATGAGTTTAGCTAGTCATTTTGAAAGTGTTTTACTGACCCTAAATGGGGACCAGACAAAGTAGGGAATATAGCAAAACTCATCCTTCTCAGAAATCAGCTAAGAGCATGTTGTTCATCTTTGTATAAGAGTAGCTTTTCTTTATTCACTGAGGATACCCAGGGAGTTCTATCTTTTTACATTTAGTGATGAAGTTGTTGTCTCACATTTGATTATCTTTGTTTGACATAGGCAAAGCTAAAACCAAGGAAAATCGCCAGTCTATTATCAATCCTGACTGGAACTTTGAAAAAATGGGAATAGGAGGTCTGGACAAGGAATTCTCAGATATTTTTCGACGAGCGTTTGCTTCCCGGGTGTTTCCTCCAGAGATTGTGGAGCAGATGGGTGAGTTTAAAAAGGAAAATTTGATAAAATCTTGTATTGTTTTTTAAAAAAATGGATGTGATAGTCTCCTTTCAGTAATGTTTTGAAATTATTTTTCAGACCCGACAAAGTATTTTTAACTTAAAAAAAAAGTTAAAAAAAACCTTTGAAGTATTAGGATTTTTTAAATTACATTTTAATTTTATGGGGAAATCATAGAAATATTTGTGATTGCTTGATTTTATGTATTCAAGTATGTTTTTCTATACAACATATTTATAAATTTCATTTTATTTATATATTTATGAATTTTTTAATAGGGCATATTTAGAGATTTCATCTGACTGTAAAGATTCACTAGAGGTCAGATTTACCCTGCTGAATAGTCATTACCGATTAGACTGTGGGCATTGTTCTAATATTAGCTGTTGTTTCTTTTTATTGTACTGTTGTATTACCCAGTTGGTGGATCTTCATACCTAGTAAATGGATATTTGACATGTTTTAAATTTGTGCAAAAGGACAGATGCAGGATAGACATTGGAATTTCCATGTTGCATACAAAGAAATGCACTAGTCATTTATCACTTTTTTCTTGAAGGTTTATTTAATTTATCTGTGTGTGTGAAATGGCTTTATTTGCCCTGGTGGAAATGCTGTCATGACTGTTTTCGTATCCATATCATAGGTTGGATTGGAATGTGAGCAACAGAATATCTGAGAAAGGAATTTATAACATAACAGCTTCTGGAAGACTATTAGTATTAAAAACAGTATCCAGAAAAACTGAAGGAATACAAATATATTACTCCCTTCACCTCCATCATTCTTTATCTTTAAATTGCTACTGGGAGATAAAAGTACATTCATCATGGTGGGGATAAGAACTGCTTTCCAGGCACTAAGTGCTTGGTTCTTTCAACCTCCTATTGTTGGTAGCTTTTCTGCGTGGTCGCTCACTCTGATAAATTACAGGCACAGCACACACCTGTTCACTGGCTAAAGGTCGAGTTTGGATTTGGATTAAGAGAAAATGACAGGGACCCTCATCACCTGAGTTTTATACACCTTGAAATGGCAATAACATACTTTTTTATCTGAAAGATACAAAGGCCAAGTCCATAAAAAACAGAATTTTAATTTGCAAAATAGTTAAAAATATGGTAGTCCACTATCTTGGTAATGTGTATTTTGAGGCACAATAAATCCATAAAACTTTTAAATAAAGACATGGAAATATTGTTTAAGTATACTTGGGGTATAAGCAGAGATTAAAGGGTGATTCCAAATGTTCTAAGTTATTCTTGTGGAATATTTTTACGAGTTTTCAAGCCTGAGCCCCATATAGAAATAGTCTAATGATTGTTTCTTTGAACATGTATACTCTTCAGCCAACAAGTAGAAAAATTACTGCTTCTATAAGTTATATGTTTTAATTGTAGTATAAGTATTTTCTCACGGTTTAGAAACTTTTGAGGATTCAGTTATTCAGGTACTAGTTTCCTGTTTGTGCATTATCCAAACCCTGCTCATTAGGGCCTCTGTCTGAGGTTGAGGAGATAACACGTAAAGGAGTAAACTCATTTCAGTCAATTTGTGACTCTGCCAGCTGTTGAAGAGTTTGAAATTAAATCAAAACAGGTTTGGGGGCTTCCCTGGTGGCACAGTGGTTGAGAGTCCGCCTGCCGATGCA
>NW_006791996.1:308814-322196 GCF_000442215.2 Lipotes vexillifer | reverse complement strand
AGGGCAGTTGACCCAAAAAAAAAAAAAAAAAAAAAAAAAGAAAACAGATTTGGAATTTTTCAGTGACTTTAATCTGTTTTTGCAATCCATATTGAAATTAGTTGAATTATATAGTGTGCTTTTTGTTGTTGTTAATGTGCTTTTTGACCAAGGACCTTGAATTTCAGTTTTGTTAGTGAGTACTACTACCCAGAACCTTTTTTTTTAATAAATCTTTTATTTAATTGCAACATTAACCATTAACTTGTTTTAGGCAAACAAAGAATTACTATTATTTATTTATTTATTTATAGCTGCATTGGGTCTCCGTTGCTGTGCTTGGGCTTTCTCTAGTTGTAGTGCATGGGCTTCTTACTGCATTGGCTTCTCTTATTGTGGAGCACAGGCTCCAGGTGCACGGGCTTCAGTAGTTGTGGCACGTGGGCTCTGTAGTTGTGGCTCACGGGCTCTAGAGCGCAGGCTCAGTAGTTGTGGCGCATGGGCTCAGCCGCTCTGCGGCATGTGGGATCTTCCCGGGCCAGGGCTCGAACCCGTGTCCCCTGCACTGGCAGGCAGACTCCCAACCATTGCACCACCAGGGAAATCCCCAGAACCTTTTTTTATGGATTTACTTTTCTAATACTTTTATACTGACTTAGTTAGGCATAAATGAGTTCTTTTTTTCTTTTTTTAATGTAGTAAATTTTTTTCGCTTTATGGCATTTTGCTATCCAGAAGCTTGTGTTATCAATTTGATTTAAAAGACATTAAGTCTAAAGGTACCTTGGCTTTTGAGCTGAACTGAAAGACATTTTTTTCTTTATTCTGAATTAAGATTCTCAGTGTCCTTATGCTACTTTTTTAATGGTAAAATGGCTGAAAAATAATTCTCTTGCTGTGCACGTGTCATTTCTTATTTTCCAATAGAATGTTCTTTTTTCGTTTGAATTTCGGGGGAAATACATAATAGACTATTTCATTGCCTTCTAAGTGCAGTGTGATTTTAAAGTTCTCGTTGGGCTTTGATAAAGGTATATAAAAGTACAGGTTGCTACATTTAATTAAAAATGACATTACAGGGACTTGTGGTGCAGTGGAAATACATAATAGACTATTTCATTGCCTTCTAAGTGCAGTGTGATTTTAAAGTTCTCGTTGGGCTTTGATAAAGGTATATAAAAGTACAGGTTGCTACATTTAATTAAAAATGACATTACAGGGACTTCCCTGGTGGTGCAGTGGTTAAGAATCCGCCTGCCAATGCAGGGGATACGGGTTCGATCCCTGGTCTGGGAAGATCCCACATGCCACGGAGCAACTAAGTCCGTGCGCCGCAACTACTGAGTCCTGTACACCTAGAGCCCGTGCTCCGCGGCAAGAGAAGCCACCGCAGTGAAGCCCGCGCACCGCAACGAAGAATAGCCCCCACTCGCCACAAATAGAGAAAGCCCGCATGCAGCAACAAGACCCAACACAGCCCAAAATAAATAAATTAATTAAAAATAAATAAATAAATAAAATGACATTACATGTGTCCTTTTTAATATATACCCTGTGTTCTTTTACCCTGCCGGGTGGAAACAAAATTGGCTAATTTTTTTCCTCATTCTCTGTTAACTAAATCGTCAACCTATATGGTTGTGAGGTCTCACTGGACACTGGATATGATTGGTTAAATCAATTCAAATGGAAAAAAAATAGGGATTAGAAAAGAATAATTAACGTAGGTTATGGGACTATTTTATTTTGTTTAAGCAGAGAACATTTTCACTTTTGGCTTGAGACCAAATCATTGTTTTTACCATGGAGTCTATGTCTACTTTGTAAACAGGAATCTTAACTAAATGAATCTTTTTGCCTATATATCAAAGTTTCAAGTTCACAAAGTGATAAATTTAGAATTATCTTCTGTCATTGTGTTTATGAGACAGAGAATTGTAAGTAATATAAGTTCTTTCCTTTTGCTTGAAAAACTTCATGTTGCTTTTGAAAACTGCAAACATACCTTAGGTAATACAGAAACTTGCCAGTGAGATAGAGAGAGACTAAAGGACTAACCAGAGGCACACATTTATGCAGAAAAAATAGGGATCAGATGAGGTAATACACATGAAATAAGTGTCCTAGAGTTTCCAAAATGTTAGTTTCTCTCTTGAAATGCATTCAAGTACTTCCTGTTTTTTATTTTTATAGAATTAAAGTCAAGGAAGTCCTTAAAAGGGAAAAGAAGAAGTCGCATACAGCCAGCCCTATAGAGAATGGAAGAAAGTCATATGTAGAAGTATGAAAAGGGGTTACTTCGGGGGGATATCAGTTTAGACTTTTGTTGTTCTTGTTTTAATCAGTGTAACTATTTAATCAGTGTAACTAACTTTTTCTTTGTCTGGAGCAGTTGGACTCACCCAAACCCACATGGGGCAGCTCTTCCTTGAAAGCACATGAAAGCATTAGCAAGGAAAACTAGACCTAAACCTTGCACTTAGCAGATACCCTCAGCAATTTAGTTAGAATATCCTCTAATGCCTACAATGATAGCTGTTAAGTTAGGAAAGACCTTAAATCCTTTGTGGGATAATATAGAAGTCCTTTTGGGTCCCAGGATAGAAATGTGGGCATCAAACACCAGCATCTGGAAGTATGGGTGAATAAACTCAACAGTCCTTGGGTGCACCCAGGTGTTGATGGCATATGCATGCACTCCTGTTCAGACATTCACCATGCTTATTCCCTTGTGTGCAGTTCTGTGCAGAGTGCTCTGGATAAATAATTGATTACCTCAGTTCTCATTGTAGCTGTTTTGTTGGAAAAGATAGTTTTCACAAAGAAACTTCAGTTTTTGGCATCCCTGGCAGTTACCTCTAAACTGTAAATGTCAGAGCGAAAACAACAATAACAATTTTTTTCAAAGAACAGTGAAATAATCGTTAAAGAATTAAAGAATTGTAATATAATTTTAGGACTAGGTTCACATGTATCCAAGGAAAGGGGCTTTGGCAGAAGTTATCTGTATTAGAGCTGAAAGGAAAAGAGTGTAGAGACTTAAAGGCCTCAAGCCTTGTCCTGTCTTTGGGTGGACCTGTACCTTGTAGATGTTGCAGGCCGCCCAGTGGGGAGGAAAGCCACTGGTTAGAGTTTTGTATGCCCTTTCTTTGAAACTGACACTGTTCTTTTTTGTCCCCCTTTTTGTGCCTCCCTCTCTAAGCCCATTTTCAATCTGTATTTTTAAGATTTCTTTTGCAGTTCTAGAGGAAAGCAACTCATTTCTGATATCACAAGTGAAACTGCAGTTACTCTGTGAGTAGAGCTGCGGAGAAGATAAGGAGCCTTTCAGTCACATGCAGACATCTTTCACATGCTAAGAACAGTGCAAATAAAATACAGCGGAAGAAAGGGCACTATGGTTTTGTACATGCCATATTTGGGAGAGAGGGAGTTCTTGCTAAGATTAACATAAACACTGACACTCTTAAAATGCATTTTCACACCCCCAACTCATGAGGAGAGATTGCAATTTACATGGTGGTTAAGACATCTTACGGAACTCCAGGGCTCTGTAAAAGGAACCCTAAGGCTAAAGAGCTTATCTGAAATTTGAAAAAAAAAAAAAAAAAATGAAGCTTCCTGACATTCATCTTTTTTCCTTGTATTAGTCATAACTTGCTTTTCAGCTATATTTTAGGTTTTGAATGCCAACCTGACATCTGTTCAAGTCTGCCTGTAATTTATTAAGAAAGGAAAAGAAAGCAATTGCTCACTAGTTAGAGATGCAAAACTTACCCTTTCTGCTTTTCCACAGAGTACTTATAGATGATACTTGAATATGAAGAATGTAATAATTTACTAATTTACTAATTCTAACTCAGGTTGGGGAATTTATTTATCTTTTTTAATTAGAAGAAGAAAATGGCCTTATGATCATGTGATTTCCAGAATCTCTAGAGCAGGATATAGAAATAAAGCAGACAACCTAAAAATACTATGGGTGCCTTTTAATAAACTGAAAAATTTAACCTTGAATTAATTTTTCCATTGGTTTTAATTTTTCAGGTTAAATTTACTTACATTTGAATAGAAATAATAATATGTATAATTATATGTATAATTATATGTAAATTCAGTTGGCATTTTTTATTTATAAACAGACTTTTAGAGTGATTTCTTTTTTTGGGGGAGGCAGAGCTGTCTATAGAGTCACCAATGGATTAGATTTGCTGGCAACTACAGTTGAGTTACTTATAAATCAATAATTGGGTCACTATGAACTTGAAGTCTTAAGTTTTTACCTATATGTCCACCAGTAAGGAAATGATTAAATAAACTATGCTGCATCCTCCTATCCTCATTATGAAATAGAGTGAAGCGAATCTTAAAATGGTATAGCTCTAAATGTACAGATATGTTTTAGTAATTTAAAAAATCTGAAGCAAATGCATTACAGAAGTCCATATGGACTCACATTAAATTGAAAAAATTGTTTGCTTCTGTGAAAGGGAATTTAGGATGGAAATAGAGGGAGATTTTTGTTCTTTCACTCTGTGTACCTCTTCTCTGAATGTTTAACTGGGATATTATATTTCTACTTGTGTAATTAAAAAACAAACAAAAAGGTACTATCACAGGCTGTTTCTGTCTTGTGGTGGCTCCCCTGACAGCACAGCAGAGGAGCAGGGGGCCAGATATGACCCACTCCTTTCATGAGGTTTCAGTGGAGGAGAAGAGGGTGAGGCCTGAATCCCGAGGGCTTTAATTGCAGCTCCTTACGGAGCATAGGCAGACGTGCCTGTCGTTTTCTACTAAAAGATAAAAACAATTTCTTGATGTGTAACAAACTACTTCCTCCAATTACTTTTTGCATTATAGAGTGGGTACAGGTAGTTAGTATTCCCTCCAAACTGTGAGAACATTTGCATCTGAGTGCTTAAGCAGCTGCGAAAGCATTAGAGAGGAAAGAGAGGGAGAAGGGAAGGAGGGAGAGCAGAGTTTCTGACGTGTGAGGAACTGTGCTTGAATTTGTTCAGTCTTCAAAACCTTTCCACTGAGGAACCTAACTCATGTGACTCCTAAAGTGAAATGGTTGGTGTTTTTTTCCATTTTATTCCCATATTTAGGTGGTGATGATGATGTTAGCTAATACCTATATAGGGCCAGCACCCTTCTAAATGCTTTATATATATTAACTTATTTAATCCTCACAACAACCTTATGAGGTAGATACTATATTGTCCCCATTTTATGGAGAAGGAAACTGAGTGTCAGAAAGGTTGAGTAATTGGTCCAAGACATATAGCTAGTAAGTGGTGGAGTCACATTTGAACTCAGGCAGTCTGGCCTCAGAGTCCATGCCGTTAACTCTTTTTTTTTTTCTTTTTATTTATTTGGCTGTGCCGGGTCTTAGTTGCGGCATGTGGGATCTTCATTTCGGCATGAGGGATCTTTAGATGCGGCATGTGGGATCTAGTTACCTGACCAGGGGTCGAACCTGGGCCCCCTACGTTGGGAGCCCAGAATCTTAGCCACTGGACTGCCAGGGAAGTCCCATGCTGTTAACTCTTATATTGTTCTTTGCTCATGAAAGCCCATAACATAAAACCGTTAAAGTGGGCTTTCTCAGCCCCACTTCTTGGGGACCTCTGAGGTGGTCTTTGAGGGAGCTGGAGCCAAGGGTTTTGCAACTGTGACACCACTGACATTTTGAGCCGGATAATTGTCATGGGGTGCTGGCTGTCCTTTGCATTGTAGGTTGTTTAGCAGCATCACTGGCCTCTACCCACTATATGCCAAGTAACACTCCCCATCTCACCCCTAGTGGTGACAACCAGAAGTATCTCCAGACATTGTCAAACATCCCCTGGGGGCAAAGTCACCCTTGGTTGAGAACTGATCTACTACAGTCCCCTGACTCCTTCTCTTTACAGATGCAGAAACTGTGGCTCAAGGTCGCTAAGCAAGTCACAGGCAGAACTAGGACTAGAACTTGGTTCTCCTGGTCCAGGAACCAGGAGAAAAAGAGGAAAAAGAAATGACTCACTAAGTTTGTACAACTAGTAATTGGCAGAACTGGGTTTGGAAATCAGGATGTCTGGTTCCAGGGTCTGTATTCTGAACTGCCTCTCCGGATACTGAAGAGATCTAAGAATCAAGTAGTCAATAAAGCCTCGAATTTTATGTCAGAGAATATCCTATGATGAGTACATATGTTCCATGTTTGCCTTTCTTCCTGAATTAATTCTCAAGGAAATTTACAAAGCTTTCCATGTATGTAAAGCTTGTGAGAACTTAGACAAAATAGGTTTGGGGGTGAAAAGGAAGGGAGGAATTATTAAAACACTGAAGATCTATATAGGTCTGGCCTCACCCCCTACCATTTCCTATATGCGCTTATAAATGACAGCCTTCAAATTCAGAAATTATCCAGTACTTTAGTGATCTGGTAGAATTCTACATATTGAGTATATATAGAAATAGTTAATAACTACAGAAATCTGACCTTTGCATTTAGATATCAGACAACTGTTTAAACTTCTCTGGCCTCTCTTCCTCTGCTAAAGAGTTAAACTACCTCCTCCTCCTTCCTCTTTGTCATCCTCCTTTTCATCTCCTTCTCCTCCTCTTCTTTTTCCCCCTCCTGCTTCTCCCCCTTCCCCCCAATCCCTCCTTCTTCCCCTTTTTCTTTTTAAGAGTAGAGGTATTTTATAAAATCTCAGATTTCTGTCAAGGCAGTGAGGGTATTGACTGAAAGCATAAAGATCTCTTTATCTGTTTGGGTTTTAAAATTTGAGTGGACAAACTGTCTCAATTAGGATTCCTTTTTTTAAAATTTTTATTTATTTTTTATACAGCAGATTCTTATTAGTTATCTATTTTATACACATCACTGTATACATGTCAATCCCAATCTCCCAATTCATCCCACCACCACCACCCCACCCCCCGCTTTCCCCCTTGGTGTCCATATGTTTCTTCTCAACATCTGCCCTGCAAACCAGTTCATCTGGACCATTTTTCTAGGTTCCAGATATATGCGTTAATATACAATATTTGTTTTTCTCTTTCTGACTTACTTTACTCTGTATGACAGTCTCTAGATCCATCCACGTCTCTACACATGACCCAATTTCGTTCCTTTTTATGGCTGAGTAATATTCCATTGTATATATGTACCACTTCTTCTTTATCCATTCATCTGTCAGTGAGCATTTAGGTTGATTCCGTGACCTGGCTATTGTAAATAGTGCTGTAAGGAAAATTAGGGTGCATGTGTCTTTTTGAATTATGGTTTTCTCTGGGTAGATGCCCAGTAGTGGGATTGCTGGGTCATATGGTAATTCTATTTTTAGTTTTTTAAGGAACCTCCGTACTACTCTCCACAGTGGCTGTATCAATTTACATTCCTACCAGCAGTGCAAGAGGGTTCCCTTTTCTCCACACCCTCTGCAGCATTTGTTTGTAGATTTTCTGATGATGCCCATTCTAACTGGTGTGAGGTGATACCTCATTGTAGTTTTGATTTGCATTTCTCTAATACTTAGTGATGTGCTTCTTGGCCATCTGTATGTCTTCTTTGGTGAAATGTCTGTTTAGGTCTTCTGCCCATTTTTTGATTGGGTTTTTTGTTTTTTTAATGTTGAGCTGCATGAGCTGTTTATATATTTTGGAGATTAATCCTTCGTCCGTTGATTCATTTGCAAATGTTTTATCCATTCTGAGTGTTGTCTTTTTGTCTTGTTTGTAGTTTCCTTTGCTGTGCAAAAGCTTTTAAGTTTCATTAGGTCCCGTTTGTTTATTTTTGTTTTTATTTCCATTACTCTAGGAGGTGGATCAAAAAGATCTTGCTGTGATTTATGTCAAAGAGTGTTCTTCCTATGTTTTCCTCTAAGAGATTTATAGTGTCCGGTCTTACATTTAGGTGTCTAATCCATTTTGAGTTTATTTTTGTGTATGGTGTTAGGGAATGTTCTAATTTCATTCTTTTACATGTAGCTGTCCAGTTTTCCCAGCACCACTTATTGAAGAGACTGTCTTTTCTCCATTGTATATCCTTGCCTCCTTTGTCATAGATTAGTTGACCATAGGTGTGTGGGTTTATCTCTGTGCTTTCTATCCTGTTTCATTGACCTATATTTCTGTTTTGTGCCAGTACCATATTGTCTTGATTACTGTAGCTTTGTAGTGTAGTCTGAAGTCAGGGAGTCTGATTCCTCCAGCTCCGTTTTTTTCCCTCAAGACTGCTTTGGCTGTTCGGAATCTTTTGTGTCTCCATACAAATTTTAAGATTTTCTGTTTTAGTTCTGTAAAAGATGCCACTGGTAATTTGATAGGGATTGCATTGAATCTGTAGATTGCTTTGGGTAGTATAGTCATTTTCACAATATTGATTCTTCCAGTCCAAGAACATGGTATACCTCTCCATCTGTTTGTGTCATAGGTATTTTATTCTTTTTTGCAGTGGTGACTGGGATTGTTTCCTTATTTTCTCTTTCTGACCTTTTGTTGTTAGTGTATGAGAATGCAAGAGATTTCTGTGCATTAATTTTGTATCCTGCAACTTTACCAAATTCATTGATTAGCTCTAGTAGTTTTCTGGTGACATCTTTAGGATTCTCTATGTATAGTATCATGTCATCTTCACACAGTGACAGTTTTACTTCTTCTTTTCCAATTTGTATTCCTTTTATTTCTTTTTCTTCTCTGATTGCCGTGGCTTAGGACTTCCTAAACTATGTTGAATAATAATGGTGATAGTGGACATCCTTGTCTTGTTCCTGATCTTAGAGGAAATGCATTCAGTTTTTCACCATTGAGAACGAAGTTTGCTGTGGGTTTGTCGTATATAGCCTTTATTATGTTGATGTAGGTTCCCTCTATGCCCACTCTCTGGAGAGTTTTTATCATAAATGGGTGTTGAATTTTGTCAAAAGCTTTTTCTGCATCTATTGAGATGATCATATGGTTTTTATCCTTGAATTTGTTAATATGGTATATCACATTGATTGGTTTGTGTATATTGAAGATTCCTTGCATCCCTGGGATAAATCCCACTTGATCATGGTGTATGATCCTTTTAATGTGTTGTTGGATTCTGTTTGCTAGTATTTTGTTGAGGATTTTAGCACCTATATTCATCAGTGATATTGGTCTGTAATTTTCTTTTTTTGTAGTATCTTTGTCTGGTTTTGGTATCAGGGTGATGGTGGCCTCATAGAATGAGTTTGGGAGTGTTCCTTCCTCTGCAATGTTTTGGAAGAGTTTGAGAAGGATGGGTGTTAGCTCTTCTCTAAGTGTTTGATAGAATTCACCTGTGAAGCCATCTGGTCCTGGACTTTTGTTTGTTGGAGGATTTTTAATCACAGTTTCAATTTCATTACTTGTGATTGGTCTGTTCATATTTTCTGTTTCTTCCTGGTTCAGTCTTGGAAGGTTGTACCTTTCTAAGAACTTGTCCATTCTTCCAGGTTGTCCATTTTATTGGCATAGAATTGCTTGTCGTAGTCTCTTATGATGCTTTGTATTTCTGCAGTGTCCGTTCTAACTTCTCCTTTTTCATTTCTAATTTTATTGATTTGAGTCCTCTCCCTCTTTTTCTTGATGAGTCTGGCTAATGGTTTATCAATTTTGTTTATCTTCTCAAAGAACCAGCTTTTAGTTTTATTGATCTTTGCTATTGTTTTCTTTCTTTCTATTTCATTTATTTCTGCTCTGATCTTTATGATTTCTTTCGTTCTGCTAACTTTGGGTTTTGTTTGTTCTTCTTTCTCTAGTTCCTTTGGGTATCTAGTTCCTTTAGGTGTAAGGTTAGATTGTTTATTTGAGATTTTTCTTGTTTCTTGAGGTAGGCTTGTATTGCTATAAACTTCCCTCTTAGAACTGCTTTTAGTGCATACCATAGGTTTTGGATTGTCGTATTTTCGTTGTAATTTGTCTCTAGGGATTTTTTGATTTCCTCAGTGATCTCTTGGTTGTTTAGTAACGTATTGTTTAGCCTCCATTTGTTTGTGTTTTTTTCATTCTTTTACCCTGTAATTGATTTCTAATCTCATAGCGTTGAGATGCCTGATATGATTTCAGTTTTCTTAAATTTACCGAGGCTTGATTTGTGACCCAAGATGTGATCTGTCCTGGAGAATGTTCCATGTGCACTTGAGAAGAAAGTGTATTCCGCCACTTTTGGGTGGAATGTGCTATAAATATCAATTAAATCTATCTGCTCTGTTGTGTCATTTAAAGCTTGTGTTTCCTTATTCATTTTCTGTCTGGATGATCTGTCCATTGGTATAAGTGAGATGTTAAAGTCCCCCACTGTTATTGTGTTACTCTCGATTTCCTCTTTTATAGCTGTTAGCAGTTGCCTTATGTATTGAGGTGTTCCTATTTTGGGTGCATAAATATTTACAATTGTTTTATCTTCTTCTTGGATTGATCCCTTGATCATGAATTTAGTGTCCTTCCTTGTCTCTTGTAACATTCTTTATTTTAAAGTCTATTTTATTTTATATGAATATTGCTACTCCAGCTTTCTTTTGATTTCCATTTTCATGGAATATCTTTTTCTGTCCCCTCACTTTCAATCTGTGTGTGTCCATAGGTCTGACGTGGGTCTTTTGTAGACAGCATATATACGGGTCTTGTTTTTGTATCCATTCAGCCAGTCTCTGTCTTTTGGTTGGAGCATTTAATCCATTTACATTTAAGGTAACTATTGATATGTATGTTCCTATTACCATTTTCTTAATTGTTTTGCGTTTGTTATTGTAGGTCTTTTCCTTCTCTTCTGTTTCCTGTCTAGAGAAGTTACTTTAGCATTTGTTGTAAAGCTGGTTTGGTGGTGCTGGATTCTCTTAGCTTTTGCTTGTCTGTAAAGGTTTTAGTTTCTCCATTGAATCTGAATGAGATCCTTGCTGGGTAGAGTAATCTTGGTTGTAGGTTTGTCCCTTTCATCACTTTAAATATGTCCTGCCACTCCCTTCTGGCTTGCAGTTTCTGCTGAAAGATTAGCTGTTAACCTTATGGGGATTCCGTTGTATGTCATTGTTGCTTTTCCCTTGCTGCTTTTAATATTTTTTCTTTGTATTTAATTTTTGATAGTTTGATTAATATGTGTTGGTGTGTTTCTCCTTGGATTTATTCTGTATGGAACTCTCTTTGCTTCCTGGACTTGATTGACTATTTCCTTTCCCATATTAGGGAAGTTTTCAACTATAATCTCTTCAAATTTTTTCTCAGTCCCTTTCTTTTTCTCTTTTTCTTCTGGGACCCCTATAATTCTAATGTCAGTGAGTTTAATGTTGTCCCAGAAGTTTCTGAGACTGTCCTCAATTCTTTTCATTCTTTTATCTTTATTCTGCTCTGTGGTAGTTATTTCCACTATTTTATCTTCCAGGTCACTTGTCTGTTCTTCTGCCTCAGTTATTCTGTTATTGATTCTTTCTAGAGAACTTATAATTTCATTTATTGTGTTGTTCATCATTGTTGTTTGCTCTTTAGTTCTTCTAGGTCCTTGTTAAACGTTTCTTGTGTTTTCTCCATTCTGTTTCCAAGATTTTGGATCATCTTTACTGTCATTACCCTGAATTCTTTTTCAGGTAGACTGCCTATTTCCTCTTCATTTGTTTGGTGTGGTGGGTTTTTACGTTGCTCCTTTATCTGCTGTGTATTTCTCTGTCTTCTCATTTTGCTTAATGTACTGTGTTTGGGGTCTCCTTTTCGCAGGCTGCAGGTTCGTAGTTCCTGTTGTTTTTGGTGTCTGCCCCCAGTGGGTAAGGTTGGTTCAGTGGGTTGTTTAGGCTTCCTGGTGGAGGGGACTGATGCCTGTGTTCTGGTAGATGAGGCTGGATCTTGTCTTTCTGGTGGGCAGGACCACGTCTGGTGGTGTATTTTGGGGTGTCTGTGATCTTATTATGATTTTAGGCAGCCTCTCTGCTAATGGGTGGGGTTGTGTTTCTGTCCTGCTAATGGTTTGGCACGGGGTGTCCAGCACTGGAGATCTCTGGGAGAGCTCTCGCTGATTGATATTACATGGGGCTGGGAGGTCTCTGGTGGTCCAATGTCCTGAACTCGGCTCTCCCACCTCAGAGGCTCAGGCCTGACACCCGGCCAGAGCACCAAGACCCTGTCAGCCACACGGTTTTCCCTCTTGGCACTGGACTTTGTGGACCACCACCCCATCCTCATCACGGAGGGATGCTTTCAAGTAGGTAGATGCGGAAGGAATGCGTGACACACTGGTGGAAAGGCGGGGGGCTGGCTAGCCCGATGGGCTCCAACAGTGGGTGAAACTATGCCAGTGAGACACACTGCAAGTTCTCGGATGTATAGCTCTGTTCTTAATGTCTTCTAATTATTCATTTGCATTACACTTGTAAAGCAGAGTTTCTCAACCTTGACATTTTTGACATTTTAGGCTGGATAATCCTTTGTTGGAGGGGATATATCCTGTTCATTATAGGATGTTTAGCATCTCGGGGCTCTATTCACTCAATGCCAGTAGTTCCCTCCTTCCTCCTATGTGACAATCAAAGATGTCTCCCCTGAATGGCAGAATTGCCCTGCATTGAAGGCAGAACTGTAATGTCTTTTTATCCATGTATTATTAACACTGGGGCTGTTTGGAATATGGTCTACAGATCACTGCTGGACCATGAACTGTTGTTACCAGTCCACGATAAGATAAATATCAAAATTGAAAACAAGAATTTAGAAACTTTTTTTAGTAATTTAACATTACCACATCGTTTTTTATTGCATTTTACAATATTGCATTTTACATCGTTTTTTATTGCGTTCTACAATATTTTACAATAAAAGAAAAAGAAGAAAAACAGGACCTTAGCATAGGTAGTTTGAGAAGTACTGCCCTACATAAATATTTGCTAAATGAATGAAATTTGTGAACAGACAATTATAATGCGAAATCATTGGGGAATTTTCAGCAGTGGCATAAAACAATTAAAGTTAATATTTTAAATAATTAATATGGTTATTCTATGTGAAAAGCATTGCTCTAGAGAGGAAGTGAAAGATGGAATAGTGGGAGACCAGTAGACCATAATTGTCCAGCTGTATGGTACTTAGAACCTGGATTAGGGCGGTGATAGTGGGAATGAAAAGGGAAGAAAAGATGTGAAAACAATTACAAAGATGAAATTGGCAGAGTTTGGTCATTATTTACTGTGGTGACAGAATTGGAGGTCAGACTCATGTCTCAGTGAGGAAATGTTAGAAATAAGAAAATCAGGAGGACCTCATTTGGGGGGAGTGGAGAATAATCATTGCACATATTTCATCACCACAAAAAGAAACTGGAGGCTGAATTGAGGATAAAAGGAAGAATTGCTGATATTTACTTTTACTGAAGGAGAGCTTCAGTCAGTCTGCACACATTTAAGAAACATACTGTGGAACACTCT
>NW_006791996.1:308397-308804 GCF_000442215.2 Lipotes vexillifer | reverse complement strand
CTCTTTCTTGAAATAACCTCATTACTTGATTTTTCTCCCTCCAAGGATTTCTGATCTTCTTTTTACCTCTCTGGCTGTCCCTTCTCAGTCTCTTTTGTGTCCTTTACCATGGAGTTCCTCAGGAGTCTGTGTTAGAGCTACTCTTTTCCTCACTCTGTAATTGTTCTCCCCCAAATTGATCACATCCATTTCCGCAGGTTAAATTAGTGTCTTTATGCCATTAACTCTCAAATATGCGTATTCCATCACAGTCTTAACTTAGAGCTCTTAGCAGCATAACCTCTTGGCTATCTCATGATCATAAAGTAAATTCACAGTCAAACTCATTCAACTGCCCCCTCCATCCTCCCTAAACATACTTCTGTTTTCTAGCTCAAGCAATGCTCTAGCTGAGAATCTGGGCACCC
>NW_006791996.1:250299-308387 GCF_000442215.2 Lipotes vexillifer | reverse complement strand
CTTTCCCTCACCTCCCATTTCCTGTCAGTGCTGCAGTCTTGTCAGAATCTCAAATCTGTCCAGTTCTCTCCATCTCCCCCACCACTGCCTTCCTTCAGGCCACCATTATCTCTTGCCTGAATTGCTCCTTAAGCCTTCAGCCTTGCCCTTCCCTAATCCATTCTCCACACTGTAACTGGAGCGATTTTTATAAAAAGGCAAGTCTGATCCTGTCACTCCACTGGTTAAAACTCTTTAGTAGCTCTCCTTAACTCCATCCACGGCTTACAAGCCCTATGTGGTCTGCCCCCTGCCAGACTTTCCCACCCTTTCTTTCAGCCTCTGCCCCTCTCCATGCTCTGGGTTCCAGCCAACCTGGGCTATTTTCAGTTCTTCTAATTTGCCATGCTACTGTTTCTTACCTCTATATCCGAGGGTACTTTTTCACCATCTTTTTATCCAACTCCTGTTTATCCTTTAGGCCTCAGCTTTGATCTCACTTTTTTCAGAATGCTTTGACTTTAGTGTCCTCCTAGGTGTTCCAGTAATTCCATGTGTTCTTTTATGCATTATTACCTTGTAATAATTGCTTATTATGTATATTCCAGCCCCCTGCATGCCCCTACCTTCCACAAGCATAATATAAATTCAGTAAGGAAGAGACCTTGTTTATTTGGTTACTAGTGTATGTTCTGCTCCTGTGCTGGTGCCTGGCTCATAGTATAAATTTTCAGGATAAGAATAAACGCCGAGAACTTGATTAATCTCAGTTGTGGAACACTTTGGTTGGTTAGACCCAAGTCCTGCCCTCAAGATGCTTACAGTGTATTTGGGACTAACACTATATTTGCACATCCCAGAGCAGTATTTTTTTTAAGATTTATTTATTATTTATTTGCTTATTTTTGGTTGCGATGGGTCTTAGTTGCGGCACGTGGGATCTTCATTGAGGCATACAGGATCGTTCATTGCGGCGCGCGGGCTTCTCTCTAGTTGTGGCATGTGGGTTTTCTCTCTCTAGTTGTGATGTGCAGGCTCCAGAGCACGTGGGCTCTGTAATTTGCCGCACGCTGGCTCCCTAGTTGAGGACCGTGAGCTCAGTAATTGTGTTGCGTGGGCTTAGTTGCCCTGCGGCACGTGGGATCTTAGTTACCCGACCAGGGATCAAACCCGCATCCCTTGCATTGTAAGGTGGATTCTTTACCACTGGACCACCAGGGAAGTCCCGCAGAGTAGTGTTGTGTAAAGTATAAGGTACATTGTGAACCAAATTAACAAAGTAGGCAATATGAGGAAGCAGCAGATGCACTTGTGTAAAGTGCATCTTTACACTTTACACTGGAGTAAAGACTTGAGCCATGTCTTTAAAAAGTTACTAAATCTACATTGATCCTCTGAGATTCCTTCTTAATCTAGGAAAGACCTCTTGTATTGGCCCCAGATGGAACTAGACTACAGAAATAAGAAGGGGGAAAGTATTTTGCTTCGCATGCGTACACATATGTATTTTTGATTGTCTGTACTCATGTATAGGTTATTTTTCTGTTTAAATAGGATCATACTAGTCATTTTTCTGTAACTTTTTTCTTTACTTAATAGTGTGTCATGAGCTTTTTTCCAAGAAAGAACAGGTAGATAACTTTTTTTTTTTAAGATAAATAGTATTAGCAAAATTGTATCCAGATAAGCCCTGTACTGGTAAATTAGCATCTCTTCCTCAGCAGTAAGAAGGCTCTTGGGTATGCCAAAACAAGGCTCACTTTGAGTCTGCCATTACCACTTGTCACTTGTATGGTCCTGGGCCTCTTAATATTTAAGGGCCCTAGGCCCTAGACTCTCTGAGTCTTGGTACCCTCACCTGCAAAATTATTTGCTTTGTATGTTTATTGTCAGTATAGCATTAATGTGTATAAATTTTCTAACATAGTGTTCACAGTGAGCAAGGTACTATGTAGATGGTGGTTGGTATGATTATATTGCCAAAAAGTAATTTTATGAAAGACAAAAATATTTAATCTATTCCCTTTAATCAAATCCTTATCTTAAACTTTTGTTGCTGTTCAAAATAGCTTACGCCTTAGATTATCCTCATATGCTATTTTGTAATTACCCATTTTGAACAGTGTTTGTTGATAAGGTAGTCAAGGGAACACCTAGAAATATGTTTTCTTTGTTTGTGAACTCATACTTTGGCTGATTTATATTTACTTTTTATCACATTCCATCAGAGGAGAGCTGATAAATGCTCTATCACTTCCTTCTATAAATCTCATCAGTTTCTTCTTATATGTGGTATACTGACTTGGAAAAACAGCGACCATCTTGATAGACACTATAGAGAATAGGATGTTGTAGGAAGGGAAGTGGAAGAAAGAATTAACAATGATGTTAGCAAAAAACTGCCCAGAACATAACTCTTCATTTAGGCAACAAACTGTAGCTGTGAAAGCTTAGAAAAAGGGAGATAGGAAGACCCACTTTATTGTGTTACAAATTCTCTGTAGTCTGATCTTTCTTTATCTGGCTACAGAAGGCTGACCATATGTCATACTAAATGATATAGAACTCAGCCATTCAAAATTCATATTTGTCTTATATGTAGTAATGGCTCCAGGTGAGACACTGTGTGTAACATAAAGATGATAGTTTATTGCCACAGTCAAAAGATTGAATCCTTTTCTCCATTTTGCCTAAAAATGAATTTTTAAAAAATCAAATGGGTTGAACCTGTAGTTGGGTAATTCTGTTCTTAGCACCTTGTCTAAGAATTTGAAGGAAAAGATCATTTAGAAGGATAGACAAACAGAATGAAAGACATTATTTACATTTATTATGTTAATTATACAGTCCTTTCTCAGTTTTTTTCCCTCCTGTTATTAGACCCTTTGCTTTCTGCTCTCAGTCGCCACTGTCGAGGTATGAAATTTTCTCAAAAGGATTGTCACCCATTTTCCATTCTTTGATACTCCTCTCTATGAGATAATCAAAAGCAAATAGTATATCTGTATATACATTAGATTTAAATTCATTAAGGTACCTATATATTTGGATCAGAATTACACCGTGTTAGAGCAGCAGACCATAGAAATTATCTAGTCTGACATTTTCCAAATTTACTTAAACTTACTTAACAAACATACGGACATAAAGATATAACTATTAATGTTTCAAGGTACACCAGTTTGAGAAAAGTTTATTTAAAAGCTTATGTCATTCTTATTTCATAGATGAGGATTTTGGGGCCCCAGGAGGGTAAACAATTTATTTAAGCTAGAGTCACAGTAGGGGCTAGGATGCAGGTTGCCTTACTCCCAGTCTGGTGCTCTTTAGGCTTCTTGATTCAGCATTTTAAATGAGTTGATTTACTATTAGGTTTCTTATTCTAGATTTCACAACTTGGATGTGAAGCCACACTACCCATTCTCTAGAATAAGCTTCACTATTTTCTGGAGGCTTATTTCCTTTTATCCAAGCATTTAGTGGTGATTTTTAGATCACCTTTACTGTATGTAATGTATGACTGTATCTCCAGATGCTTTCACCATCTCCCATTAGAATTCTTACTGAAGTGAATTCTTGAAATGTTCAAAACTTCGTTACATTTATTAAACATTTTTTTCCCCATCCCACAAATAGTTCTGTCTTCCCAGTTACCTTTATTTTCTAGGTCCTTGGAGTCATGTTTTCTTCCCTTTTTCCTTTGCTTTGCATGCTTTTTTTTTTTTAACTTTTTATTATTTTTATTTTTTCTACACATTTTTACTACAGTTTTAAAGGTTACTTTCTGTTTACAGTTATTACAAAATATTGACTATATTCCCCATGTCGTATAATACATCCTTGAGCCTATCTTATACCCAATAGTTTGTACCTCCCACTCCTCTGCCCCTGTATTACTCCTCCCCTCCCTCTCCACTGGTAACCACTAGTTTGTTCTCTATATCTGTGAGTCTGCTTCTTTTTTGTTATATTCACTAGTTGTATTTTTTAGATTCCACATATAAGTGATATCATACAGTATTTGCTTTTCTCAGTCTGACTGATTTCACTTAGCATGATGCCTTGCAAATCCATCCATGTTGCTGCAAATGGCAAAACTTCGTTGTTTTTTATGGCTGAGTAGTATTCCGTTGTGTATGTATGTGTGTGCATACACACACACATCTTTATCCATTCATCTATTGATGGACACTTAGGTTGCTTCCATATCTTGGCAGTTGTAAATAATGCTGCTAGGAATGTTGGGGTGCATTTATCTTTTTAAATTAGTGTTTTCATTTTTTTCAGATATGTACCCAGGAGTGGAGTTGCTGGGTCATATGGTAGTTCTATTTTTAGTTTTTTGAGAAACCGCCATACTGTTTTCCACAGTAGCTGCACCAATTTACATTCCCACCAGCAGTGTACAAGGGTTCCCTTTTCTTCACATCCTCACCAACATGTTATTTGTGTTCTTTTTGATGATAGCCATTCTGACAGGTGTGAGGTGATATCTCTTTGTGGTTCTGATTTGCATTTCCCTGACGATTAGCTGTGTTGAGCATCTTTTCATGTGCTTGTTGGCCATCTGCATTTCCTCTTTGGAAAAATGTCTATTCAGTTCTTCTGCCCATTTTTCAGTCGGCTTGTCTTTTTTTTTTGATGTTGAGTTGTATGAGCTGTTTGTTTATGTTGGATATTAATCCCTTATCAGTCATATCATTCTTGCTTTGTATGCATGTTTTAATTGACTTTTTTTTTTAGAGCAGTTTTAGGCTCACAGGAAAATAGAGGGGAAAGGACAGAGATTTCCTGTTCCCACACATGCACAGCCTCCCCCCATTATCACCATCCTCCACCAAAGTGGTACCTTTGTTACAACTGATGAACCTACTTTGACATGTCATAATCACACACAGGTCCACAGTTTACCTTACAGTTTACTCTTGGTGTTGTACATTCTCTGAGTCTGAACAAATATATAATGATGTGTATCCATCATTATGGTATCATACAGAATATTTTCACTGCCCTAAACATACTCTGTGCCACGCCCACCCATCCCTGGCAACCACTGATCTTTTTACTGTGTCCATAGTTTTGTCTTTTCCAGAATGTCATATAGTAGCCCTTTTGGATTAGTAATATGCAGTTAAGGTTTCTCCATGTCTTTTTGTCGCTTGATACCTCATTTCTTTTTGGTCCTGAATAATATTCCATTGTCTGGATGTTCCACAGTTTATTTATTCGTTCACCTACTGAAGGACATTGTGGTTGCTTCCAAGTTTTGCAGTTATGAATAAAGCTCCTGTAAACATCTGTGTGCAGGTTTTAGTTTAGATGTGTTTTCAACGCCTTTGGGTAAATACCAAGGAGAGCGATTGCTGGATCAAATGGAAAGAATATGTTTAGGATCGTAAGAAGCTGCCAAACTGTCTTCCAAAGTGCCGGTACTATTTTGCATTCCCACCAACAATGAATGAGAATCCCAGTGCTCCATAGCCTTACCAGCATTTAGTGTTGTCAGTCTTCTGGGTTTTGGCCACTCAAATAGGTATATAGTGATATCTCACTATTGTTTTAATTTGCATTTCTCTGATGACATATTATGTAGAGCATCTTTTCATATGCTTATTTGCCATCTGTTTATCTTATTTGGTAAAGTGTCTGTAAGGTCTTTGGCCCATTTTTTAATTGGGTTGTTTTCTTATTGTTGAGTTTTAAGAGTTCTTTGTGTATTTTGGGTTCTTTTGTTTGTTTTTGTTAATTTTATTTTGGCTGCGTTGGGTCTTCGTTGCTGCGCACGGGCTTTCTCTAGTTGCAGTGAGTGGGGGCTACTCTTCGTTGCTTTGCGTGGGCTTCTCATTGCGGTGGCTTCTCTTATTGAGGAGCATGGGCTCTAGACACGTGGGCTTCAGTAGTTGTGACTCACAGGCTCTAGAGTGCAGACTCAGTAGTTGTGGCGCATGGGCTGAGTTGCTTTGCAGCATGTGGGATCTTCCTGGACTAGGGATCGAACCCATGTCCCCTGCATTGGCAGCCAGATTCTTAACCACTGTGCCACCAGGGAAGTCCCATTCTTTGTGTATTTTGGATAATAATGCTTTATCAGATGTGTCTTTTGTAAATATTTTCTCCCATTCTGTGGCTTGTGTTCTCATTCTCTTGACATTGTTCTTAATAGAGCAGAAGTTTTTTATTTTAATGAAGTCCAGCTTATCAATTCTTTCTTTCATGGATCATGCCTTTGGTGTTGTATCTAAAAAGGAACTGCCAGGGGCTTCCCTGGTGGCGCAGTGGTTGAGAGTCCACCTGCCGATGCAGGGGACACGGGTTCGTGTTCCAGTCCGGGAGGATCCCACATGCCGCGGAGAGGATGGGCCCGTGAGCCATGGCTGCTGAGCCTGCGCCTCCGGAGCCTGTGCTCCGCAACTGGAGAGGCCACAGGAGTGAGAGGCCCGCGTACCGCAAAAAAGAAAAAAAGGAACTGCCATACCCAAGGTCATCTAGGTTTTTTCCTGCTTTATCTTCCAGAAGTTTTGTAGTTTTGCGTTTTACATTTAGGTCTGTGATCGATTTTGCATTAATTTTTGTGAAGGGTGTAAAGTCTGTTATCAATTTTTTTTTTTTGCATGTTGATGTCCAGTTGTTGTAGCACCACTTTCTTGAAAAGACTATTTTTGCTCCATTGTGTTGCCTTTGATTCTTTTTCAAAGATCAGTTGGCTCTATTCATGTGTGCATGCATTTTTTTCAAATCCATTATTGACTGCTCCTAATTTTGTTTCTGCTTTGTTTTTTGGATCATTCCTCTTATCTTTTTCATAGCTTCAGTAAATTACACTTGAATTATAGCAATAGCTTCTTTGTCTTACTAGCCTTCGGTCTCCTTTGTTCCCATCCTGGAATATTTATTTTAAATATTACTACCTTTGAAAAACTAGCTGTTTCTATCAGAATATCAAAGGAATTACAGAATCTCAGCATTGCAAGGGATCTTAAAAGTCATTTAATTCACATACTTGTCTTTTGTTTACATTTTCTCTCCATTTCTGCTGAATAACTTCTGCCAAGTTCTTTAGGCTAAGCTTGAATTCCTTCAATAACAGGAAACTCATTCTTTCTGAACACTGCGTTCCATTTTTTGGACAACTGTTGATTTGCGTCTTCCTTAACTTAAGATGAGATACATGTCCTTGTAGCTTCTCTGCAAAGTCTAGTTCTTCCCCTAAGACTATACAGAACAAGGATAATCCTGCTTCCCTGTGAAAGCCCTTTAGGTATGTGAAGAAAGCTGTTCTGTCCAGAACTAAACTCTCCTCAGATTCATGTTTTCCCTGAGCTAAAACTCCCAGCTTGATTGGTTCTTCTAGTAAACCCTTTTATAACTTAATTTTTATTCCTGTACCATTCTATTCTCATTTCTCTGAACTTTAACATCTGTTTATGTTTGCTTCAAGTTGTGAAACTCAGAAATCAGTGGAGTACTTCGAGTACTGCAAATGTAGTCCGTGTTATGCCGTAGACCAGAACTATCCATCCTTTGTTCAAAACATCAATCTTCTTTCAATGCAGGATGAAATTGCGTTAACATTTTTGACATCCACATTCTATCTTGACTCATACCGACTTTATTGTTGAGTAAAACCCCCAAGTCATCTCTCACAAAACCATATCTCTCCCAATTGTACTCAGGTGTAGAAATCTTTCATTTATTCTTTTTAAAAATTCTTTATTTATTTATTTTTGGCTGCGTTGGGTCTTCGTTGCTGTGGGCAGGCTTTCTCTAGTTGTGGCGAGTGGGGGCTACTCTTTGTTTCAGTGTGCGGACTTCTCATTGCAGAGACTTCTCTTGTTGCGGAGCACGGGCTCTAGGTACACAGGCTTCAGTAGTTGTGGCACGTGGCCTCAGTAGTTGTGGCTCACGGGCTCTAGAGCACAGGCTCAGTAGTTGTGGTGCACGGGCTTAGTTGCTCCGCAGCATGTGGGATCTTCCTGGACCAGGGATTGAACCCATGTCCCCTGCATTGGCAGGCAGACTCTTAACCACTGCGCCACCAGGGAAGTCCCGCATTTATTTATTTTTTTAAATTGTTTGGCCATGCCTCGTGACATGTTCTATCTTAGTTCCCAGACCAGGGTTTGAACCTGCGCCCCCTGCAGTGGAAGCGCGGAGTCTTAACCACTGGACTGCCAAGGAAGTCCCTTACATTTATTCTTGGTAACTTTTATCTCGTTAGAATAGCTCTTTGCTCTTCAACAGCTACAGCTTGTCGAGGAATAAAAAAATATCCTTATTAGCTTATGATTTAATTGAGGCTATAGAACATGTACACTAAATAAAATAAAAACCTAAGAACTCTTAGAAGGCAGCTTAATGTAGTGTCAGTTATAACTATGAATGATGTTTCTCAAAGTGTCCTGTGGCCTGCATTACAGTCACCTGGAGGGTGCTTGTTAAATAGCTTCCCCAGCTCCACTCCAGACTTAATGAATTCAAACTTCTAGGAGTAGTGCTTGGAAATCTGCATTTTAAGAGGCTCCATTGGGGACTGCAAGTAAAATGGGTTTAAAGCTAAGGGACAGAGGGAAAAAAAGAAGAAAGGAAGAGCTGTAAAATTCTGAAAATAATAAAGATACATGCTGCCAGATGGCAGCAAGGCAGGACCTGCTGTAGTAGAAGCATGATCTTTGTCATCAAGAATTTGTGAAGGGCTTCCCTGGTGGCGCAGTGCTTGAGAGTCCGCCTGTTATTGCTACTACTGCTACTTTGTTGTTCTTCCGTGTAATCTTCTTGACCACCCCCCTGTCTGCCTCCTTACTCTAATCATAATAATAGTTACAGTAAATATAATAATGAGAAGCATTCTTATTATTGACGCTGCTGTTTTCATTGGTAGGAACTGCAGATCTACAGAGGAAGGGAGAGCCTTGAGCAACACTTGAAGGAGAGACAGTGCGTGGTGTCCGACGAAAGGCAGACCACACACAGACACAGGGATGGGTAGGCACAGTGAGGGCTCCACTGGGAACGCACCCATGCATGGGTGCCTGCACTCCCCACTGCTAAAGCACATTTGTAAACATCGCTGGGACAAAAATAAAAGATAGTGAACTAGGTGGCTGCTTTTAAATGGAAAATTATTGAGTTGAGCTAAACCTCATCTCAGCAGGGGACCAAACCTGCTGTTTGAAGGAGCCAGTAAAGGAAAAAGGCAATTGATTGTCCTTGAACCCTCTGAAGGAGGGACGCTGCTAAACCTCCACACTGAACTAAAAAAAAAAAAAAAAAAAAAAAAAAAAGAATTTGTGAAATACCAGGCCACACCCTCTGAGGGAGTAAAAAACGGATGGGGGTGTCAGCAAAGTTAGTTTGGAGAATTACTACACATACCCCATCTTTAGTTCTAGGCTATCTAATGAGAGGATCTATAGTGAATCTCAGGTGACTAATTTGGATATAGACTAGTCGGGTGGTAGGCATCCTGCATAGATGCTTGGTGCTTAGGGCACAGGCCTTTTCCACTTTATCATAACGGAACTCAAGGTGCTCTTGGCATTTTAAAGTTGATGGGGCAACAGCAGGTCTCTACTGGACAAAGTGATACCCAGAGATTAGACAATCAAAGACCTGACGGCTCAAATGGGGTCAGAAGTTGTGTTTTTAGTCTTAAGTATTTCCTTTCTTAAAGATTTGCTAAGTGCCCAGCTAAGCAAATGTAGATAACTCATTTTAGAGGCTGATGATCTTTGAAACAAACAAACAAAAAGCCCTCCTATATTATGAGTTGATGGAAGCTATTCTCCAGGTCCTCATTGCATGGTTGGAAAACTGTTTCTTAGTGTAAATAATCATATTGTACTACTAAAATGAGAAGTTGAATAGAACTGAGAAAATACTCATAATTCTAGGAGAAGTTAGAATTATGCAAACTTTAAAAGATTAAATATTGATGTTAATTTGTGATTGTATTTTCTGCAAGTGCATGCATGATTTAAAAATAAGCATTCAAATCTGGTTTGTACAACTGCAGAGAGAGGCTTGCAAGACTTGTGAATATGTCCTGACTTGCTGCTAGTCTGTTGATAGCCTCCCTATTTTGGCAAACTTGGCAAATCTGTCTGCATTTGAACTGGAAGCTACTTGGGATTCCCCTTTAAACATCACAAAACCCACTTCACACTTCTCTCTCTTTATAGATCATGTTTCCCACAAAATAAATTAAACACTCTTTATCCTGATGCTAATTTGACAGACATTCCTCCTAATTTATTATTATTCTGCTTACTCTTGTGTAAAATTAGTGTTTGCTGTAATTTTTTCCTCTTTTGGATACCTAAAAGTTGACTGACAATTTTTCCTCAGTGCAGCTTGCCTCTGATATAATCTCAGGAAAGCAAAGAAAATTCACTGCTTTTTAAAATTGAAGAGATTAGCAAATACAAGTTTGTCACTTTTATGGATAATATTTGAAAGATTATAAACAGTAAACATTATTGTTTATTCATTTTACTGCAGAAATAGGCTATGTATTTTTCATTGAGCTATTTTAAGAAAAGAGGTTACAATTAGTATATTAGGTCTCATACATATTTTCATGTATTATTTTCATCAGAGGGGCTACATAAGCCTTATTATAATGGTTAAGGTCTTATTATATTTAGACTTTTAGGTCAAAAATCATTTCAAGCTATGCATAGCACAGACTTAAAGCCTCCTAAAGTTCTCTCCACCAAAATTTGTGTGATTATAATCACTGAATATCAGTATCAGTGAATATCAATACCTGGGGCTGCAAATTTTTACATTGTTGGGAGAATTGCTAATTCACCTGGCAGAGAGTGGTAGTTAGAATTAAGGTGAGAAGTGCATATCTTGACTTGCTACATCTTGACCCATCTTGACCCTCAATGAGGTTGGAAGGCTTGAGAAATAGGTGTGAGGTTGGAAGGCTTGAGAAATAGGTGTGAACTGAATTCTGCCTAAGGCATAAGAGAAGCAGGCAGGATTGACTCTGATAGTAATCCACCTGGAAGAGAGAGACTAAAGCTACAGAGAATCCTGCTCTACTGAACACTAGTAAAATCTTTGTGAAACTGCTGTGTTACAACTCATTTACTACAGTGTTAATTTGGAGTTTGAGATTCATCAAAGGAATGGGCACTATAATTTGCAGTGTCCAAGTGACAGTCGTGTTTTAGATAAAGTGCCTAAGGGGCCAGATGGTCACAATAGTCTCAGAATTTCACAAGCAAGATTGTCACTTATTTTCAAGCTTTACAGTCACCTAACAATGATCTAATTCTCACATTAACAGTTGGGAGTCTGGTTCCATTTCATCACTCCTCTATAGCAAGGTGATAAAAAATAAGTTAATATTTATTAAGCCAATATTTACGAGATCTTCCTATGTGCCAGGAAGTATTCTAAGTGCCTTATGTGCATTATACTTAACCTTCATAATAATCTTCTGAGGTAGTTGCTATTATTTCCAGTTAGTAAGTGGAAGAACCAGGACTTGAATCCAGGCAAGCTGACTCCAGAGCCCCCACTTTTGAATTTATTTAATACAAAAAACTGTCCTTTATTCTGAGATTATGTCCACCCTACCTTTTGATATTACAATATATTTTCTTATATGAAGTGGTGCTGATAGAAGATGCCAGGTTTGATATTTTTGTTTAAGAAATCTTTACCTTGCAAATTAAAAACTAAGCAACCCAATGACAACACTAATCTCTAGATATTTTTTAAAAAAGAAGTTGTTTAGCTAGTTTTGGAAATCTAAGTCTGAGAATCACTGGTCAGAAAAATGGGACTCTTAGTTAGTAATTTTTAATGTTCTCTAGAGATTTTTTCACTTGATTTATTTCATAATGCACTTAATCCAATCAGTCCTCACCTATCTGGCACCTGACCACAAGTCATACTTTCATCCATTTGACAAATATCTGTTGTGAAATATAATAAATGCAGCTTTGTGGTTCATATTTTAGGAAATCATTAAAAATACTTTATGACAAAGGCTCTAGAATGAGATACAAACAAGCCTTATACTAAATTATTTACAGAATGTAGTCTTATAGTGAGGTTCCAGTGTCATGTTCACTTAAATCCTTAGTAAACAATGGCGTTACCATTTGCTATGTTTATTTCTTTGGTGTTTTACATTATTTGTACTGTTATTAATAGCTATTACATAATGATATATTAATAGATATTAATACTTTTCATTGCCCCTAACATATGGAGAACAAAATGGAAGAGAACAAGAGTAGCCCTGCTAGAGAAGAATGAACAGGGGAGCCAGACAAAGAAGTTGTCTGGCTTACTTGTTTCTCTAACTGTAATCTTCATCGTTTGCTTTATTTATCTATGTGTCATTGGCGACTTCAGTATCCTTGTTGGTGATTTGTTCAATAGTCTGTCTTCACAGTTCTTTGGAGTTCTCATTTCCATTTAACTTTTCTTTCACTCCATCTCAGCTGCTCACTCTTTGGTCATACCCGAGACTGCACCATCACTAATAACCACTACTCCAGGGATCTCAGTTTTAAGCATCTTGCTCTCTAGGCACCTCCCGTTTTTTCCTTGCTTCTAGCATAGCCCTTACCCCGACTCCAGCAAGTTTGACATGGGGGACCTTCCAGTTAATTTACTCTGTCACTTCCCAGCCTTTTTGTCATCTTTACCCAGCTTAGATTCCATGGTCTATCACCTTCACCCTCCTCACATACACCCTTAACAGCCTTGCTCCTCATCTTGTATGTCAGGTGTTTCTCAGCTACCTGCTTACTCTGTATCAGTACCCAGACTGAAATATGGCTTAAGAAAAACACAAAACCATGGTATTTGACCTCACTTTAAATTTAAGAACCAAATCTCAAGCGAGCCCTCAGTATTTCTTGGAATCAGTATTTCCTTGCATTCCTTCTGTATTTCCTTAATCTACACTTGATCTTAGCCAAAAGGCTGAGAAGGGATGTATTTCCTTAGTCTCATCAGTTTCCTCACCTACTCTCTGAGATGACTGGTTCCTCTCCATTCTTCTCAAACATCCAACACCACCTCTTCCATCCTTCCATCCTCACCAGCAGCTGATGACCTGGAATCTTTATTTCACTGAGAAAATAGAAATAATCAGAAGAGAACTGCTTCATCTTCCCACCTCCAAATGTAGCATTTGTTGAATGAATCAAAGAACATGATATCCCAGGACTTCATTTACTCCTATATTCAAATGTAATTAGCAACTTAAAATTCCCAAACCAAATATATAAAGCCATTTTTGGCCATTTTGAATTACGCTTTTCACTACCACCTTCCTTTATGTTACTGTAACCAAGAGTTGTTATGTTTTGCCTCATCCAGATAAAAATTAGTTATTTTTAGGAAGATGATTAACAGGAGCAGTTAATAAAATAAGCAGTTAAATAACTGAACTCAGGAAATGAAGAGAAGAAATGGTTTGGCACTATATGTGATTATACTATTAGCCCACATTAATTATTACTTATATAAGTTATGGAGGAAGGAGAAAAGATGCGAATGACTTAGAAATGAAGACTAAAGCCTCAAACTTGGTGGAGAATGGAGGCAGAATGTTGAAAACTGGCCATGTGATAGTTTTGGATTTTTTTGGATGGAAAATTAGATAATAGACTTGAGCAAAAATTAGATAATAGACTCTAGCTAAAATTAGATAATAGACTTCAAATTAAATTAATACTTTACCTTGTGTTGCTAAACTTTAAGATTCAGTTTTGAAAAAAAGGGATGTTTAAAACCAAAAAAGTCAAGATTCTTTTGCCAACTTTGATAAAATTTATATTTATATAATTGAGTAAGAACCTACCTTACCTAACTGTAAGTTGCTTATATAATTACAGCAAAGAGGAGAGTCCCTCAGTAACCTGAATTTCGTATGCTGAGCTCACTTACCCAGTGGCATCTGTCTGCTCAAGCACATTTCCCCACACGTTTTCCCAATTCCCCACGTTCTTTCCAAACCTTTACCATGTTTCCCAATATCATCTCCTCATCCTGCATTTTGTAGATGACCTAAGCCCCCTACTTCACATAGTAAACAGAACCCAACAGGCGTAACCTCAGCTTACTTCCTCTTCTCTTTACTTAACTAGTCTCAGAAGAAGAAGTTTCCTTGCAACTGTCTCCTTAAATCCCTACTCTTTGTTGCCAGAGTTCCTGAAAGTGTGATCTCTATCTGTTCTTGCTTATGCTACTTAGCTTCCTTCTCTTACCGCAACCCAAAATGATCTGACCCAGATCAGCATGAACTTTCCGATTTTCAAATCTGATGTTCTCTTTCCAGGCCTCATCCTTTGTCTCTGGAGCATTTGTCCCTATTGTCACATTCCTCTGCTTAAAGCTTTTTGAGGCTTTTCATGTGCCCAGAGCGAGCATTCAAAAATATTGAACCAGTAGTTTTGATATCTTCTCTGAGCTTTCAACAGGTCTTTCTTAATGGACATTACTGCCTGAATCTCAAATGCCTTATAGCCAAAAACAAAGTTATGATTTCCTCTTGCTAACCTCTTGGTTGTTTTCTGAGATTACTGTCATTTTCCCCATGTGCCCCCAGGCTAGATGCCTTAAGGTCATCCTTGACTCTTCCTCTTTCTTATTTTCATTTGGTCTCTAAGCTCTGATGAATATCTCCCCTCTCTTCCATTCTTTTCCTACTACTATTTCTTAAGATTATTACCTCTTTCCATTCCTGGTCTCTTGTCTGGATTATTTCAGTAGTACCTTCAGGGATTTTAATTTGAATTCCATGATTGGACCCCAGAGGATCTAAAAATCTTCTCAAAATTGCATGCAAATTTTTGTACATGGGCATTTTTTCTGGGCAGGTCCATTAGACTATTCCATGGGAAAGAAAATGAGAGATAGAATGAGAGAATATGACATTTTAAACAAGTCAGTTCCACTGATTTCTCATTCTTCTGTGCCTGCCCTTTGCTATGTAGTTCCCTAACCCAGGGAACTGATCTCTGAGTAGTGAGGGGCATGTAAGACATAAAAGAAAAAAAAAAAGGAACAGTACAGCTCGCAGTCAGACAGTCCAGCAGCCAGAGATCAGAGGCTCCCCAGCATCAGAGCTAGGCCTTAATGTCCTGGAGAAGCTCAGGGGAAAGCTGGGGTATCAGTAGGGAGGCAGCCTTCTGAGGCTTCTAGACCCAGTTGTTCATGTGCTTGGAGGGACTTGGAGGGATAGGAAAGCTTAATTGGCAAAAATCCAGAGCCAGCCAGTGAGGCAGTGTCCCCAGAAAAAGGTTAAGAACATTCCTCCAACTAGACTCCCACCCTCTGATCTTTGTTCTCTAGTCCTTCGTCTACTCCACCGCCGGTTAGTTTTTAAACACACATCTCATTATGTATCCTCCGTGATTAAAAAACACTGGGTTTTTACAAAACAAATTAAAAACTCCCGGGCATGGTGTCAAGGCCATCCTTAGTTGGGAACCTGTCATCCCCTTACTCAGGCACTCACCTCCAAGGCTCCCAGCCACAGAAGGTGATAACTGGCTGTTTTGAGAGGGCAGCTTCTAGGTCCATACTGCCATGCCTAATCTAATGCTAATCTCTCTCTATAGGGTGCCATTTCCCTTCGCTTGCCCAACCATGAACCTCAAACTGGCCTTCAGGACCCAGACTGTATGTTACCTCTTCCCCTGTGTCCATCCCTAATTTTCTGCCATCACTCTAGCAGAATCAGTCTCTCTTGGCTAGGTTCTAAAAAACATTTCATGCACATCTCTGATAATGTCACATTATATTGTAGATAACCTATTTTTATTTATCTTTCCTACTAAATCAGAAATGCCCTGCAGGTGGGGACTGCCTTTTTCATGTTTGTATCCCAAACACCTAGTTTCTTGCCTAGTCCAAACAGGAGCTTAATACACTTTTGTTGAATGGAATTACTTATGAAGAGTTTTTATGACTCATTTAAATTAGAGACCAATGCTTATTTAATAAGTCAGAAAGGCTATGATAATAATAGTAATAACAAAGTCCCATTTCCACTGCTTATTCAAGTAACTGCTTCCTTTGTGGAAGTGGATTTTGAAAATCTTCACATGTCATTGTGTATATATATATATATATTTTTTATTTTGCGGTATGCGGGCCTCTCCCATTGCGGAGCACAGGCTGCGGATGCGCAGGCTCAGCAGCCATGGCTTAAGGGCCCAGCTGCTCCGCGGTATGTGGGATCTTCCCAGACCAGGGCACGAACCCGTCCCCTGCATCGGCAGGCGGGCTCTCAACCACTGCACCACCAGGGAAGCCCCATTGTATATTTTTGATGTGCTTTCTTGACATCCTAAAAGGATTATGGTTCTCATGCAGACTAGAGTTTCTATGACATTCTTATTGATGTTATATTGAATAGATTCTGTAATTTCACAGGTCTGTATTATATATAAGTTCTACGGATGTGCATTTTATCTTTCTCTCAAGCTTCATGGTAATATTTTGTGGGTTATTTATTTTATGACATCTGAGTCAATTTAATTCAAAACACATTAAATTGAGCATTTCCCACGTACAAAAACAGAGTTACAGAGTTAAAAATCTAGTATTTATGTATTATGTAGTTTGTCTTGCTAAATTTGTAAGTCCCAGTCATTGCAAAGGTGTTTTTTAGGTATTTAAATTAGTTCAGCCATGAAAGTACATACTGTTCATAATTTAAGAGCTTCAAATAATTTTTAAAAACCATCTTCTATCCCCCCATTTTCTCTGAGTTTTGTAGGAAAAGAATCTATAATTTACTTATTCAGCCATTTATTGAGTACAGATTATGTACTAGGCATTAGGCTGGGTGTCTGCAATTGAGGATTGATGAGACAGTACCTGCCCTTGAATAGTTTACAGTCTAAGAGAAAAGAAAGTATATAAACAAATAATTGCAATTTAAACTTTGGAGAAGAGGAAGGAAGCTCCGTTTTTGAGAACTGATGCTGAGGTTGAGAAAAGAGGTGTCTGCAGATAAATTTGTAGATAAAGAAGCAGGGATGTGAAGGGGGTTTGGAGATGTAATTAAGGTTACTAATAACCTCATCAAAAGATAGGGAGATTAACCTGAAATATCTGGGTGGGCCCAACATAATCACATAAGGTAGTTTAAGGCAGAAGAGGCAGAGAGATGTGTCAGAAAGAGAAGCTGAAGAGAACTGAAGCATAAGAGAAACTCAGTCACTTGCTGGAGGGGGACCACATGGAAAGTGTCAAAAGGAAAGTAGGCAGCCTCTAGGAGAAGAGATCAACCTGACCCCTAGCTGACAGCCAGCAAAGAAAGAGGGATCTCAGTCTTATAGTCACAAGAAAATAGATTCTATCAACAACCCACATAAACTTGGAAGTGGATTCTTCCCAGAGCCCCATTGGCCCACACCTTGATTTCAGTCTTATGAAAAATGGAGCAGAGCCACCCAAACCCACCCAAACTTCTGACTTAAAGAATTGTGAAATAATAAATTTGCAGTGTTTAAAAAAAAGAGGGGGCTTCCCTGGTGGCGCAGTGGTTGGGAGTCTGCCTGCTGATGCAGGGGATACGGGTTCGTGCCCTGGTCCGGGAGGATCCCACATGCCGCGGAGCGGCTGGGCCCGTGAGCCATGGCCGCTGAGCCTGCGCGTCCGGAGCCTGTGCTCCGCAACGGGAGAGGCCAGGGCAGTGAGAGGCCCGCGTACCGCAAGAAAAAAAAAAAAAAGTCCATTCTGCTTGCCCTCCTTTTCCTAAGTCCTTTTGGGCCCCCATTCTTGCAGCCTCAGGGGGATCTTGTTTGAGAATCAGGATCAGCCTGCCCAGTCTGACACGCACCCCCTACCTGCTGCCTCTGTCTCAAGCTCCACTCCTCCCCACTACGTGCCCAGCCGGGTCTAGTTTATTCTCTGCGTACCAGACCCCGGTCTACTCAGGCAGATGTGGGGTGACCCCTGACCCACTCGCCATGCTGCCTGTCCCTCTGCTTCCTGATCTGTTCCTGGAACCCCTGGCTCCCGACTCCAGCCTCCAAGCGGCTCTTTGATTTGGTGAGTGACCCTGTTCCACCTGGCTCCCTCTTTGGCCAGGCTTGGTGGCTGTCTGCTTGGACTTCATCTACTTCCGGCCACTCTGGCAAACCTGGCCCCTACCCACCTTACCTGCCTTGGATGGGCCACATGGCCACTGTCCCATGGGGCTTGCCCTGCCTCTGCCCAGAATCCAAGACAGCTGGCTCTATCACTGCAAAAAAAAAAAAAAAAAAAAAAAAAAAAAAAAAAAAAAAAAAAGAGGGAGGCCAAAAAAAGAAAAAAAGCAGGGAGCTGAAGGGAGTTCATACCTGATAGTCTTTTTTTTTTTTTTTTTAATATGAAAAGTAGGAAACTAGATCATCTCTAAGAATTAATGGCATGGGTAGTGCTTGAGAAGAGAACAGTGAAGTCTGGATAATAACTAAGGAGAGTGAGAGATGAACAGAAACAGGTAAGGGGTGGCATGCAATATTGAGAAAGCAGTGAGAGTAGAACTGAAATCAGATAGCATGAGACTGTTAGGATATCAGTCAGCACAGTGGTGTAATTTTCTCTGGTCATGCTCTGGCCAATGTTTAGGTGCAGTAAAGCCATATTGTGTTCAGGGCTCATAGGGTAGGTATAACAGAATGCTGAGGAGGTGAGAGTTTTTGAAGGAAAGCATGGCTTAATATGGAAGGAAGTGTGGTTAGAAGGAAGTTGATAAACTTGGAGAAGGTTGAGACTGGAGAGACGTGGCTAAGGGCTGGTACTTTGTAGGTACTTAGCAAGTCTTCATTTTATCCTTTCTGGCTCTCCCCTCCTTGTGCCTGTTTCACTCCCTCTACCACCACCTGCCTCTGCAGTGGTTTATACAAATAGCTTCAAATCATGATAGTAGCAGTTGGTTTGGAGAGGAAGGTTAGGAGCCAGGTTCCAAAGTCCTCGTCAGATGTGCCCCAGTGGCTTGGATGCTGACAGTGCCTGGTGGTGTTGGCCTCTAGGAGAAGCTCAAGGCTTATCCCCTTATCTCCTTACCCCTCATGTCCCAAGGGTGGGACAAGGGCAAAGATATTTTATGGGCCACCGTTCTTTTTTTTAATTTAATGTATTTATTTTTGGCTGCATTGGGTCTTCGTTGCTGCACACGGGCTTTCTCTAGTTGCGGTGAGTGGGGGCTACTCTTCATTGTGGTGCACGGGCTTCTCATTGCGGTGGCTTCTCTTGTTGCAGAGCACGGGCTCTAGGCACGCGGGCTTCAATAGTTGTGGCACACAGCTCAGTAGTTGTGGCTTGCGGGCTCTAGAGCACAAGCTCAGTAGTTGTGGCACACGGGCGTAGTTGCTCCACAGCATGCGGGATCTTCCTGACCCAGGGATCGAACCCGTGTCCCCTGTACTGGCAGGCGGATTCTTAACCACTGAGCCACCAGGGAAGTCCCTGGGCCACAGTACTTAGGACAGGAATTTACTCTGTGATGAGAAGGGTTAAGAATCTAAGCCTTTAAGGGTTTCCACTAAGTTCGCCTTGTCTCTACAAGTCTAACCAGAAGCACAGATCTCATTACTTTTAAGGATTTAAAAGGGAGTCTTTTTTTGAAACAAAGATAGAAGCAATGGCCGTACTGGCAACCCAAAATATCTTCCTCCTCAGAATCTAAAATTTCTAGTAGAGTTGGTTGAATCTTGTGGTTTCCTTTATTGAGTCATTCGATGTATTGTCATAATTTTTCTTAAAGATATAATTTTTTAAGGCTTTTGTTCCAAATGAGGACATTTTCTATAAAAATACACTGTATCCCATTTCCAGAAATTTTCTTGTTCACCTGTAGTTTTGAGTGTAATGCTTGAAATCTAAGAATTCATTATTTCACAGAGTGCTTTTTTGGTGTAGTATAAAGAAAAAACGCATAAGTAAAGAGTCATGCATCTTAAGTGTGAAACTTAAATAGGTGAGAATTCCTAGAGTGAGTAAACAGAAACCAAATTTCATCTTAATCTTAAGAAATGGAGTAAATGCTTGTGTAGAGTGGGCTAAAGAAATCCCAGGGAGTCTAAATCATTAGTCTTGCTATTTTGCTATTGTTAATGATACCTTTAAGGCATTTAGCAATGGTTGCCTAGAAAAGGATTGAATACTGTTCTCATGAAGCTTCAGTTTCATTTTCATCCTGGTGGCTCTGAGAAAACACGTTTCTCACCTGGCATAGTCACGTGAAATAGGGCATTTGACTTCATCCACAAAGTCTGTAACATCCATCTGGATCCTATGGATTGCTCTGTACCCACCCAACTCAGACATGTCTGCCCTTTCTTCAGGTGCTTGTAATTGACAGGTAGACCTGTAATTTCTTTGACCAAGATACAGTTTCCGTAGCCTGTCGTATCATAATAGATCTGTGTTGGGTTAAACTTGCCTAAAAACAGATCTTTTTTCCCCCTGGCTTTAAAGTAAAGGATAATGAAAAAGAAGTAATATTTCCTAATTAGGTATTTAGGTCAAAGAGACATTTTCAGAGTTAAAAGTATTCGTTCTCAATGATAATTCAAATATACTTTTCCAAAGACCTTTAATTGGCAGCTTTCCCCCTCAACTCTTGGTATTGGTGTAGGAATTGTTTGTGGATTTTCTATTTTAAAAAGATCTTCAGCTCATTCTTATTCTGTTCATAGCACCTAGATATTAATATATGTTAATGCTATTGCTGTATTCTTCCTGACATTCATGTGAAGAAGAAAGAAAACTTTGATGTCTTACTTGGATTTTAGTTAGTTGATGTAAGACTGTTTTCTTTTCCTTTTTAGGTTGCAAACATGTTAAAGGCATCCTGTTATATGGGCCTCCAGGTTGTGGTAAGACTCTCTTGGCTCGACAGATTGGCAAGATGTTGAATGCAAGAGAGCCTAAAGTGGTCAACGGGCCGGAAATCCTCAACAAATATGTGGGAGAATCAGAGGCTAACATTCGTAAACTCTTTGCTGATGCCGAAGAGGAGCAAAGGAGGGTAATGTTAACATAAGTACAATTTAGTGAAAGTTTGTTATCCCTTATATGATGATTGAAACCCAGAGTTATGGTGGAAGACTTGTTGCTGTGATTTATAGTTTGAAGAAATTGCAGATAAAATTTATTTTGAACCAAGTTATGTCACTGAACTGGGATTATGGGAGATTTACATGTTGTGAGCAGATGTCAATATCTACATGTTCATAATACAAAGATAGATGATTATATGAGCCAAAGGTTTTGCAAAACAGATCATGAATATGTATTTAAGTGACACTTTTATTCCACATTACTTCCAGAGACTTGAACTCATTTATCCTAAAAGAGAGAAATTAAATCCATAAAGGGACTTGTAGAATTAAGTATGTGTAAGGTTCATGTGCAGAAAGCTAGTTTACTTACCACTGATAACTCAGCTGTAGTGACAGGTATAAATTGTTAGGTCTCAAAGGAGAACTTGATTGGGGTCTTAGAAAAAAATAAAATTAACTAAAAATCAAGCCAGTGTTTACTAATTGTGATGGTTAATTTTGTGCTAATTTGCCTGTGCCTCAGGGTACCTGGACATCGTTAAACATTATTCTGGGTGGGTTGTGTTTACCATTTGAATCTGTAGACTGTCCCTAATATGCCATCCAATCACTTGAAGGCCTGAATAGAACAAAAAGGCTTACCCTCCCTTGAGTAAGAGGGAATTTCCTACTGCCTGATCTGGGATATCAGTTTTTTCCTGCCTTCGGACTCAAACTGAAACACCTCTTCCTGGCTCTCAAGCTTGCAGGCCTTTGGACTGGAACTACACCATCAGCTCTCTGTGTCTGCAGTTTGCCAGCTGCAGAACTTGGGACTTGTCAGCCTACATAATTATGTTAGCCAGCTCCTTATATTTAATCTCTAGATAGATAGATGGATAGATAGATTATATATATATATATTCTTCTTTTTTTCAGGTACCAATAGATTGGATAGACTAGATCTATAGATCTATTGATTCTGTTTCTCTGGAAAACTTTGACTAATATACTAGTATTAACATATTTGTTTCATTAAAGGAAAGTTTAAAAACAGTGTCGTGGGATTTCTGGTTCTGGCAATACAGTAGACTAGGTAACCTGAAAACCTTCCTTCTACAAAAATCTTCAAATGCTGGGTAAAATATAACTAAAATCATTTCAAATGCACAATTGAGCTCTCAGGAAAGAAAAGGAAGTCTTCAGAAATCAAAAGAAAGCGGAAAACTAGAGTAGTAAAGATAATGAGCTGTAGCTTTTGGTTCTGGTAATGTGTGCATTTGGGTTTTATCATCCACTAGGGGGCATAAAATGAGTCCTTGAACTTACTTAAGGTGTGGCCTAGGAACTGGAACCTTCAAAGCAGCTCTATCATCAATGAAAAGCATGACTAGAAAATATTTCCCTACCAGCACAGAGAAATAACAAAACCTTTTAACTATTTGCCTGGGTTCTAGAGTAGGAGATGAGGAATCTGCCAGGGGAATTCTAACCCATGGATCTTTAACTCATGCTTAGGATTTGAAAACATACACACACACACACACACACACACACACCCACCCCACTATGTAGTCTGGGGCCCCCAAATTGAGAAATTAATTTTAAAATGAATCCTGGGCCAATGTTACCACATAGGGTTGTTAGATATAAGCACACCCCAAGGGATACTCCAACAAAGCCAGGCCACAAGAGATTCTCACAGGGGAAGCTAAAATAGCTCCAATAAATGGAAAATGTCATCATCAAAATTTTAAACTCAGCAACTAGGTTAAACATAAGCAGTAGTTTCAGCTGAGGAGAGAAGTGATAAACAGTAGAATAGATCTAAAGAAATCACCCAGAATGTAGCACAGAGAGGTAGAGAGATGGAAAATATGAAAGTGAAATTGAGATAACAGAGTTAAAATGAGAAGTCCAAATAGAAAGACTAGTGTAGAGGCAATATTCAAAGATAGAATGGCTGAGAATGTTCTAGAATTAATAAACATAAATACTTAGATTCATGTAGCACCATGAGCCCAAATGGGGTAAGTAGAAATTTATGTCTAGATGCATTGTAGTGAAACTGGAGAGTGCCAAAGAAAAAAAGAGAAATGTCTTAGTATCAACAAAAAAGAAATGATGATGACATCCAAAGGGATATCCGTTATGTTGACAGTAAACATTTTAACAACAGCAAGAGAGACCAGAAAACAGTGGAAGAATATCTTCACAGAGCTAAGTAAAAATAACTGTCAACTTAAAATTTTATACCCAGCTTAATTCTCATTCAGGAATAAGATGAAATGAAGATATTTTTTCAGACAAAGTCTAATAGAATTAACTAGTCACAGAATCTTGTTGGAAGAATGTGAAGCAGGATATATTTGAGAATGAAGAAAATTGAACCCAGAAGGAAACAGTGGATGTGAGAAACAATGGTGAGCAATGAAATTGGTAAAAATGTAGATAAAATCTGGAACTTCTACTTCTGGTAGTGGCAGATTAGGTAATTTGAATCATGGCTGCCACTGAAAACTACTGGAGAAGCTCAACAAAATGTTTAATTTTTTTTTTTTTTAATGTGCTTGGAGGTATCAGAGACCTTACAAGATCTAGGGGGAGAATGGAGGCCCAGAAAACAAGGTCCCAGTTTATGGGGGTCAATGTTCCTCTGGAGAAATTAGCCATTTCTGGAGGGAGCTGCTAAACAGCTATTCAGCCCTCTTGACGGGCTAGTGGGTATAAGGGGGACAGAGATTAGAGCCTATGGCCCACAAAGAGGGGACATCTGATGAACATGCCTCATTTTGAGTTGGGACTCTAAAGGGCTACACCATAGGAGCAAGCGTTAACCAGAAGCAGACATGCTGTTACAGAGGCTACAGATCAGCTTTGAGTCATGTCATTCTCTAAAATTAGGCTGAGGGTTCCTAAACTACTAGTGCCCCCAGACATTTAGCAGAATTGTAGATCCTTCCTGGTGGAAGGTAGTATCATGCAAGGCCATAAACTATTTCTGTAGTTTGCAAATGCAATGCCTGGCTTATAATCAAAAGCAGTCAGATGCACAAAGACATAAACAACATGAAGAAAGAGAAACAAAAGATGATAGAAATTGGGCCTCAAGATACTGGAATTCTCAGATACAGACCTTAAAAATAAGTATACTTATTACATTCAAAGAGAAACAAGATTGAAAATTTTGGCAGAGCACTGGAAACTGTTAAAAAAATCAAATGGAAATTCTGGGAATGAGAAATTCAGTAAATTAACTCAAGTTTAAACAACAGATTAGACACATCTAAAGAGAGAATTAGTGAACTGAAAGATGTTAGACAAAAATAACTACAGACAAAGGATGAAAGGAATGAAGAGAGATAAATACCACAAGAAAGTCTAGTGCACAATTTAAATTTCCAGAAAGTCAGGAGAAAGAGGATGGGGCAAAAGCAGTATTTGAAGAGAAAAGGGTTTAGAACTTGCTAAAATGGGTGAAGAACATCAGTCCATGGATTCCAGCAGTGATATAAACCTCAAGCAAAAGAAATACTGAAAAATTCTACACTTATAATCATTGTTAAATGGCTGAAAATTAAAAAAGGAGAGAGAGAGAAATCTTAAAAGCAGCTAGAGATAAAAAGGATTACCTTCCAATAAACAGCAATTAGCTGGCAGCTGTCTTCTCAACAGAAATGACGAAAATCAGAAATCAGTTGAATGTCATTTTTTAAGAGAATAGCTGTCAACTTAGAATTTACATTGTCATGTAAATATACAATAAAGTACTGTATTGTAATAAAAATAGACTGGCTGTTTACAGTTGTGAATCTAACAAATAAATGTTGAGCAAAAGAAAACACAAAGGATCATATATACTGTATGATTCCATTTATATACAGCTCAACTAAAGTACAGTGTTTAAGGATGCATGCTGCTAAGTTGGTAAAACTATAAGGGCAAGTGAGAAATAATTACCTTAAAAATCAGATTGTGGTTGCCTTTGGGGCACGGGTCCGGGAGGGGTGTTGGGGAAGGGTGGTGAGGAGGCACTGCCAGGATGCTGGCACTCTTCTGCATCTTGTTATGGTTACACGGACGTTCATTTTGTGACAGTTCCTTCAGACATACGTTCACATTTGTGGAACTTTCCCTCTATGTATGTCATATTCCACAATAAGAACGTTTAAAAGAGAAGCATTCACTGTACAAAATAATAATGATGATCAATATATCTTTTTAAGGATAGAACTAAAATATGGAACAAAACATGTGGGAAGTGGGTTGAATCCATGTAAGATCCTTGTATTATCTGGGAAGAAGTTAGACATGTTAATTAACATAAAACTTAAGTAAATGTTTATGTGAAAATTGTTTATAGTTCTCAAGCTTTTCCAAGGCATGAGGGAGGAGTGGGGGAAGGAATAAAGAAAACTCAAATACTTTAGAAGGCAAGAAAGGAATAACAAGACTCAAAGAAAATGTGAAGATACTGAAAATGTAACTTTTAAAAAGATTTCACTTAGAATAGCAGTCAGAATGATAAGATAACTAGGATTAAATCTAACAGGAACGTTAAAGGAGAAAATTATAAATATTTTTGAAAATCTTTTTTCAAGAGCTAATAAATGGTAAGATAGAACATTTTCACATGGGAATCCTGAAATTATCATAAAAATGACAGTTCTGCCCATATTAATCTGTAAGTTCAGTGCTTTTCCAGTCAAGTCTAACAGGACTTTTTTGGAATTTGACTTTTTTTTTGGATGCTTGAAGAGTCATGAAAATTTTGGAGAATAATGAAAAGTTACTTATTCAGATATCAAGACTTACTGGAAACCTATAGTAATTGAAACAATTTTATATATTCATGCAAAAACAGACCATGGAAATAGAGGAACACAGGAAGAACTTGTTATGTGAAAAGTGGCAATACAAATCAGAGGGGAAATGATATACTGTTTCAAGATGGGACTGAGATCATTGGCTCTCTGTTTGGAAAAAGATAAAATACAGTCCCTATCTCGCTTCATACAGAATTACAAAATAGATTTGCAAAAAACAAAACTAAAACTTACAAGAGAAAATTTTTAGAAGAAAACTAGGGAAAGGCATTAAGAATTGAGGCTAGGGAAGAATTTCTTAATAAGATATAGAAATTAAATCCATAAAAGAAAAAAAATGTTTATTTGGCTACATTAATATAAAGAAAATTCTCTCTGACAAATTACACTGGATACAAATGTCTCAAACTAGAGAAGATGTTTGCAACCCATATAATCCACAAAATATTGGTATTCTTCTATAAGAAGATTCTCTGTAATAACTCCTGTATAATAAGTAAGAAAAAGACAAACACCACAATTTTTTTTAAAAACTGGCAAAGGATATGAATAGGCAATTTCTCAGAGGAAGAACCCAACTGACGATAAGCAGATGAAACAATGCTCAGGAAAATGCATAATAAAAGAGAAATCACCTTATAAACGACCTGATAAAATTTACAAAGGCTAATAATGCCAGAAGTTGATGAGGTTATGGAGAAACAGGGCTTCATATACATTACTAGTCATAGTATAAATTAGAAAAATAGTAATATTGTGCAGATTAATTTGACATCTTACAAAAATGAAGATACACAAACCTCATGACCCATGAGTTCTACTTCAAGACAGCTACCCTAGAGAAATACTCTTGCACTTGTGCACCAAATGACATGTACCAGAATGTTGATTGCTGCACTGTATGCAATGGGGGGAAAACTAGAAACATCTTGATTCTTCTCAGTAGGAAATGGAATATCATCTTAGACATTAAAATAAATAACAGATTTACATGGATCAATATGCATAACACCCAGAAACATAATATCTATTTTTTTAATCTAGTAAGCTTTATTAAATCTAATTTATCCTGTCATTTCCTACTTTTTCTTATTTTTGTTGATGGTAAAAATAAATTTTATTTTATTTATTTTTTATTTTTTTTTAAGTAAATTTTAAACATTGCCTTTATAACAACCCTTCTACTGCTTCAAATCTACTTGTTGGGTGCTTAATCATTTCAGTTTTACACAAGGTGGTTTTCTCCCCTGCTTCTCTATATCCCATTAAGTTCTTGTGCATATTCAGATATCTAGCCATCTCAGCTCCATTGCATCCTGGTATATTATTGCAAGTCTAATAACTGATCTCAACTCTTCAGACAGTCCCAGAACCAATTCGGTTTTACAATTCGTTCCTAATACTACAATATTTTTTGTTTCAGATATCTTTTTACCTCTCAGAATACCAAGAAAAATAGTCATTACCATTTACTATCTGGGTTGAAAGAACTTCTTTTTAAAAATTGTTTTTAAGTTGATTACAGATCACTTACAAACAAAAATAAAGGGAAGTAGAGACTTAAAATATTTAATAGAGCTTAAATATAGCAAACCAAATTTTTATTCCATATTTTCCTGGGTTTGAAGATATCTACTGATTGATCAATAGATATATACCCAAAATGCGCAGGAGCCTCTGTATGTAACTAACTGTTATCAGTTGTCATGTGTGAACTTATACACTGATTCTAAATTTCAGATACATCTCTAATAGATTATAGCTTATCATTACTTCTTGTTCTTCTACTTGTGTCGTCAAGACAATACTTGAAGAGTTTTTTTTGTTAATCTTTGGCTTATAATTTTGTTGAAGAGGGAATGGACACCAGGCACTCCATAATTGCAAAATATTTTTACTGTTAGATTTGTATACACCTTTTAGAATGGCCAATCTAATTTCTTTAAAATATCATTTTCACTTTATTTATTTATGGCTGCATTGGGTCTTCGTTACTGCACGTGGGCTTTCTCTAGTTGTGGCGAGCACGGGCTACTTTTCCTTGCAGTGCGCGGGCTTCTCATTGCAGTAGCTTCTCTTGTTGTGAAGCCCGGGCTATAGGCTCGTGGGCTTCAGTGGTTGTGGCTCGCAGGCTCTAGAGCGCAGGCTGAGTAGTTGTGGCGCATGGGCTTATTTGCTCCACACCATGTGGGATCTTCCTGGACCAGGGCTCGAACCTGTGTCCCCTGCATTGTCAGGCAGATTCTTAACCACTGTGCCACAGGAAAGTCCCCCAATCCAATTTTTAAATGTCTGCATCATCTATTTCTTCTTGTTATCTCTCTAATACCTGCCTTCAGTATATGTCTACTAGAAACCATGTCAAGAAAATTCTGATACACAGATGAAAGAAGAGATGAAAGAATACTGTCATGTACCCCTTTAGAAAAAAATGAGATGGCCTAGCTGATCAAAAAAATATTGCACAATGAAGACTTTCTGTTGAATAAGTAACTGGATGAAAATGCTGTATTTTCTTTTTGTCCGTAGAAATATATTATTCAGGGCTTCCCTGGTGGTGCAGTGGTTAAGAATCCGCCTGCCAATGCAGGGAACATGGGTTCGAGCCCTGGTCTGGGAAGATCCCACATGCCGTGGAGCAACTAAGCCCGTGCACCACAACTACTGAGCCTGTGCTCTAGAGCCCTCGAGCCACAGCTGCTGAAGCCTGTGTGCCACAACTATGAGCCTACACTCTAGAGCCCGCGAGCCACAACTACTGAAGCCCGCGCGCCTAGAGCCTGTGCTCCGCAGCAAGAGAAGCCACCGCAATGAGAAGCCTGCGCACCACAACAAAGAGTAGCGCCCGCTCACCACAACTAGAGAAAGCCTGCGCGCAACAGTGAATACCCAAAGCAGCCAAAAATAAACTATTAAAAAAGAAATATTCAGTCATCCTTGAGCTTGAGAAAATCTATGTAGGATACCATTATCTGAAAGCACAGAGTCTGAGCTTTTACATGTAATGATCCATTTCACCATCTTCGTTTGTGTCTCAGGTGCTGCTATCTCACTCTTTGCATTCATCTTTGGATTAATCTAATAATTATGAAATATTTTCCTCTGTTGATTTTCTTTTCTTTGCCAAGGAAGGCCAAGGAACAAAAACAAACAAAAACCTGAATTCTCAACTGTGTTCAGTTAAAGCTGAAATCAGGCAACAAAGATGGTGGATGGTGTCTAGACTTCTTTTATACCTTCTTGAGAGAAGATGCGATACTTTGGGCAACACAATGAAAAAGCTGAAAGTTGGTGTCATCGTGATATTTATTTCACTATTGCATCATTCTTCAGAACAGTTCCATCCGTTTATTTTCTTATTATTTTAATCTTTTTCAGTACAGTTAGGAATAATTGATGAGTAATGATGACATAATTTCTAGAATTTTGAAATAGCATAATATATCTTAGATTTATAAAAAGATCCAGTGGACCCATTACAGTAATTGCAAGATAGAGTGAGTTTTTTTTCTGTTTTTAAAAATATATATTTTCTGTTTTGTTCCTGTGGAATACTTCTAGAAAAAACGTAGTCATGAGATATCAATCTTTATAAATAGTTAAAACTGCTTAACAGTGAAAATTAAAAACTAAAATTGTTTTTCAAGTGGACCCTAATGGTATACTGAGGTTTAAACATTAGGTGCAGGTGAGAAGCATTTTATAAAATCTGTTGTGATCATTTCCACATGGCTGCATAGGTATCTTTGGTGCTGTTTTTAAACTTGCAGACAGTTTATTTAAGTATGACACTATTAATAATAAAACTGAGTTGGCAAAGAATTTCTAGGTAGATATTAATCATAGCCAGCTTTTTCTGATATACTTTTCTGAATCCTTACATCCAGAAAGTCTTGGTATATTCGGTTAATGACCCCATGGAGAGTATATATGTGTTACATAATAAAGAAAAGCATCACCTCTGTGATTCTGGACAGTCCAGGCTGACAAAGATGAACACTTGCATATAGGTCAAACTAGCTAAATATAGAACAGCCATTTTCCAAGGCTGTTGCCAGGGGCTCAACAGCATCAGCTCTGTTTCTATGGGGGAAGACTTTGCAAATGGTAAGAACAGAGCTAGAAGTCAGTGAGTTGAAGAGAATTACATTGTGGAACTTTAAACTCTTTGGTAAAGGGTTTATTGATAATTCAGCTATATTAATCTGTGAACATTAATCTTGACATCTTCCTTACCTGATTCCTAATTTATTGCAGTAAGGACTTGCCTTTATTTAAGTAACACACCTGTAGAAATTGATGTTATCATACTCAGTAGGTTGGCGGAAGGGACCTGATGACAAGTCATAAGATTAGCAAGGTTCTGAAAAGGTCAGAATTGTACTGAACTATGTTTAGGGAAGATTGCTCCTGTGATCATTAAATCAAGCACAGTATCCTTATTGTCTCTGGCTTCCCTTCCACATAGATGATTTTTGAGGTTGGACTGAGAAGGAAGTCATGATTCCAGTGGTAACATAAGGCACATTGATAGCAAAATTCATACATTATAACAGCTTTTTGTTTTATGCTGTATTGACAGACAACTTTGAATAAAAATGTTTTCTAAAAATAATGTAGAATCTCACAGCTTTTTAGTCACAAACAGGTGTGTCCTAGTTTTTCTTTGAAGACAGCAAGCATTAATGCTCTACTATAGAGAAGTGTTTGGCAAAGCTAAGGTTGTAGTTCCAATTCTTCATTCTGTCTTCTCTACAGATGGAAAGGTGAATAGTTTTTGGTGTTGAAATTATTTTAAGCAACAAGCTATCACTTATCATCAGACATCTGTTCAATAAATATGACAATAATTGAGAAATAAAGTTAATTTTTTCAGATTTTAATTTAGTTTTAAAACAATTGTGGAAAGAGAACAATTTGTAAGTTATGTTCAGGAAAAAATATAATGAAACTTAGTTAAATTTTGGAACCTTAATGAACACATGAATATCATCTTGCATAAGAATGCATTAAAGAATGAACAATACTCCAAATAATGAATAAAAAATGTAAGTGTTATAAGATACTGTATCTATTTTTTGTTTATTATTATGAAGTAGAACTAACTTTTCTGGTGTACCGTTTTATAGATTTTAACATGTGTATAGTTTCATGTAACCACCACCAAAATTACATGCAGAACATTTACATCACCCCCCAAAATTCCCTCATGCTGTCCCTTTGCTAATAACTCCTGGTAACTACTGATCTGTTTCCCATCCCTATACTTTTGTCTTTTTGAGTGTCATATAAATGGGATCATAGTATGTAACTATGACTGATTTCTTCTTTTTGAGACTGGCTTCTTTCACTCATCATATTGCCTTTGAGATTCATCCAAGTTGTCGCATGTATCAAACATCCCTTTTTACTGTCGAGTAATATTCCATCTTATGGATGTACCATAGTTTGTTTATTCACTCACCCACTAGAGTGCATTTGGGTTGGTTCTAGTTTGGGGCAGTTATGAGTAGAGCTGCTATAAACCAAGGAGTGGAATTGCTTGATCATACAGTGTTTATCTGTTTTTAATTTTTTTTGATATGTATTCAGATGTGTTTTAGATCCAATCCAATTTCCTTCAGGTCATTTTTAGAACTGTTTTTCTTCCTACTTCTGATGTAACATTTCATCTTTTATCTTTGTCATGTTTGCTTGATCCTTTTTCCTTTGGGTTGCCTTTATTGGAGTCATCTTCTGGTATTGTAGCCCAGAATCTGTCTTGCTTTTATATGCCTCCAGCTTAATTATATGATTCATCTTCTTATGGAATCTAGTTTGCTACTATACTCTTCTTTACCATTTGTAGATGACTTTCAGATCTGTCTTTCTCACCTGTTTTGTTCAGTTTATATCTTATTCTCTGGAGGACATTTCTAATTAGATGTCCTGTTAACTCTTTAATCTTCTTATGGTAGAAACTTAAAAAAAATTATTTTCCCTTCTGTCTTTTCCCTTCTACAGCTTTCTTATCATAAGTACAAGATAATTTCTTACCTTTGCTGTTACTTCCCCTTCTACTTGCAGGCAGTAACCAAACCTAGGACTTTGCTTTTTAGTCATCACTACTCCCAAACTCTCCCAGAACTCTCTTACAGATTCTGTTTACCTCATTTACATACCATTGTTTGTCACTGACCTTCCAACTACGTATTTTCCGTTTCCATCCTAAAGTCAGGATTAAAATCATCTCACATAAAGAGCATTCTGCTTTTGCGTGTGTGTGTGTGTGTGTGTGTGTGTGGGTTTGTGGGGGGAGAGAGAGAGAGAGAGAGAGAGATTCAATAGAAAGGCCTGCTCCCTGTTGTGATAGTACTATAACTTTTTTTTCTCATGTTAGGTAAATTTTATTATCCCTTTTATAGGGCCTGGATTGCCTCTTAGCTGTTTGCTCAAGTGGCCCTGCATGCTTCTAAATTCTTATCTGTTAGGCCTTCTCTTTCTCCTTCTACATGTCTTTGTTCAGGAATAATTTCTCATACCCCAAAACAAGTATACCTGTGATTTAGGAGGACACAAAGTTGTATTTGTAGGTAATATGATTGTCTACTTAGAAAATTCAAAAGAATCAACTAAAAAAACTTAGATGTTAGAAGAAAGTTAAGTAGCCAGATATAAAATAAATATACAAAAATTAATATTTCTTCATATATACTGTTTTTGAAATATAATGTAAAAATCCCATGCACAACTGCAACCAAAAAACATAAATAGTTAGGAATGTTATGAATGAATTAATATGACAAAAAGTACAAAACTTTATTGGGAGATGTAAGAGACGAATAATTGGAGAGACATATTCTTAAGAACTGAATGTGCTATAAAGATATTAGTACTTCCTAAACTGATTTAGAGATTGAATCTAATTCCAATCAAAGCTTGGCTTTTTTGTTTATTTTTTACTTTTTTTGTTCATTTTTCATTGGAGAAAGTTGTTTTTGCTCTAGTAGAATGATTCTAATAATCATCAGGAAGTAAACATGGTTGAAAGTAGCCAAGACAGTTATAAAAAAGAAGAATGTGTGGAGGGTAAGAGCTTGCCCAAACTACTGCTATAGTCCATAGTATAGGCTGGAAATAGTCTAGCATATATAAAAATATAAAGCCTGATAGAAATGGCATCTCAATCAATGAAGAAAAGGTTATTTAGTCAACAATATTGGATCAGTTAGTTAACTCTTTGAAGAATTACTTGGATTCTTAATTCACTTGTACCATATACAAAAATAAAATTCCAGATAGACTAAAGAATTATATGTAAAGTAAAAATTTACAAGAGAAGAAAATGTAGGTGACTACCAGTGTCTGTAATGGGAGAGGATTTTAAGGATAAAAGTAATGGAAAACATCATAAAAACAAAAATTGATAATGTTGGCTGTTTAAATAGTAAAAATACATTTTTTAAAACCCTTCCATTTATCAAAAATATACCATAAGTAAAATTAAAAGGCAAATAGCAAACTGGGATAAACGTTTATAACAAAGATAATAATACCCTTAATATATAAATAATTTTTATAAATCAATAAAAATTATTAAATCCCAACAGAAAAATGTACAGAGGACATGAACAAATAATAAGAGAAAATTTATCAATGGTAAAAAAAATGATTTTAAAAAGTGCTAGCCTCGTCAATAATTAGACAAATGCCAATTAAAAATGATTGAAAAATACCATTATTCATCCATCAAGTTGATAACTACTTTTAAAAATTTCTAGTATTCATTACTTTCGAGGATATACCAAGATAGTCACTGTCATATACAGTGGTAGGATTGTTAAAAAATGATAAAAACCTTTCTAGAAAAATATTTGAAAGCCTATTTCAAGAGCATTAAAATACGCAAAACACCTTTTAACATAACAATTTGCCTTCATGAAGTAATCATACATATTGTCAAAGATTTAAGTATAAAAATGTTCATTGCGGGCTTCCCTGGTGGCGCAGTGGTTGAGAATCTGCCTGCTAATGCAGGGGATACAGGTTTGAGCCCTGGTCTGGGAGGATCCCACATGCTGCGGAGCAACTAGGCCCGTGAGCCACAACTACTGAGCCTGCGCATCTGGAGCCTGTGCTCTGCAACAAGAGAGGCCATGGTAGTGAGAGGCCCGTGCACCGCGATGAAGAGTGGCCCCCACTTGCCAAAACTAGAGAAAGCCCTCGCACAGAAACCAAGACCCAACACAGCAAAAATAAATTAATTAATAAACTCCTACCCCAAATATCTTCTTTAAAAAAAAAAAAAAAGTTCATTGCAACAACTTATTGATACTAAAAACTTAGAAATTGTTAAATATGTGACAGTAAAGAAGTAATGTGGAGTAGGGGAATTAAATTGTGAAACCAGTCGTATGATGAAATATTATGGAGCCATTAAAAATCATAATGTATAGCTGTATTTATAGACATGGGAAGGGGCTTAAGATAATATCTGGGCTGAAAAAAAGAGATACAAACTTTTTAGGTAGTACCAAATTAATAATATCAGTTATTTCTAGCTAGTTGAATTTTGGATGATTGAGATTTCTTTACATCTTTTGGTATTTTTTCCAAGTTTTCTATAGTGATCATGTATTTTGCAATTAGAACCCGAAATAACAATTTTAAATTGTTTTTAAAAAACAGTTAATGTTCAAGAGAATACAAGATGCAGTGAGTTTCCAATTTTTAATTAAAATAAAACAAATAAATCTGCATTAACAGCATTTATGTTTAAGCAATATAATATAGTTTATTTTTAACTTATTTCTATTTGTTTTATAACTTTTGCTCAGTTAACATCTAATACTTTCATAATAAAATTTTTAAGTCTATTTAAAAGAAAAATGATATCCTTGCCAGAGTTTTAGTGAGTACCAACCATATCTAATCTTGAATCTCATTATGCCCATCATTTATCCCATCCGTATGTTGTCATATTTAGGTTATGTTCATTTTCACCTGTTTTGTTTTGCTAATCCCTAATGGTTTTTGTTTAAAAAAAAAAAATCTCTGCAATGCATTTCCCCCTTTGGTTCCTAACAAGAGACTTAATTACTTAAATATAAATTGCTAGAAGGTCCATGTTAACCTAGTGAATTATTGGCATTTAAACGTATTTGCATCTATTAAAAGTTCAAAGTATATAAACTGATTTCTTTTAATGATAACTCTATATCTGACAAAGTAAAACAGAAATCACTATGTAGAAGAAACAGCATCTGCTTGACCATGTTCTTTTTATAAACTTTGTCTCTGTTCTCACTTTACTGTTCAGAAGAAGCAATCTGTTTTCATATGATATAACTGAATATGAATCAAGTTCAGTATCTTCTCCCATTTGCCCAATTCCCAGTCCACCTCTGTGTGGAGTTACTTTTCAGCTATATAGTATGACAAATATTAAACTTACTGCTTTGGGGGCTATCCTCTCACCAAAACTCAGGGAAAATGGGAGGGAGCTGCCATTCATTGACTTAAGAAATGCTTGACAGTTCTTCTTTCAAAGAGTGAGATAAGAAATGTGTGTGAATGAATAGTTAGTTATGATGGACTATTCACTTTCATCAGTATATAATGTGTGTTTTCTTTTTATGTCTATTAAATATGAGGTTCTGGAATGCCTTTTCACTTTGCAGAATTCGGAGACTGCAGTTCCAACACCTTTGAGAGGGCAGCAATCATGATTATACTGGCTACATTTATTAGTCAAAAAGCGAGAAAGCTTTGTTTTGCTCTTTTCATTAGTTTGTTTAATAATATATTCAAATTATAACCTTTAATGTTATTTCTTTTACTAGCTTGGTGCTAACAGTGGTTTGCACATCATCATCTTTGATGAAATTGATGCCATCTGCAAACAGAGAGGGAGCATGGCTGGTAGCACAGGAGTTCACGACACTGTCGTCAACCAGTTGCTGTCCAAAATTGATGGGGTAGAGCAACTAAACAACATCTTAGTCATTGGTATGTTTGCTTGGTTTAAAAAAAAAAAGGTACTTTGATTTCAGAAACATTAGATACATAGGTTCTGAATTCAGATTTGTGTAGCTTGTAAGTATACTGTTTTGCCAGGGTTTCCAAATTAGAGTCAAGTGATTTTGAAGAATTTCACTATTTTAATGTCTAGCCTTAATAGGACAAATGAAAAATGGGTTTTAGTGACTCATGGATTTTTTTTTTCTTTTAATAAAACTCCTCACTTTTTTTAAAACTTTATTATTTTTGGCTGCATCGGGTCTTAGTTGGGGCACGTGGGATCTTTCATTGCGGCACGTGGGCTCTTCGTTGCGGCACATGGGCTTCTCTCTAGTTGTGGCATGTGGGCTTAGTTGCCCTGTGGCATGTGGGATCTTAGTTCCCCGACCAGGGATCGAACCCGCGTCCCCTGCATTGGAACGCGGATTCTTAACCACTGGACCACCAGGGAAGTCCCAACTCATGGCTTTAAACTTAGAGTTAACAGGTGAAAAAGGCTGCACGATGTAATGCAGTGGTTTTCAAACTGGGTCCTGTAGGCCTCCAGGAGTCCTCAGAGCTACTTCAGGGTCTGTGTGGCCAGGGTTTGAGCTTCAGATCATGCATCCCTATTATAACTTATCTTTTTAACTGCTTTATGTACTGAAGTTCTTCTTAAGATGACTTTCAAAACAAAACAAAACAAAAATTCTGCCATTTATGAAGGTTGAAAACCATTGGCCTGCAAAAAAGAGAAGGGATGTTGGGGTCAGACAGATCATGTTCACATTGCCCCTCTCTCACTTTGACAGTTTACTTACCTTCTCTGAACCTAAAATTTTCTTTTTAAATATTTGAAGCTTTCATTACATTTATGTTCCACTGGCCTGTACAGTAGTGAAATACTAAAGCAAAACCCCCAGGTATTTTCATTAGGTCGAGAACAAATGATATTTTTGAAAATGACTGCTTTTCTATTTGACTTTTATAAAATGTCCTCTTAGCTTGTCAGGGAAATTGCTATTCTTAAACATACTGAAGGGACATTTTATCTTATTTTTGAATTCTGATAATTTGTGTGTTGTTTTGTTTTAACAACTGCTCAGGAATGACCAACAGACCAGATCTCATAGATGAGGCTCTCCTTCGACCTGGAAGACTGGAAGTTAAAATGGAGATAGGTAAATAGATCTGTCACTGATTGGGGGAGGGGAGTGTAATTAGAGTTCGTTAGTAGGAGCAAAGTCATATAACTTAATATTTGTTAGAAAAGTTGTGTATCAGAAGCAGGTATTTACACACTTGAGTACCTGTAAGAAAAACATTAAGATTATAATAATGTCTATTTTATTTTCAATTTTATCAGGCTTACCAGATGAGAAAGGCCGACTCCAGATCCTTCACATCCACACAGCAAGGATGAGAGGGCATCAGTTGCTCTCTGCTGATGTAGACATAAAAGAACTGGCCGTAGAGACCAAGAACTTCAGCGGTGCTGAGCTCGAGGGTCTGGTGCGAGCAGCGCAGTCCACTGCTATGAACAGACACATAAAGGTCAGTAAAATCAACTACCATATTAGGAGTCTGCAGCCCTGTAAATACCATGCCGGTATTCTTTCTCTTTCCTTTCAAGCATACTAAGGACTAGGGTAATACTGACTTTTGATGGAGAATAGACATGGTAAAAGGTATAGGGATTAATTGTCAACTGCTAAATCTTCAAGTAGTTGGAAAAAAGATAATGGTAGCATCTGCCCCATGGTAGCCACTGACCCATTTACCTTAGGTTGCCACCATTTGATACAGACACATGAAGATGAAGATTTTGAAGAATTTTTTAAAAATTTGTGCTGTGTTGACTTGTAACATGACATAGGAAGTTGGATTTTCTACATGCTAGAATTATGGGGGCTGCTTCATTAAGTAAATATATTGAATACCTGCTATTTTCAAGGTGTTAAGCGGGAGACACAAAGATAATAAAGCATGACCTTTTCCCACAAGGAGTACAGAGTCAGAGAAATGGATATGTTTGCAAATTAATACAATAATGTTATTGATACTTTGGTAGAAATACATACAAAGGATACTTTCATTTTGGTAAATAAAACTTGATAAAGTGCATTTGATCCTTTACCATCGCTTCTCTTCAGGTTTTACTTATCACCTGTAGTTAGATGACTCCCAAATTTATGTCTCATCTCTTGAAAGTATCTTTCTCCCACTTTCAGATTTATACCAAATACCTCTACCTGGATGTGTTATCAGGTCTCAAATTTAATATTCCACAACCAAATTCACTTTGTTGTTGTTGTTGTTGTTTTTTCTCACTACTTTCCTTCCTGCTACTACTTCCCTGTTTATCCCAATTTCCCAAGCTTAAAACTCCAAGATTATCTTTGATTTCTACCACTCTATTGTGTCCTACATCAAGTTATTTGCCAAATTTTGTCAGTTCTAACTTGGCAGTATCTTTCAGTTCTCATTGCCACTACCTGTCTTCTGTTTGATTAACCTTCCTGTTTCACGCCATTCTATTCTTCAGAAACTTTCAGTGACTCACTGTGATCTGCAGAACAAAGTACAGAAGTCTTAGTCTGGTCTTTAAGGTCCTCTTAGATCTGACCCTAAATTGGCCTTTCCTGATGTGTTCCCAGTTATTCTCCATACACTTTATGAATTTATTTATTTTATTTTTGGCTGCGTTGAGTCTTCATTGCTGCACACGGGCTTTCTCTAGTTGCAGCGAGCGGCGACTCTCTGTTTCAGTGTGCAGGCTTCTCATTATGGTGGCCTCTCTTGTTACGGAGCACGGGCTCTAGGCTCGTGGGCTTCAGTAGTTGTGGTGCATGGGCTTAGCCGCTCTGCAGCATGTGGGATCTTCCCAGACCAGGGCTCGAACCCGTGTCCCCTGCATTGGCAGGCGGACTCTCAACCACTGCGCCACCAGGGAAGCCCTCCATACACTTTAGCCAAGCTAAAATATTGAATATTTACCAGTCATCAGATATTAATGTATTTTTCTACTTCTTTGCTGTTACCTCTTTTTTTTTTTTTCCCTTCACTGAGAACGTTTACCCTCTATGTTTACTTATCTTTTCAATACCTGGCTCATGTACCACCACTTTCTTCAAACTTTTTCTCATTCTCCCTTTCAAGAATGGTATGTTCTGTTCCTTCTTGAACTAGTAGTGTATTGGAAATTCCCTGGTGGTCCAGTAGTTAGGACTTGGTGGTTTCACTGCAGTGGCCCAGGTTCAATCCCTGGTGGGGAAACTAAGATCCTGCAAGCCACACAGTGTGGCCAAAAAAAAAAAGAAATAGTAATGCATCATTTACAGTACCTTCTGTTGACTTTCAATCAGTGGATTTATCTAGCCTTGTGTGTGCCAGACACTGTACTAGGGGTGAATGCTCCAATTGCCTACCCTTGAGCAGCTCACAGTCTAATCCTCCACATGCAGTAATAGAAAGTACATACGGGGTAAGGAAGTGAAAAGGTGTCAGGTGTGGTCAGCTTGTCGGGTGAGAGGAGCCTTCACAGAGGAATTTCTGGGTGGATATGTTTCCTGATGGAGTCAGGCATTTTAGGTAGAAAGAACAAATATGCAAAGGAACAGAGACACACAAACAGCATGGTGTGTTAGAGTAATTCAGTACTGCTGCAGCATAAAAGGTAGGGAAGGGGAGGTAGAAAAAGACATGGGGGATAAGTCAGGAGGCTAAAGCAGGGGATGGAGCACAAAGAGCCTTTTATACTGTGCTAGGAAGTATGGACTTCTTTTCTGTGAGTAGTGCTAAGCCATTGAAGAGTTTTAAGAATAGCAGTGACATAGTGTTAAAACATAAGCTCACTCCGGCAGCTTTGTCGAGTGGAGTATTTAGGGGAGTGAAGTTGGTGACATAAGGCAAGAGAGGGGAACTTGTATAACAATTCACGCAGGAAATAGTAAAAGCCTGAACAGTCAGGTTGTGTATGTTTTATTCGGGTATACCCTGGCAATGGTTTTAAACCAAGGGTTGGTAAATTGTGGCCCATGGGCCATATCCAGCCAACCACCAGTTTTTATAAATAAAGTTTTTTTGGAACACAGCCACCCCTGTTCATTTATGTATTGTCTGTGGCTGCTTTCATGCTACAATGGCAGAGTTGAGTATTTGCAAAAGAGACTGCATGGCCCACAAAGCCTAAAATATTTACTATCTGGCCCTTTATGGAAAAAGTTTGTCAACCCCTGTTGTAGACTTTAAGTCCATATCTTATTCATTTCTGAATCTCCCACACTATTTCATATAGGTCTTAATACTGAGAATACGGTAGCTGTTTAGTAAATATTTTTTAAATTAGTAAATATGTATTCTGTATCACACTCTATCTATAAGCCATAGTTCCCCTACATAATGGAACTGACTTTGTTCTAGCTCAAGAATGCCATAATGGAAGAGGCCACTTTAGACAAGATGGTAAACCTTTTTAAAATACCGGAGACCCAGTGGGGAGGAGGATACTAGTACTACTGCATTAAAACAAAACAAAAAAAAATTGAGAATGCCAAAGGACTGGATAGTGTGTGAAATATAGTATTGGGTCCTTTATAGAATGGATCCATTCATTTCATTCATCCATTCGTTCTCCTTGTCATAAGAAATGTCTTAGAAAAAGTGATGGTGACTTCAAGAAAAATTGTATAAATGATGTGAAAATTGCTCCCCACCATACTGATCTTTCACCTCAGACCACATCAGTGCTTCTTGATACTATAATCCACAATAGCTAGTTTATTAGGTATCAGATTTTTCATATGCGTTAGCCACTGAATTTTTATCTTATTTAGTCATTTGTCATTTTTATCACAATAATCTTATCCCAAAGTGTCTCTAAGCTATTGTCAAGAAACATGCTTTCTTTAAGCATGTATTGGATTTATTTACACACAAGGCAATGAGAAACAGTGGAAAAATCACAAGTTTTGTAGTCAGAAGGTGTGGTTATGTGTTACAGTTCTTCCCACTTTTTTTGTTTCTGATTTGTCAAGGGGAAATAACTACCTATTTCATCAAGTTTCTGTGAAAATGAAATCAAATACTGTTTGTGGAAGTGCCTTACAAACTATATAAATGTTTACTTCCATTTTTGTTATTATTGGCTGATTTGAGAGGATACTGTATACATCCTTTTCAATATCTGAGTTTCTGATTTTTGTTGACTATTTGCAGTTATAATATTTCTGATTTAAAGCTAAAGTGTTCGCCACCACTGTACAGAATATGTTATCCTTTTAGATTTGCAAGTAAGAAGTAGTGCAAATAGTGGACATTATTTCCCTCACTTTTTCCATGTGGTTGAATTATCTTTAATTTAAACTTCAGATGATGCATATAGGCTTGTGATCAACACCTTTTGTACCAAACAGCTTTTGGTTTTTTTGGGTATCTGTGGAATATCTAATGCAAGGGACTTCACAGGTACTTCGGGGAAGGGAGAGATATCCAAGACACTAACCTCACTACCAAAAAAGAAATAGTACTAAAAAAAAAAAAAAAAGAAAGAAATAGTACTAACATTTACTTTCTTTTCCACATTTAAAAAATCTGCACTGTCCAGGTCTTCAAGCATTGTTTTCCCAGCAAGACTGTTCCTCAGTTGAACAAAAGACACACAGTTTTAGTATTCTCATTTCTGTACATATTTATAGCTTTATTAGTAGTGATTGATGAGTAAGTATTTAATTTGAAACTTATGACTTACAGTTGGTGTAGAACTTATACACAGCGTTCATCTGTTTATTATGAGGTTCTTTGTTTGTAACATTTAAAAAGCCGTTATTGGGAATTCCCTGGCAGTCCAGGGGTTAGGATTCAGTGCTCTCACTGCCAGGACCTGGGTTCAGTCCCTGGTCGGGGAACTGAGATCCCGCAAGCCGACTGGCATGGCCAAAAAAAAAGCCATTATTATGTTATTTTGCTTCCTTTTCAAAAGAATTAGGTTTAAGCAAAGTCAGGTGGAATAAACTAAACAAGTCTTCCCTGTTAAACTGTTCTTTCAGGTTTTTTGAAGCAAGTGGAAAATCCAGTCATGAACACCTGATGTGCATGTCATTTGTGCTTGAATCCATGTTTGTGGTCAACTAAAATTCATGTGACATTCAGTTGTTTTTAGCTTGAAAGGAATTTCTGCTTCAGGTAGAGAAGATAACACAGATTTCTTCTGCTCTAATCTGTTGTAAGGAAATAAATCGAGGACACACACACACACTTTACAACTGAATCAAAGCTGATTTATGTTTGCAGAATTTCAATAAAATTCTTTTTTATTTTCTGTAGAATTTTGAATGATTAAGGTCATTCTACCCTTAATTTAAGAGGAATGATAAGAACTTTGAAAGGTCAGATTTAAAAGGTTATGAAATTTAAGTGTGACCACTGGATATTTGCTAGTGTTGAAATACAAGTTTATTAGTTTCTGCAGGTATAAGCTGAAAGATGTTGCCTCTTCCATATTGATTAGCTGTTATAAATAAAATGCAGAAAAAAAATCACACTAATTCAGACAAATAAGAAAAGGTTTTCTGAATGAGTAAATATTCAGAATTGTAGATATTTTTAAATAACATTTTGAGATTTTGACAAAATAGTAAAATAGTAAAAGTTAGCCAAGAGAAGTCCTTAGAAAAATTATTTTAATGAATAGGTATGAAAGGTTTATCATTGTAGTATTGATTACTTACAATTAGGTGACTTCTGAAATTCCTGGAGTGTCTAAAAACAACTTGTTCTAAAATAACTGTCCCCCAGCCATCTTAATTCACTTTAATTCATTGGGTGAGTCCTTTCTTAGTAGTAAAAATGCAAGGTTCACACCAGCTCCAGTCCTGAAATCTGTCATATTTTTCAGCAAATGCTGAAAGATAGACAAGATTTTCCCTTCATATTGCTATATGTTTCAGTCATTTGAATTCAGTTTCACTCTAAAAGGAAATCATAATAGTATTTCATAACACTGTTATGAAAATGCTTGCCTATGCCTCCCTATGTATATATGAGAATCATTTTCTAGGATAGATAGATAGCCAGATGGATTTTTGAAGACATGGTTACATTGTCTTCTAGTTTCTAGTGTTTATTCTCGTTCCTTTTACAGGTGACCTGTTTTTGTCTCTCAAAAAGGTTCTAGAAATTTCTCCTCACCTTTGGTGTTCTGATAGTTTACAACACTGTGTCTAGACAGATGTGGGTTTCTTTTCATTTACCCTGATCACTCATTGAAACCTTTAAATTGCAAAGATACACCTTTCTTCAGCCGGAGAAATTTTTTTTCTCCTTTTATTGTTTTTTTCTATCATTCTTTCTCTTCTTTCCTTCTGAGACTCCTCTTAGATCAGTGTTAAAACTTCCAGATACATGTTCCATGCTTTTTAACCATTCTCTCTCACTTTCTGTCATTTCATGGGATTTGGGGCAGGAAGGGAGACAAAAGTGTTCGGTTTGCCATCTTGATCTAGTTTTCTGACAGAGTTCTTTTTGTCCCATAAGGCTGAGTTTTACAAAATGTTTGTCATTTTATTTGTCTCAGCAGTCCATTCCTAAAGGAACATGACTCATATTTTATAATAACCTTTGGAAGGTTGATACTGCTTAACATACTTTGGTTTTGTAGTCAGATTTTTTTGAAGATATGTTTTTTTAAAGCCCATAGTACCATTTTAAAAATTATACTCACTTGCCTTGTGCTATTGGGAGTGAGCCCAGTCACATTAAAAAGTGTGTTGGTATCTCAATCACTCATCAGGTCCAGGCAGCTCCAAGTGCTGATAAAGGCCTTGATGCTTCTCCAGATGTCTGTTCTAAGTGGTAGCTTCAGGTGCAATAAGCAGAATATTTGGAGCTGGCACATAGATTCTCAAGCACAGAGTATGAGTAAAAATCAAAGTTGTAGGTCCTTGGTCTCCTAGAATAATGGTTCACAAACCTGGTTGAGCATCAGAACCACCTGTGCACTTTATAAAAATGTAAATGCATGGACCCTGTGCTGGACCTGTTAAATCAAAATCCTGCAGGGTGGGGCTGGGCATCTGTATGAGTATGTAGGTGTGTGTGTGTGTGTATCTTTAAAGACTCTAGGCATTATTCTGATAGGCAGCCGAGGATGAAAACCACTGTTCCTAGAGACCCCCTCTATATAGTTTCTCCTCCTCGTGCCTCATTTTGAAAAAAAACAAACAAACAAACAAAAAACGCTATCCAGTGTCCTTTGGTAAAGACATGTGATAATTTACTTGACTGGTACCCTCTTCATGGACATTTAATTTGCTTCCAGTCTTCAGCTATTACAAATTACTCTAGTAGATATCTTGGTACATATAACTTTGTACACATTTGTGAGTATATTCATGGGATAAACACCTAGAAGTGGAGTTGTTCAGGCAAAAGGCATAATATATGTATATGTAGGTGTGTGTGTGTGTGTGTGTGTGTGTGTGTGTTTGTGAATTTGAGAGAGATTTTTTTTGTCTGTGGAAATATGCCTTTTATATCCTCAGGTGTTATATTCTTAGGCTGAAAATATCATTAAATCTTGGAAGTCCTTAACATTTTGTTTTCATTTCTAATCAGGCCAGTACTAAAGTGGAAGTGGACATGGAGAAAGCAGAGAGCCTGCAGGTGACAAGAGGAGACTTCCTTGCTTCTTTGGAGAATGATATCAAACCAGTGAGTATGAATACCAAGTGATGTATAAGCCAAAAATAATAATAATAATTCAGGGGAAAAATAAGTGCCATGTTACCCAATATTTTGGAAGGTTATATCACATGTAGTTTTTAAAGAATCATAAAATCTCAGTACTGGAACTGTCCAATATAAGAAACATCTGTTCAGTAACTCTGATGGCTGGGTAATTAACCAAGACTTACTGAAATATTTCTCATGATAGGGAGCTCACCATCTTGTAAGGCAGACCATTCAATTTTGAGACTTTCTAATTATTAGTTCTTAAATTGTTTTGAACTAGAAATAGTTTTCTCATTGGTTCTTATATAATCTGAAGCTACAGAAACCTAAATTCATCCTAATTCATCCATCCTTCATATGTTAGTTATTATGTTTAAAATTAATTCTCATCTCCTTTCTCTCTCCCTTTCCCCACCCTCCTCCAAGGCATCCCTTTTTCTTGCTCAATACCTCCAGTGCCTCTAACTGCTATAGTTTCTAAAACTTTTAACCATTTTCAGTGCCCTTTTTTAAAAAGGTGTCAATTTTCTTAAAATATACTCAAAACTCAATAGTCATAGTTGGAGTTTTAGAATTATAAGGTCATTAGCCCATTTTCCTATAAAACAACCACTCATGTTTGAGTAAACATTATTTGGAGTCCTATATTAATACAAAAACAAATTGTAGAACCTTAAAAAGGTGTGTATGTTGTTTTTCTTTCTTCAATGGACCTTGGGTGCACAGAATTGGATTAACCTTAATCTTTAATTCATGACATACTGTCATTAGTCTCAGTGTGTAAAATAAAATATGGTATGTATTGATTTTTTGAGACTTGCTATTTTATTACATATTCTATTATCAAGTCATCTATATGATTGTGCTATGCCTCATTTATTTTCATTGCTGAATAGCATTCTATTGTGTGACTAACACAATTTGTCTGTTTTCCTGTCAATGGGCAGTTGGAACGTTACCAGTTTTTTGTTATTACAAACAACTGCTGCTAAAGCATTCTTGAATGAGTTTCTCCTAGATATATGTTTAGGAATAAAATTGCTGGGTTGCTGGGTATATGAATGTACAACTTCAAGCTAAGACTGTCAAGCGGTTTTTTTCAGTGGTTGAACCAATAAACACTTCCCCCAATAATGTAAAAGAGATCCTGTTCTCTACATCCTCTACAACACTTGGTATTGTCAGACTTACTTTTTGCCATTCAGTTGGATGTAAAATGGGATCACGTTTTTGTCTTGATTTTCATTTCACTGATTACCTATGAAGTATTTCTCCATATGTTTATTGGCCATATGAGTATCTTCTGTGAGATGCCATTCATGTGTTTTGCCTATTTTTCTGTTGTATTGTTTAGTTTTATTTGATCTGTATAAGTTCTTTATATATCCTTGACAATAATTATTTGTTGCAAGTATCTCCTTTAAAGACAAAAATCAACTTGTTTTAGCCCTATCTGCTTTTTTTAAATTAATTAATTAATTTATTTATTTATTTTTGGCTGCGTTGGGTCTTTGTTGCTGCGCGTGGGCTTTCTCTAGTCGTGGCGAGCGGGGGCTACTCTCTGTTGTGGTGTGCGGGCTTTTCATTGTGGTGACTTCTCTTGTTGTGGAGCACGGGCTCTAGGCACGCGGGCTTCAGTAGTTGTGGCTCACGGGCTCAGTAGTTGTGGCTCACGGGCTCAGTAGTTGTGGCTCACGGGCTCAGTAGTTGTGGCTCACTGGCTTCAGTAGTTGCGGCGCACAGGCTCTAGAGCGCAGACTCAGTAGTTGTGGCGCACAGGCTTAGTTGCTCTGTGGCATGTGGGATCTTCCCGGACCAGGGCTCAAACCCGTGTCCCCTGCATTGGCAGGTGGATTCTTAACCACTATGCCACCAGGGAAACCCCCTGTCTGCTTTTTTATGACTATTCTGACTTTTAACTGACTTTTCAAAAGTTACTCAACAGTGGAAATGGTTTAATCTTTTGCTGTTATTATTTGTAATAGTTACCAAAAATATTAGAGCCCAGCCTAACTGATCTATCTTAAAATTTTTTCAAGACAGATGATTTGGCTACAAAGAAAGGGGCAACTAAGATAACTTAGTTAAGTAAGCAGTAACTCTTATTTATTCCAAGGGTCTGGGGGATAAAACAAAAACTGAAATGACAGGATAAGTAAGGATGACTCATACATATTATATAGCTTGGGAGGGTCACTGTTTTCTGGTTCACGTATCTCAACTCTGTTAGACAAAAGCCAGCCAATCTACATATTTCCTACAACAGCCTTCCAACCAGTATTTATTAGGCTCTTACTTTATAACTTTTTACACAGCCACTGCATTTACCATATTCAGATCAGGGAATAAGAACTTTACTCTGTACTCAGGAATCAAAGCACTAGTGTATGCAAGGACCAAAGAGTGGTCTGAAAAATGATTTGGTGGCAAAGTAATAGAGTGATGAGACCACTGTTTATACTGTTTATAAACAGTATTACAAAGGATGACTTTCTGTGAGGTCCAAGTTCTAAAGAACTGTTAAAGTTATTCCATACATTGGGGAGTGAAAACTTGACTTGAGGGTTGTGATAATTTTTTTAAATTAGAAATTGTCAAGCTGTATGAGCTTTATATTACATTGGGTTATATTTTCCTACTCATTTCTTCTCCTGTTAACCTTGTGGAAATGCTATTCAATTAAGTAAATAAGTACTAAAGTTTTTAACTACTTTTGGTAGCTGGTTTGATGGGAGTTACAATTTGAGATTAGAAGTTGAAAATGAAAAGGGATGTGATTTATGCCCCAATATATAGTACAAATGAAATGATTATATATAGCAATTGCTTTTCTTTCCTTTCCCTAACCCTTCAATCTTCATTACCTCTGCTCATTTCTAGCTCGTTCTAAATCTTACATTTACACACACACTTACCTTTTGGTGCGATTCGACTTATATCCCCTACCACCAAGCGTATGTGGACAAGATCTCCTCATTACCATTTCATATTTCCATTTTAATATCTGACACCTACAGTCAGTGTTAGGATAGTATCTTTGTGTGCTGAGCCAACTGTTTCTAATTTCTAAATCCATATTCTCTCTTTCTCTTTGCTCTTGACAGAAGGCCACAACCCATGTACTCCTTATAGAAACAAGCACATTGGAACATACCCTTTCTCAGGGATTGCAAGGGCTTGAGCCCTCACAGAATCTGAGCCTAGAATATATTTTTTATTCCATTAAGTCACGTGAAGCAGTTTTTGCCCCAATTGGGTAAAAAGTTAAATGAGAAATTGAAAGTTTTTTTTTTCTTTTCAGGCTTTTTATATTAATATGGGATATTGCTATAGCCCTAGCATGTAGGAATTATTACTCATCCTTTATACCTTTAAATACTTAATTTTTAATACTGACACTGAAAATGCTTTAAACTGTCCTTTTCCTTCATAGGCATTTGGCACAAACCAAGAGGATTATGCAAGTTACATTATGAATGGTATCATCAAATGGGGTGATCCAGTTACTCGAGTTCTAGAAGATGGGGAGCTGCTGGTCCAACAGACTAAAAACAGTGACCGCACACCATTGGTTAGCGTCCTTCTGGAAGGTGAGAAAAAATGATGTGATGGCATCAAAAGCTGAAAAAAGAAAAAGAAGCACTTTTACAAAACCATTTAGCACATTCCAGAAAAATGAATTATTTTCAGGTCTAAACCTGTTCATGATTTGAAAATAGCAACCCATTCTGTGTTCCAATATTGTGCACGAATTTAAATCTTCTTGGGTTAGAATGTTACTAATGAATGATAGCAACTAGTTTTCTTATAAGATTGTATCTAAATTTCTGTTACTTAATAGACTCTATGATACCACATAATATTCAATTCAATTAAAAAAATATTCACTGAGTATTTACTATGTCTTAGGCATTGAACTGGTTGCTGGAGACACAAAGACATTCACAGAGTTGAGTCTGGTCATGAAAAAAGCCATGTAAACAAATACCTGACTTCCATGTATGTGTGTAAGGGTATGTGAATGCAAGTCATTTTGCCCAGGGGTGGTCAAAGAAAGTGTTCAATTTAGATTTTGTAGGATCAGTTAGGATTTTACCAAGTAGACAAAAAAGGAAGGACATTCTACCAATTATTTTTTATAGTTATAATTAGTAGAACAACAGAAAAGTTCAGTGAGTCCACATGACAGGGGAGTCCAGCCCCTTCCAAAGGGCTACACATTAAGCCAAGACCTAAAGGATGAGGAGAAGCTGGGCAGGCATAGTAACTGCGGAAGATGTTCTAAACAGGGACCAGCGTGTGAAAAAGCCCTGGGCTGGAAGGAGACTGAAACAGAAAGGGAGGTTGGCTGAGACATGAGACTGAAGAAGTAGACAGGAGCCAGTTCATGCAAAGCCTTGTAGACCATGTTAACGATTTTTTTAAAAATTTATTTATTTATTTATTTTTAGCTGTGTTGGGTCTTTGTTTTTGCGCACGGGCTTTCTCTAGTTGAGGTGAGCGGGGGCTACTCTCTGCTGCGGTGTGCGGGCTTCTCATAGTAATGGCTTCTCTTGCTGTGGCGCATGGGCTCTAGGCACGTGGGCTTCGGTAGCTGTGGCGCACAGCCTTCAGTAGTTGTGGCACGCGGGCTCAGCAGTTGTGGCGCACAGGCTTAGTTGCTCCGCGGCATGTGGGATCTTCCCGGACCAGGGCTTGAACCCGTGTCCCCTGCATTGGCAGGCGGATTTTTAACCACTGCGCCACCAGGGAAGTCCCTGTTAGACTCTGTTTAGACTCTGTCCAGGGGGCAGTGGGGAGCCACTTGTAGGATTTTAAGCAGTGAAGTGACATGATCAGATTTATATTTTCAGAACATCATGACTACTTTGTGATAGAGAGAGGATTAGAGTGGCGAAAATACACGGGAAAGACCAATGGTGAGAAGCAGTTGCATTGGTTTTAATGAGAGCTGATTATGGTTTGAAGCACTGTCGTGGTAGGAGGGATGGAGTTATGTAGACCATTTTGAGAAATATCTAGGAGGGAGAATAAAAGAGACTTTATGATAATTAATTATTAAGCATAATTAAGCTAACATTCTTTGAACTCTTAACTATTTGCCAGTCAGTCTACTAGCACTTTACTTATACTTTCTCATTTAAACCCCACTTCAATCCTGTGAGGGCAGATGCTGCTGTTATCCCTATTTTGTGGATGAGGAAGCTGAAGCTTAGAAATAGTAAGTAGATTGAAAATGAGGAGAGATCAAACATGATCCCCAGGTTTCTGGTATTCACGGCTGGTAAATGCTATTGTTTACTAAGACTGGGAACGCTAGTAGAGAAGTACATTTCAGAAAGAAAGATCATGAGTTCAGTTTTGGACACATTAAGTTCATGGTTCCTATAGGATAATTGAATGGGAAATGTTGAGTAGCCCCCTGGATATGTGGGTCTAGTGCTTAGAAGAGAGGTCTCGCTGGCAGTATACATTCATGAGTTGTCAGTATGTAGACTGTTGTTGAATCCATGGGAGTGGATGAAGTCACTTACAGAAAGTGTAGGTTGAGAAGAAATGGGGGGCCTAGGACTAATCTCTGAGGAGTGTCAACATTTAAGGACTAAGTAGAGCAGGAAGAGTTGACAAAGGAGGTTGAGTAAGAATAACCAGAGAGGTAAGAGGGGGGGAAAAAGAGAATGTGCTGTCATAGAAGCCAAGAAAAGTATTTAAGGAAAGAAGAGAGGTATAGCTGATTGACTTTGCTGTACAGTAGAAACTAACACAACATTGTAAAGCAGCTATACTCCAATAAAAATTAATTATAAAAAAAAGAAAAAGAAATAAAGAGGAGAGTTATCAGTTGTATCAAATATTCCTGAGAGGCCAACAGATAAAGTGTTGGATTTGGTGATGTGGAGGCCATTGGTGACCCTGATGGGAGCCTGTCCCATGTAATGGCAATGGAAGCCATAGCGTTTGTTTGAGGATGGATGGAAGGTGAAGAGTGAAGGCAGCTGGCCTAGATGATTATTTAGGGAGGTTCCATATCGAAGGGAGAAGGCAGAGTAGTGTTGAGAGTAGTGAAGTCAAGAAAGAGGTTTTTTTTGTGTTTATTAAACTGTCAGTAGACTAGAGCATGTTTAAATGCCGTTGGTAAGGCTCCAGGGAAGAGGGAGGGGTGGAACATACGGGGGAGAGGGTACAGTCAATAATGTCAGGTTCCTTACAGATGTAGAGAACAAATGTATGGACACCAAGGTGGAAGGTGGGGTGGGGGGTGTGTGTGTGTGATAAATTGGGAGATTGGGATTGACATGTATACACTAATATGTATAAAATGGATAACTAATAAGAACCTGCTGTATAAATAATAAAATTTTAAAAATAATAATAATGTCAGGTTCCTGAGAAGATGGGAAAGAATGATTGGTCAGTTTATGGTTGGAAGAGGGGCACATCTTTTATTACACAGAAGGGAAGGAGGAGATGTCTAAATATAAGTAAGTTTGTAGCTTTGGTTGCCTTCATGAGAAGACCTGAGTCTTTAGTTTCCTAGCTCTTTAAGTCATGTTTGCTTCTAATAAGGCAGTTTTCCCTGCCCCTAATATTACCTCCTAAGAAGATTGTATTTTTTTGTCAGACAAATGATTTGATAGAACTAATAACATAGGTACTGATATGCATTTGAATGTATTCTCTTTTTTTTTAAAGAAGCAAAACGCTTGCATTTTGTGTATTTAGCCAGAAGTTTGAAAGATTAAGGTTATGTGAGAAAGAAAGAAAGAATATATTTCAACATACTTTTGAGAAGTGCTAATCAGTTCATTAAATTTAGTTGCTAATAAATAAGAGAAAACATGTCTGCCATGAAATTGTATCAGGAAATGTTAATGAGCAACTAGTGGAGGCCTCAGTACATTGTGGATAAAAGTTTAAACTTGTTTTATTCCTCTTTGCTTAGGTTGGCTTTTTTCCCCTGACTTGCTCGTATTGTTATGCAGGTCCTCCTCACAGTGGGAAGACTGCCTTGGCTGCAAAGATCGCAGAGGAGTCCAACTTCCCCTTCATCAAGATCTGTTCTCCTGATAAGATGATTGGCTTTTCTGAGACAGCCAAGTGTCAGGCCATGAAGAAGGTATCAGGATTTTTACTTTCATTTTAATTTCTTATCGCTTAGATGTGTGTACACGCGCGTGTTCGTGTGTACGTACACATGTACATATATATCTATCCTTGTGTGTGTATATATATATGCCATGGCAGTTATGTTCTTCTCAAGTAGAATTAAATTATCAGCAGAATTTGGTGGGAAACAGCAACTGTTTTAGACATAGTATTTAACTTTGTAATGCATTTTTATTAGAGTATCCTTATCTTCCAAATTATGCTTTGTTTAGTGTATATTATGATTAATTTTCATTTCTTAAGTTTGTATTGACTTGATTGAAAGATCACAGTTAAGAGTGTTTGAGTAGAGTGGAGCAAATTCATTTAGGATTTTTTAAGTTCTTTCATCAATGTATAAAATCAGACTAGGGTCAATTAAATTGACTGTATAGTTTGGGAAAGAACAGAGGTGTATCATTGGAAAGGTATTCTCAAAACCCCTACAGAAAGATGGTGGTATATTAGATTATATTAGTAATCAGTCTGCTTGGCAGGCTTAGTGCGGTCCTTGTCTTTTTGCCTTTCTCCAAGTGCCACTTGTCACCTTCTTAATACAGCTGCTTTGAACCACTGGTGAAAGTTAGAACAACATAGAATAGAATCCTAGCACTGAAAGAACTCTAAGATCGTCTGGTTCATCGCTCTTACATTCAAGCAAGTACCATGTAAGGCATTTAGGATAGTAGGTGGTTGCTCATTAAAAACAGAAAAGAAAAACAACAAAAATCAATGCTGAACACTCTTAATGGCTGTTTCACCTCACTTGATTTCCATTGATATTCTGATTTTGCATACTCCCAGGCAGTGAAGAAAGATTATTTTTTATATATTTAGTTGAAGTATTTATTTTACTTAAATCCTTTTTTTCATGCTTGATCTTTTATAAATAAGAACTTACTGTAAGTTAAAGAGATGTGAGAAAATCAGAATGAGGGGAAAGAATCTTGAGAATGGGCTTGCTGCCTAGTAAAGACAGCTCAGATGTTCTTTTACCTTGTTCTTAGACCCTCACTTTATAAAGATGTAGAATAGAATTACCTTAGTTTTTCTTTAGGGAAGAGATTGAAGAGGAAAATACATTCTTTCAAAAGCAGACTCCAAAAAAATATGTTTGAGAAGTTAGTCTCATGTTTGTGCAGGTAGCAGAAAATCATTTGTGTAGATTGCTTGAAATGGATAGAGGAGGCGGAGCTTGGAACAGGATTCCACACCAAAACATCAAGGTAAATATTCTGCGTAAGGTCTTTGAAGTTGAGTGTGAAAGCGAGGGAAATGTTGCCAGATACAAGAACTTAAATATCATAGTCTGTTTATTCTGTGTCTGAGGTGAGACCCGTAGTATCTATCCTTCCCAGGAAAATCTGGACAGAATCACTAGGACCAGTAACCTCCCTAATGTAGGTAGGGGTTGCTTTTCTTTATTTTTTGGTCTTTTTCCCTTTAAAGGGAACCTTTAAACCACTTTTGTTGAAAATTTAAATAGCCCTTGGAATTGGTGGCCATTGAACTTAGCATTTAATTGAACAGCTGATTCTATTTTCCTAACTCCATCTATTCCTTATACTTGTTCAAAGTAGTCGTCTTCTGTGCATATGGTAAATTACTCCACTGCTTTCCACCAGCTGCCAGCTTCTACCTCACATGTACTCTGAGATGTGGGTGGATGGTCCTGGTTTTTTCTATAAAATTTTTTTTTGAAGTATTTTAGGCTTCTGCACATCAAAGCTGCTTTGCAAGTGTGAGATGTTATCATTTTTATTATTTCAATCTCTTGCAAATTGACTTGAGGGGGAAGGTAATATGTGCTGATTTTAGAGGCTTAAATGGTTAAATTAATGTCTTAATAACTTATGATTTAATCTTTAAATTGTTGAAGCCTTTCAAGGTAGGGTTTCAGATGAGTAGAAGGCTAAGGTGTATAAAAATAAGTGTCTATACAAGCTTACTTGAAATGGTTTGGATTCATGATTCACTGTCTGGATCATCCTTGTACCCTTAAAGTTACAAAAATCATTTCTGCTTCAACAGTATAATAAATTCATATTAAGACTTTTTGGGTTTTCCTTGGGGAAAAATATTATTCCTTGTGACTAAAGAACAGAACAGAGAAAAGAATGAAGCATAGGTGTCTTAGAAATACTGCAAAATCTTTCCCTGCAAATAGTTTTCACATTGTTGCCTAATGATAGATTGACAAAAGCCTGAGGGTTCAAACCCATCTAAAGGTGCTAAGTCTTCCAGTTTGCTTTTGAAAATGAAATATTAATGCCATTCTTTAGTAGTTCTAGTCTCCCTCCCACCATTGTTCTCTTCCCTTCTTTTTTTTTAGTGTGAAGATGGAAAGAAGATTTTTTTTTTCAAAGCACAAATAATTTATAATTCTTTATCATTAGGGAGAAGACATTTCTTTCCTTTTAAGTGCTTCCCTCCCACCCCCAAAATGTAGCTTTTCCCAATTTCAAAAATAATTTAGAAAATGCAGAAAAGGATACAGAAGAAAATAAGTCCATATTTGTCATTCTATTTTCTTCTCTACTCAGATGCACATACACACACACATATATTGGGGATCACATTGGACATACTGTTTTAAACCTGGTTCTTTCACTTAATATGAAGTTTTTTCATTGTCATTAAATGTATCTCAATATTATGTTAAATTAATAGCTGTATAATATCCATTTAAACATTGCTTTTTTGTTGAACATTTATGTTGTTTCCAGGTTTTTTCACAATTATAAACAATATTCTGTAGAACTCCCAATCACTGCCCCCATTTTCTTATTACATTTTTCTGAGAGGAGCATCCTGATTTACTGGCTGAGAATTTGGACTTAGGTTTCAAATAGATCTGAATTTGAATCCCAGCTCTACTGTTCCTACCAGCTCTTATAGTCACTTAACATATAAGCCTCTGTTTTCTCATCTACCAAATGAAGATAATATTAATAGCTGCCTCATTGGGTTGTTATGAGAATTAAATGAGATGGTGATTTATGTACGGTATCACATAGTGCCTTGGAATATAATATGTGCACAGTAAAGTATAGTGGTTGTTTTTACTTATCATTATTATTGCACATACATTTCTGGTTATTTCTTTAGGATAAATTCTCAGAATTGAGATTGCTAAGGTAAAAATGTTAATGGTTTTCAAATTTTTATAAGTATTGCTATTAAAACTTATGTAAAAATACTAATGTTTATAAAGCCCACCTCTTAAGAAAGTTGTGCTAATTTACACTTGCAGCCCCATCATATAAGAATGTCAGTTTCCTTGGGCTCTTGCCCGAACTTGATGTTGTTAAAATATTTTTTGCAGAAACTAACATAATATTGTAAAACAATTATACTCCAATAAAGATGTTAAAATATATATATATATATATATTTTGCAAATTTGATAGGTAAAAGATTGGCATTAAAATCATTCATTCACCTACATTTTAATGACTAGATGCTCAGTTTTAAAGATTTTTCAAAATATTTTGCAATGGCAATAGTTTGTGAAACTCAGAAATATTATAACACATTAATTTTTCTTGGAGAGAGGTGGTCTGAATACTTAAGTCATAGAATATCTTTATATACCATTTTATTACTTAAACCAAGAGATGAGTTTTTGTTAGTAGAGAGGGCCATTAGGCTTGCTTTAATGAGTATCTAAGATTTAATTGCAACTAAGGTATTCTTATTCACATACAGATGGTGCTAAAATATATGAAAGTAGTTTATTCTCAATTAATTTAAAATTCACCTTATACGTCTCTTAATCTGCTTAATAAATCCTTTCTCCATAGATAAACTCCTCAATACTAGCAAAGTCTGTATGAAGTATTATCCTTACATTCTGGGGGGGATACTGTGTGTTCCATTAAGATATTTGAAGTGTTCACAGATTTTCTCTTCTCCCCCATTTTATTTTTGTTTCCCCAACTTTATTCTGTTTAAAAATTTTAATTCCTTTATCCATTTTTGCATCTGTACTTTAAAAAAAAACCCTATTTTACTAGTTCTATTAATGGCATTAAATCAACAAAAGAACAAAGCAGTAGAATTTGATTTTAACTAATTACCTAATGTTGGTGCTTTCCGAGTATACAATCAGTACAGAGTTGAAATAGAACAATCTGATGTGACTACATTGTTTGAACAAAATTAAGTAGAAAATTAGTGATTTATAAAACTATACCCATTAATAGCATAATATAGTCTTGTTTTTAAAAGGACTGAAAATTAATGGAAGAAATTTTCTTTTCCACTAGCTTTGCAAGAAAGAAATAATCTTCTTTGAATATCCTCCTGTAAATCCCACTGCAAATTGTAGTCTGCACAGAACAGAATCATGGTGCCTAATCCTCCTCTTTTCATGGTTTAGTCCATACAAAGAGCAGAGCTGGAAATTGGATCTTTTGACAGCAGTTACTAAGCAACAGAATTTGGATGTTTTTGGTTAACATCCTAATATATCATGTAGCTGATTTGTTGAAGATTGTGCATGCATTAACTGAGAGAAGTGGACACCCCGGAAGTGACTACAGGTCCCTGTACTGCTGGGGGACGAGCACTTGTTGTTTTTGTTTAATACACTCTGTCTCTTGACGTTTGTATCTGTTCGGCACACAAAGGAAGATGGTGTAGCTCTATAGTGGAATTTAACTTTCAGATCTTGTGACTTTTTATATTATAAAAATACCCCACTCTGTTGCTCATGTCATGTGAAAATTTAAGAATTTTTCCTGAAAAGCAGGGAGAACAAATAAGGGATTTTAAGGTCATTCCAGGAAGCTTGAGTGCTTTGCCAAAAGTTTAGGTCCACTTCCTGAGGCAGTTTCATTAAAAGACAGCTAATGTTTGCTTGGTCTGCTCCCAAGTTATTTTTAGAAACTAGAGATTATTACTGATAGCACCAATTTGAATTTGCTCATTTACGTTTTTATGTGCTACCAAATATGATTAGAGTATTCTTTCAACTAATTGCTGACAGATTTACTACATTAGGGATTTTCTAAGTCATCAAATTCCTACTGTCATCAGATTTCTACTAACTAGGTACTTCGTGCCAGCCACTTCAGAACTGAGATGAGCTCTTACAGCCCCCAAAGAACCTGAAAATTTGGCCTCACTTACCCCAGAGCGCTAAAGAGGTTACAGAAAAAGGAGGACAGAATCTACTTAGAACATGCTTTGCTGTGGTTTGTGATTCTGAAAGGCTGGGATTAACATGGAACTAATGCTGGCGTGTTCCCATTTATATTTGTGTAGACTCCAGCGTCTGCAGCTGCTGCCCCTCCCCTGCACACAGGTGGCTCCCAGCTTGTCTGAAGATTCTAGGAGCGGGCTCTGTGCCTTGAGAGCTTGCTGTGTCCTTGAGGACCATAACAGACCTGCCCCTAAACCCTTGGCAGCAGGAGCCCCACACCTCCTCTCACAGGGCCACGAGCATGCCCTTACTGCAGTCCCAGGCCCCACACATTCCACGTTGTCTCTCATGACCCACTACACCTGCCTTTGCACGCAAGAGTGGAGGCACCAGAGAGTTTAATGATGACAACCTCATTATGTCCACAGCTAGAGATAGACTATGGAACTCTGTTTTCTAGAGATGTTCTTCATCTTCTAGAATAGACCTCTCATTTTTTCCCTGTTGACTGTTGACACTCTTTTCCACATTTTTCCTTTCTTCCGTTCTTCCATTCTGTTTCTTTAGCCTTCTCTTTCAGACTTCTCACCTGACTCTAAGAATATGTCTATTCTGCTAATTTTACCTGCTCTACAGGAGACTCCCTGATAGAACTAGGATGACCATACACTTCAATGTGCTGTGTGCAATCATGGTTTTTACCTGTTGTTCCAGCATGATTATTAACAACTCCCACCTTTCAAGTGTCCTGCTTTGCATGATAACTTCTATGATCCCCTTCTGATAACCTCTTCAGCAAGAAAAGACTTGAGCATCATACTTTTATCTTTATAAATGAAAGGATCAGAATTTACGTTAATTTTTTAAAGAGATTGTAAGATACCACTAGTAGCCCCAGCTTCAGCCCACCTGGCTAAATGTCGTTTGGGCGTTTGGTCTGGAGCAGGCACTGTGTATTTGCTGTGTGCTGTTACTGACGGCAAGTTTGGCACTTTAGTTGTTGAATTCGAGCTGCGGCAGTTTGTACAATTTTACTTTTCTTTCATCTTTCCTTCTTGTACCTCTCCTCTTTTTTGGGTTTATGTACCTAAAATTATGGTAGAATTTCCCAGCTCAGTATGTAAATATCTCACTTAGATTTTAGTCTGGCAGCTAATCGCATATATTTGCCAGTGGAATCTGAGTATCTCCTTATTTAGCGTTGGGCCAGGAAGCCAAGAATGGAGGAGGCCGAGGAGACTAGGCAGAAACATGGATTCAGGGAAA
>NW_006791996.1:234412-250226 GCF_000442215.2 Lipotes vexillifer | reverse complement strand
AAAGAGTGATGACCTTATATTACACTCGTGGCTACATAAGGAAAAGAATGTGTGTGTAAGAAGTGAAAGGGGTGTGTGTGTATTTAAATTAAAGCAGAGTTAACTGAAACTGGTCAAATTACAACTGGAATTGCATAGCGTTTGTCATGGTTAGTATGTTGTTAAGAGAGTTTGCTGTGAGTACTCCTATCCCCATGGTAGTAATTAGTACATTAAGAGCTGTCTGTAAAAAAACTACATTAAAGACTGCTGTAGGTATTTTCTTCTAAAATGTTATAGGTAACCCATGTGGTCAGCTGTGAAGTGATTTGTAATGCTTTGTGAATCACAGTATCTGAGATAAGTTAGTGAGACTGCAGACGAATTTATCATCAATTTAGACCCCAGCAGAGACCTGAATAAGGTTCCTGTAGCCCTGTAAGCTTTAAGAATAGAGAAGGGCTGATTCAGGGAAAGTGTAAAACTAATGCAAGTAGCCAGTCCATGATGTCTTGGGCCCCTGTGGCTTTAATCCACGATATTACAGCCTGTCAGACAGAATGATATGCTTGCATCAGAGCCCTTAGTAGAATTCTGAACAAATGTTTTAAAGAACCAAGCATTCTTTTCAGTGACTTCTTAAAATCACCTGAGTTTGCAGGATACCACATTGGCTGCTATATGGTCCAGTTTTCAAAAAAGAGCAAAGAACCACAGTGGAACTGCTTCTAAACTTTTCCATTGTCTCTTCCATTTCTCTTCTGCTTCATGTCTCACCCACCACTCCCCATATACACAGCACCAATGCTGACACCTCTTCATTTTAATTCTTATTGACTGTATGTTAGTTCCTGCAGTGCTCCTAAATTTTCTCATCTCTGTGCCTCCTAATAATCAGTACACTCTGCTTAGAACACTTTCTTTCCTGTTTTTTACTGCACTGTTCATCCTTCAGGTCTCAGCTTAAATGTCACTTCCTAAATTTAGGAGACCATCGTTGACTCCATAAGCTCTTACCAGTAACAATAGGCTAAGTTATGCTGCGATAATGAACAACGCTGAAAATCTCAGGGGCTTAACACAACAAAGTTTATTTCTTGCCCACATTACATGTCCGTCATGACTCAGAGGGGAAGCTCTGCCATAGTTTCTCAGAGACTCAAGCTAATAGGTAATAGAGACTCCATCTCACATGCGATTCCATGATAGCCAAGGCAGGATAAAGGATGTATGATGAATCAAGCAGTGGCTCTTAAAGCTCCTTTCAGAAAGTGATATACTCTGTACTCATATTTTACTACCCAAAGCAAACCCCATAATCATCCCTAACTTAAGAAGGGGTAAAGAAGTACAATCCTACCATGTGCCAGAGAGAGAACCAGGATGTGTAGGGTATCCCCAAGGACTACCACTGCTCCCGTGCTGTATACCAGCACATCATCTTGTATTTCCTCTAATATCGTGATGCCATGCTTTATTATAGTTACATGTGACCTTACTCATTACTCTTTCCATTGCCTTCATTAGTGCTTGACACATAATAGGAATTCAAAATATTTGTTGAATGAATGAATAGAACAACACTCCAAGATTCAGTCCTTAGCTCTTTATTCTTCTAGTTCTACCATTTCTCCTTGAAGATCACATGCCTCTCTCATGGTTTCAGCAGTCACTGCCCTGAGGGTGATGTCCATACCCTGATTTCAATCTTACGTCTCCAACTACTTACTTGGTATTTCTACTTGAATTTAATGCATAAACTTAAATTTATTCCTTCAGTAAATATTTATCTATTACTTTCTGATAAGGCATTATATGAAGTGATGTGGATACAGAGATAAATACAATAGTACTTGCCTTCACAGGGCTTAAAATCTAGTGTAATATAGGGAAGAATACAATGAATCCATTAATATATACACAATATACAAAATGCTATACCAAAGGAGAAGAGAAACAAGTGACTTACGGCAAGATAGAATTAGAACTTGTGTTGTTTCAACCATTGAATCCATTCAGCAAATATTATTACTAAATACTCTTCTATGCTGGGTACTGAGGATAACATGAATAAAGTTCTTTTTCCACCCAGTCCAGTGAGGAGACAGGTAGCTAAGGACGAAAGGGTAGGTGAGATTTTGGTACAATGTGGGAGGGTGACTGAGGGGTATGGGGGATGGTGCAAAGGAAAGCAACAGAGGCATTCTTTCATGCATGCATACAGCAAACATTTATTAGGCACCAGTGAGGCATCAGACCCGGAAAACATAATACTGAGGAAGACAATTCCTACCTTAGAATATACAAAAAAAAAAAAATTATATATATATATATATATATATATATATATATATATATATATATGCAGTATGCTGGGGAGGAACTTACCATCTAGATTGTCAACATGAGTTATTATTTTGCTTTTGTTGTTTTTGCATCTCTGAGGGCGACTTTTGAGCATAGAAAAGACCACGTGTAGCTAATTTGAGGTCTAAAAAATTAAAATTCAACATATTAAAATTATATAATTTAAAATCCAGTTTTTCAACACAAAAGAAAACTTAAACTTTAAAAAGGTCCACCCCTGGGGCTTCCCTGGTGACGCAGTGGTTAAGAATCTGCCTGCCAATGCAGGGGACACGGGTTCGATCCCTGGCTCAGGAAGATCCCACATGCCGGGGAGCAACTAAGCCTGTGCGCCACAACTACTGAGCCTGCGCTCTAGAGCCTGCGCGCCACAACTACTGAAGCCCACAAGCCTAGAGCCCGTGCTGTGCAACAAGAGAAGCCACGACAATAAGAAACCCGAGCAACACAATGAAGAGTAGCCCCCCGCTCCCTGCAACTAGAGAAAGCCCGCGTGTAGCAACGCAGACCCAATACAGCCAAAAATAAAAACAAATAATTAAAATAAATAAATACATAATAAATAAAAATAAATTAAGTCCACTTCTTTTCTTCTATTTGTAAGTCTAGTAAAAGGTAATTCAAAAAGAGACTTTTATAACTTAAATTTCTTTAAATATTTTAAACAGTATTTACACATTTAAAATATTTTATTTTCTCTTTGATGTACTTCAATTGTTTAACAAACAAAACATTCTAAATTTCAAAGTAAATCTATAAGTACATTTACTTAGTAATAAATTAAAGCTAATAATATAATTACGGTGAATCTCAGATTACCGTTACCATTTGGAGGGCTATTAAAGTTATATTTTACCTTCCAACATAAACGTTTATCAAAATTAATTATTCAACTGCATCTTTTAAATTGAACTAGCAAGGCTAATCTGTTAATCTAACATGGTAAGTTAATTGTTAAAAATAGTTTAAAGACCAACTATTCACAGATTGTCTTTAAACTTAATATGAAAAAGATTAATATTTTAGGTTTAATTTACTTTATTTCTATACCTAATTCTTAATCTTCTATAGTTAAAAGATACCCAGTAAGGAATATTGTGCTACTACAAACTTGGGAGAGGCGTGGTTACCATCTTGGTGCACTGAGGTTACTTATCAATCAGATTGGGCTGGGATACAGGAATTAATTCTTACAGATGACATCAGTGGGCTTCACTGAGCCCCAGTTATGGTCACTGGAATAGGAATGCCCAACATTTACATAAAGGCTGGTCTCAAGGCCTTGAGCACTTACATTAAGTTTATACATAAATTAATTCTTCTGTCTGGCTTGAAATTGCTACATCCTTGCCAGCATATAACAGCTTCCTTCACTGTTTGCTTAATTTGCATTTCTTTGGTTATCTTAAGATAATGTTCTGTTATCTTTTGTCTAGTTCTAACCATGCATCTATCTGATCCTTTATACCAGCTTTAATTCTTTTGTAAACACTTTGGTTGCTGTGGTCTGATTTGAGTTGACAGAATTCTCTGCTTTCTGTGTTATTCCTGTTTGACAGGCCACAATTCTTATAGATAATAAAATGATATTCAGTTCTACCCTGCACATCCCTGTGGCTCCATCTAGCTCTTGAGTCATAACACTGAAGTCATGCTTCTGACATAGATAGGAGAGACCATTATGATAAACTTGATGGATTTGTCAGTTGATTAATTCCAGCTGTTCCTCAGCACGCCCCAGTGTGACACATCCAGCTCTTAGAGCTGAAAGCAGCATTACCCTGCCCTTGCTCAGCCATGATCCAGCTGTGACATCTTGGGCAAGTCATTTAACTGCTTTGGGCCTCAGTTTCCTCCCTTTTAAATTGTAAGAACTCTTGGGCTTCCCTGGTGGGGCAGTGGTTAAGAATCCGCCTGCCAGTGCAGGGGACCCAGGTTCTATCCCTGATCCAGGAAGATCCCACATGCCGCAGAGCAACTAAGCCCGTGTGCCACAACTACTGAGACTGCACTGTAGAGCCCCCGAGCCACAGCTACTGAAGCCTGCGTGCCTAGAGCCCGTGCTCCCCAGCAACAAAAGTCATCACAATGAGAAGCCCACGCACCTCAACGAAGAGTAGCCCCTGCTCACCACAACTAGAGAAAGCCCACACACAGCAACAAAGACCCAACACAGCCAAAAATTAATAAATAAATAAATTAATTATTTTTTAATTGTAAGAACTCTTTTCAAGTTCTGAAGCTCTATTAAATTCTAGTTTTGTGTAGTCAGAAATATTGGGTGTTTTACTGTGTTTTGTTTGAGCATTGGTCAAGAATTAGCTAAATTTTATCTTTTTGGAAATTGTCATAATTATGGAGGGCAGTGAGATAATAAATGGTTTTGCTTTCTTCTAGGTCTTTGATGATGCATATAAATCCCAGCTCAGTTGTGTGGTTGTGGATGACATTGAGAGACTGCTTGGTGAGTCATAACTTTTGCCATCATACTATCCTTGCCGCATTACAGCTAATGTCTCACAAATTACAAGAGAAAATACAGGTGTTTATAATCTATAGGGCAATAGAAATACCTTTCTTTGTCTAATAAGGAAATATAACACTGTCTCTTATATCTGAAGTCAACAATGGTATTCATGTTAAATATGCCTTATGACCATAGCTGCATTATAAAGTACTTTCCTATAAGGGCCCATGTCTCATATTATTTTGTATCTTCCACAGAGTTCCCTGCCCATAATAAATGATTAGTAATTTTCGTTGATGGATATATTTGCTGTATACTATTTCTGAGCTGCCTGTAGCTCAGGGATTCCATTTGTGAACTTTGACAGAACTAAGGAAAGAAGGGTTTAGGGCTGGAGTGAAATCTACAGGTTAGCTATAACACTTGGGGCAGAAGTTGTAAGCTCTTTGTACATCAGTTTCTGCTCACATAAAAAAGAGACTGTATTCTCTTCCTTACTTATCCCACAGAGTAATTGTAAAGACAAAAATGAGATAATATTGTGAAAGTTAAAAACATTCTGAAAGTTAAAAGTGCTCTACAGTAATTTTTTAAAATACCTATTAAACATTTCCTGTGTTTAAGTGCACTCCTACAGAATACAAAGATGAATAAAACAGTCCCTGTACTCAGCTCATAAGATGTATTCTACAAATAAATGCCAGAACAGTGTTATTAGTCTTACATTTTATTTCATTGCAAAAAGTAGATAAATCTGGAATAAATTCATTGGAACAATGGCTCAGGATGCTATAATAAACTTGATTGAAATTGAACCTACCTGGTAACTTAATAAATATCTGAAAATATTGCCAACACCTGGTTAACTAACCCCTTCTTCATTAAGGGGTCCATAATGGTGTAGTAATGATTTCACGTTAACTGTTCTTACTACATTTTTCCCATGATTTTCAGACTTGTGTTACGTCCTCTATTACTTCTTTATTTTCCTGTTTCCTAAGGCAATGTTTATTACAAAGCAAAGCAGGTATATCTATGAGGTCTTCTTAAATCAATAGTTTTATCTAGTGACCTGGGTTTTGGGTCTGCTATTTTTGATACACTTCAGCTCAGTTTCTGGGATTATTTCTTTAAAAGCTTTTAGGCACATACTCATAGCTCTGTGTAAAGTCCTTTATCTAAACACAATTGAGATGTGTGGTCATAGCAACAGTACTATGTCAGGAATGTGTGCCCTCTGAGTATATTTTCACTTGTATGAATAGTTATTATCCGTACTTATTTGTTCATTTATTCAGTAAGCATTTGCTGAGCCCTTACCACTGTGCTAGAATTATTAGGGTTTCAGAAAAATAAGTAGTAAGATGCTGTCATTATGACATACATTGGCAAAAATTAATACAAAGTAGAATGTGCCATGTGTTCTGGATATTCAGAAAGGGGAGGATCACTTTTGACTTCAGAGGGCTGATGCCTGAAGGCAGCTCTAAACACAGGGCAAGGGTGCATGTGCAACATGCAGAGAAAGCAAAGGGGGTGGCATTAGTGTCGAATCTTGAAGGATGGGTAGAAGTTTTAACAGGTAGAAAGTGATTTGAGAAGTTCACTGTTCTTCACCATCTGTGGACCAATCTTAGTGGCTTTACCATCATTTCAGTTGTATTGAAGTACCTTACTTACATTATTATTACTTGCCATTTCCCCCTCTACCCATTTTCTAGTATCATGTTTTGTTGCCTGTGTACTCACTGTATTACCATGGTTTGCAGTAACTTCTTGGAAATGTTTAGTAAATACTCCTGGGGATTTGTTTTTCCTCTTTAAGAAAAAAAAAAAACTCTCTGAATATCAGTTAGAGATGTCTACATGAACTCAAAATGGATATTTAGACGCTTTTTAAAAAATTTACAGATAAGAGTTCTTATGTACTATTTTAAGCATTTAAGTTATTGTAGATATTTTGTCTTGTTATCGTTAGTTGCATGACTGTTATTTAGGACTGTGTTTACTCTTTTTTTTTGGAATTTTATTTTATCTTATTTTTATACAGCAGGTTCTTATTGATTATCAGTTTTATACATATTGGTGTATATATGTCAATCCCAATCTCCCAGTTCATCCCCCCACCCCAGGACTCTTTATGCAGAAAAATCAGAATGTTTGGAATATGTGCATATGTATATCGAATCCCTAAACATAGCAATGTTTCTCTTCCAGATTATGTCCCTATTGGCCCTCGATTTTCTAATCTGGTATTACAGGCTCTTCTTGTGTTACTGAAAAAGGCGCCTCCTCAGGTAAAAATAATATAAGGAACATTTTCACAGAGTTTCTCCAGTAAATTATGCAATGGTGCACTCTCTAAATAAGCAGATTATCATAAACATATAAAATTTTCTTGTTGAAGAGATTTTGAAAGGTTGTCTGGTCTGGCCTTCTGCCTTAAGGTAAATGATTTTCTTAATCAGAGAAATTTTCTGTTCTTTTTCTGAAGATCTCAAAATCCCAGTTTCAGTTAGTATTCTGTGTTGCTTTATAACTTCACCACCATATTACACATCCCTACTTCCCTCCGTTTCCCATGAGAGATATTAATACATGATAGTAATGTAGAAGGGATTAAACACATGTTCCCATTTGTTTTGTTTTTCATTTCATAAGTTTTCCTAAGAATTTGTATTTGGGGTAATTTACATCCTGTAGGGAGTTTTGTTTTGTTTTGTTTTTAGTTTTTACGGATGAGCTTGAGTTATTTTTCTTGTGTCATGTGGCACTTTTGAAGAGTGAGTTTATAGCCAGAACCTTGGTTCATGTGGTTGTAGTTTTTACTCATGTGGCTGTTGGAGACTGGTGATTTTGATAGGTTAACACATTTAAACTAACCTATGAGGGTTGGTTAAATATGTTAATTATGTAGAGGCTGCCAGAGCATGTTTGGCTATGACATAAGACATGAATTCTCTTGGTTGATTCTGCATGTTGTAACCTTGAAGAAATGCCAATCAAAGGCAGGTACAAAGGGGTGAAGCACTAACTTAAAAAAAATCTTAATGTCTGTATGGGAATCTCATATTTGAAGTTAGAGATATAAACTAAGCTGTATGGAAAATATTAAGTGTTAAGCTGGTGAATCTAATATTTAATTTAACAGTTAAAATTATATGTGTGTGTGTGTTAGACCTAAAGGTAAAGGACTTGTCTTGACTTTCTAGGGTTTTTTTTTTTTCCCCCTAAACTAGTGAAAAGAAACATACAACAGCCTTGAAAATTTACTACATATTTGCACGGTGAAAGGATTTTTTTAAATCATTTTTCTGTAAACTGTTATTCCCAGGAGTTGGAGTTTTAGCTTATATTGAAGCTGAAATTAGAGAAGTGAGAATTTTTTTCTTTTCTGATTCCTTCAAAAAATATGTATATAGTTATAAAGCAGAAACTAACACACCATTGTAAAGCAATTATATTCCAATAAAGATGTTAAAAAATTTTTTTAAATGTATATAGATATATCTAAAGTTTCTAGAATAAAAATAACCCCAATAAATAAATTTTTAAAATATATATATCACACACACAAAAAATCCTTTTTATGAAATCAGCATTTAAAAAATTATAAGATTAGGAGACTTTTCCCAGGTATTAAAATTTACTTCTTATAATATTCAGGTTTTTAGCTAAAAATAATTTATGCTAAATGGCTTGTAATAATTTACAAGCCACTTGAGAGAAGAAAGAATAATTTTTCAATGGTACTTTTTAAACTGCTTATCCCTTTACATTGTTAAATATTATACACATGGATTTAAACAGAGACATCCCCTGAGAATTATTTGTAATCCAAAATAGATACTAATAGAAATAAATAGAACATATTGACAAATGACTTGCAAAATCTTGAATAAAGACTTAGGAATAACTTTTTGTTTTATAAAAATAATTGTTAACACCCTTGAGGAAAGGAACATTATCTTATGCTTTTAAATCTTACAGCATCTAGCACTGAGGTTTATACAGATATGCTTCATGAATAACTTATTCAAATATATATATATACACACACACACACACACACATATATATAAACTTTTAAATATTTTTTGAGTGTCCCCTCATTTTGGTGTGATTATTTAGTATTGCTGTAGTTTATATTTGGCAAGATATGACTAAAGTGGAAACATTCAAAAATAAGTAAAGTTCAAATGGCCAATAAGCACACAAAAAGATACTCAACATCATTAGCCATCAGGGAAATGCAAGTCAAAGCCACAGTGAGATATCACTTTATATCAACTAGGATTACCATAATCAAAAAGTCAGATAATAACAAGTATTGATATGCATATGGAGAAATTAGAATCCTTATACACTGTTGGTGGGAATAGGTAAATTGTGCAGCCTTTGAAAAACAGTCTAGCACTCAAAAAGTTAAAGATAGTGTTACCATATGACCCAGCAATTCTATTTCTAGGTATATACCCCAAAGAAATGAAAATATATATCCACACAAAAGCTTGTACATGAATATTCATAGCAACATTATTTATAATAACACAAAAGTGGAAACAACCCAAATGTTCATCAAGTAAATTAAACTATGGTATATACATACAATGGAGTATTATTTGGCATTTAAAAGAAATGAAGTACGAATACATGCTATAACATGGATGAACCTTGAAAACATGCTAAACAAAAGAAGCCAGTCACAAACAACTACATATTGTATGATTCCATTTATATGAAATGTCCAGAACTGGCAAATCTATAGAGATAGAAAACAGATCAGTGGTTGCCTAGGACTGGAGGGGTGGATAGGGAGAATGAGAGGTGACTGATAATGGGTACGGGGTTTCTTTGGGGGATGATGAATACATTCTAAAATTGATTCCAGTGATGGTTGCACATATCCGTGCAATCTACTAAAAACCATTGAATTGTACACTTTAAGTCAGTGAACCGTGTGTTATATGAGTTACAGCTTAATAAAATGGTTACAATAGATAGATACATAGATAGATAGATACATAGATAGATAGTGTCAGAAGCTTAAATGAGGAAAGGAGGATTCCATGCAGAGCTAGAGGTAAGGAGTGAGCATACAACATACATGGCCCAGCTTTCTAAGAAATCTTAGAAACAGGAGTTGAGTCCTTAAAAAAGGGCTGTGGAATGAATTTCTCTAAGGATTGGAAAGGAAGGATATAGGAGCATGTAAGAAGTAGAAGATAGATCTAGTTGCCTTAGTGATTGGAAATGGTGGGGATTCTCTTTTAAGAGAATACCAGCCTGTCCTTAATCAGAATTTGGTGACTCTGACCTGGACTGCTAGATGACCTGCTGTATAAGTGAATCAGTGGCAGTAGAAGGTAACGTTTAAAATATTTCTAGTTGGCATATATTTAACAAAATAAAAATATGCTTTCTCTGTACCACCTTGCTTTTTTAAATTAGTTTGTATTCTCTCAGGACAATAAGGGAAAATTTTTCAGGCTGATCCAGTGTCAAGACTATTTGTCATTCTAAAGTAGAAGCACTCACTTTACCAAACCATTATCATGTAGGTTTTTCAGATGTTTTCTATTAAATATTAAATGTATATGAATCTGAATGTTGTAGAGATGCATAGACTGGTAAAAAGCTATTATTTTATCACTGTCAAGAAAACAGAAAAGTTGTAGGCATTTTTCTTTCAGAAGAGGAACTGTACATGCATACAATACAGTAATCATATCAGTCACAGAATCCTTAATTTTGCATTTGTTGTAATTCAGCTTTCACATAGAAAAATTGTATGTGCATGTGTGCACATGCTCAAATAAAAGAATCCCTTCAGGGGTACTATGTTGTTATGTATCAAGATATTCTTTTTTTCTACTTCTCCCCCTCCCCCATCTCCCCTCCCTCATTGTAAATTGGCTTATTAAAACTGGTTCACAAGCCTTCCTTTTTTCCCTTTGTGATTGCTTTGGTCTTGGATTTTCAGCGTAGGACTAAAAATTCAAGTCAGATTTCAGTTACTAGGATAATTTTCTTTGAATTTTAAATTTTTCCAAGTAAATGCATAGATTTTTAATGAACCCAGTATTCAGTGGATTTGCTTTAAATTTAGCTGGAGAGTTAATTTCATGATTGATTTATTAGCCCTTTGAAAGTATAAAAAGTGGTATCTGTAGTTCATGAAGACTGAAAAACATCATCACATTTTGTTTAGCATCTTTTTAAAACCAATTAAAAGCTTTTCTAAAATGGATTGAACAGGAGAAAATAAAACATGTTCCCTAAGTCTTTATTTCAATCAAGTTTCCCTGTGTTCTGCAGGAGAAGAGATCGAGGGGGGATAGAAAAATTGAAAAGGGCTGTCCCAGCAGGGAGCCACGCCGCAGAAAAGGGCTGCTCTGAGAACTCAGCAGCAGTAGCTAAGAAAGCTCCCAGCCTGCTTCATCTACATGCAGAGTCACACAAGGCATGGGGGTGCTCACCATCACCACAGAGGTTTCACATGTGCTTCCCTGCTGATTCTTGTGAAAAGCTAACAATTGGCTTGGAGGGTAAAAGACCACTGCAGTTCACCCTCCCTGAGCTGGACGTACAATTTGTCCAGTGTTAGGAAATGTCCGGCTTAGCAGTGAGAGGCTTGAAGACACCCCTCCTTCCAGTGAGATTCCTAAAGCCGTCTCTTTTGCTTGATGACACTGGGGCTCTTTTCAAGCTTTGCAGATTTATGGAAGTCGAAGGGAATGTGCCTTTCAGGATCAGGAGGATGAAAGCCTTAGTCTTCGTGTCAAGGAAGAGGCAGTAGTAATGCAGTAAGGCCAGGTAAATCTTCCTGCAGACTGCAGCACCAGTGACTTTATGATTTTCCTCATAGGTCTCTTCTGGCACCTTCTTTTTTTTTCTTTTTGGGAGACTGAAAAGGAGCTCCTCAGCTGTAAAATGACATGACTTCCAGTTTCCTCAACAAGTGTGAGAGTAGTTAAGCCCATTAACCTGACTGCTTTAATGTTTACCTGACACTTTTGCAAATCAGTTTGGAAGACCTCATCCATATGTACAAGAATAACCTTGTAACAATGGAAAACCACTCCTTTTTCACTTCAGTGCTTCCCAGCCTTTTTCATATCATGGCATGTAGAAAATGATAACATCTGATGATGTACTTGGGTAAGTGGATGAGGCCATTCACAGCTGGCCAGAGATGCAGCCACGCCAAGTGCCACCCAGCCTTCCCAAGGGCTGACGAGAATTGATATCTTAGAACACTTATAATTCATTCACAGCATGCCAGCTGGAAAACTCTTTGGAAACGGTAAACTTTTACAAAAGAAGATCACTCCAAATTAATAGCAATATTACTGAGGTAGAACTTGGACCTGACAGTTGTTAGAATTTTAGCTGAAAAATAAAGTTGTTGAAAATTACTTCCTTACTGCTCTGGCACTTAGGAATATTACCTGATAAGAAAGAAGTGGGGCTTAGAGCTGGGAAGGGTATAACTAACAATAAGACTGTTAGTAAATTCCTGATGGGAACTCAGGCAGACATATTTGTTTCTCCATGTGTTTAATTTAAGATCACCAGTCTCTCTACAAGATTGCTTTTTCTGTAATCCTTATATGACATCTCAGTGCAATCTTACTTCGGATATGTTATTAGGAGTCTTGGTGATATTAAGCAACTCTTCAGTCTTTGGGTTGCTTTAGCAAAATAAGCAAATAATGGAAGAGACTCCAAATCACACAGGCCTAAACATGAATATCTCTGTCTATCTGTTCAAAATTAACTCTGGCTAATGACTACAATATGACTCAAGAAGATATATAACCACTTTAAGAGAGAGGTTTAGTAATTTTGCCACAGACACATTAATTGTAATCACTGATGTGGTGGCTTCTGCCCTGGACTTCTTTATAAAAAATCTGTGTGATGATTGACTGCTTAGTAGCCCAGCTTTCTCATTTATTAAGTCAGTGACGTTAGATGGCTACTATAGTTTAAAAAATTCTCTAAAACTGTACTTTACTTACTAGGTTATCTCAGAAAGTTCTATGTAAATTGAATATATATATATATATATATATATATATATATATATATATATGGGAGAGAGAGAGAACAATTTCATCAAAAAACAGTGAAAGACCTTTTTTTTCCCTTAGATTCCATATATATGTGTTAGCATATGGTATTTGTTTTTCTCTTTCTGACTTACTTCACTCTGTATGACAGACTCTAGGTCCATCCACCTCACTACAAATAACTCAATTTTGTTTCTTTTTATGGCTGAGTAATATTCCATTGTATATATGTGCCACATCTTCTTTATCCATTCATCTGTTGATGGACACTTAAGGGTAAGACAGAAATAAAGACACAGACCTACTAGAGAATGGACTTGAGGATATGGGGAGGGGGAAGGGTAAGCTGTGACAAAGTGAAAGAGTGGCATGGACATATATACACAACCAAATGTAAAATAGATAGCTAGTGGGAAGCAGCCACATAGCACAGGGAGATCAGCTCAGTGGTTTGTGACCACCTAGAGGGGTGGGATAGGGAGGGTAGGAGGGAGGAAGACGCAAGAGGGAAGAGATATGGGAACATATGTATATGTATAACTGATTCACTTTGTTGTAAAGCAGAAACTAGCATACCATTGTAAAGCAATTACACTCCAATAAAGATGTTAAAAAAAAAAAGAAAAAACAGTGAAAGAAATTTGGTGAGTCCTTTCATAAAACATTGCTGCGTATATCTGCTAAATAAAACCATGTTTTCAAAATAGGGCTTTTTGTTTTGTTTTTCAGTAGAGCACATCTAAAATATGTATTAATTAATGCAAAAAATTATAAGATAAATATATACATACACACACCATTTTCAGGTAGCTCAAAATTAAATATCTAAATTTTAATTATAGAAAAATGCTAATGGTGCTGAGACAAAATATCCTCTTACTGCCTTAAATATATTACTGTGACTTGACATCAGCATTAGAAAAGTGTTGATTACACCATCATAATGTTCCATGGGGCCATGAATCAAGTTATGAGTATCCTCTCTGCACAACTTACTCATTGTATTGGACTTGGAGTCAGAAAACCTGAGTTTGAGTCTTAGCACAGCCATCTGGCATTTTAGTCTTGAACTAGTCCCTTAATACCTTTGTGTCTATTTCTTCATCTGTAAAATGAAGATAGTTCCTCCTTACCTACCACAGTGACGGCCAACTCACATAATGTAAGTTCTGTGTAAACCTATGGGCTGCACAGATATAAGGTATTAATGCCTTATTGTGAAAAGCATAAAGTTACTGAGAAGTAGGAGTATGCTGTTTCCACAGAGAATGTCATTTGTGAAGAATCAGTTTATAAAGTCCTATCCTTAAAAAAGGATGAATGTTTCTCTTGCGTGATTTGAATGTTCCCATTGCTTGGAGCCTAGGGGTTGACATCTAAGATTCTGTTTCTTCCTGTTTTCTTAATGTTTCAAAGTTCTTAGGGGTTTAGTATTTTATTAAGGCTGTTGTATAGAACTAGAAATGTATTTCCCAGCTGTTGTTGTTTTAAGAAAAGAGCTGCCTTTAGATAGTCCACAGAACCTCTTTAGCATGTAAGATAGGAAAACTAAAGAATGTAACTGTATATAGCAAATTTCCATGGAAAGTGAGTTCAGAGTTTCAAGTTGGAATGCCCAGGTTCAACTTCTCTCATTTGCAATACTGGGAAAAGAAGTAAAGGCACCCTGCTTCCCCATCGCCCATTCACTGAAATTTAGAAGCTTCCTAAGTCCTAAGACAAATACTCTGGTCTGGGGATTGGAGATCCCTATTATAAAAGGGAGAATGAAGTAGAAACAGGAATTTCAGAGTTCAACAGCGTGAGGAGTAGAGAGAGAGCCAGGGCTTCTGGCCATTGTGGGATCCCAAGTACACTACCCATTACACTTGTCCTTAGCCTCCAGGGACTGGCTCCCCTTCCTTTTTCCCTGTAGCTACCTGTTGCTTGTGACTAAAGTTCACCTCTTTTTCTAATCCAAGGTGGAACAGAATAGCATTTCACAGCTTCTCTTCTACCTACCTGTCCCCAAAACAAATACACAGATCTTTGAAGATCCGTAAGGGTTTATACTATATGGCATAACAACTATTGGGTGACAAGAACCAATAAGGGGAACCTTACAAAGGGTCCAAAACAATCTGTCAATATTCCTGATAGTTATTGGAATGTAGATGGAACAAGGCCTTGATCTTTTCACGTCACAGCTTGGTCTGTAACCACGTTTTCATCTTGAGGATCCTGCTCACCTCTCACATTGGGGAATGGCAAATGTCAAGAGTACTTTTCACAAGGAAAGCTCCAGACAATCTGCCTAGACCCTCCCTTCCCTTCTTTCTTTCTCTTTCTCTCTTCCTCCCCTTCCTTTCTTCCTCCCCTCCCTTCCTTCCTCCCCTTCCTTCCTTCCTTCCTTCCTTCCTTCCTTCCTCCCTTCCTCCCTCCCCTTCCTCCCTCCCTCCCTCCCCTTCCTTCCTTCCCTGCCTCCCCTCCCTCCCCTTCCTTCCTCCCTCCCTCCCTTCCTTCCTCTCTTCTTCTCTTCCCCTCTCTCTCTCCTTACAGACCTATTTAGGCTACATAGATGATGATATTTGTTGAATGGATATCTTGAAGATGGTGAGTCTACATGTAGAACTGGCATTGGCAGTGTAAATAAGAGCTCAGGAGTTAGACTTGAACTTGAATTCAGTCACTTAATTTCTGAGCCTCAGTTTTCTCATAGTAAAACAGGAACAGTAGTAATATTTAATATTTAGATTGTGAGAATTAAATAAGATAAATGTTGATTATAGTTCTTTGTAAACTGCAAATCACAACTCAATTGTTAGTTTATTATTCACTTTAAAGAAAATTCTGACTCTGTCTTTCCTCACACAAAAAATACGTAAAACCAACAAAGTAACCAACCCATATCAAAGGAGCTAGGCTCCAGGTGGCTGCTGCGGAAGAA
>NW_006791996.1:228444-234402 GCF_000442215.2 Lipotes vexillifer | reverse complement strand
GGAATGTCAGCAGGAATGACAGCTTCCTTTCCCTCTAGCTGCCAGCCATCCGGCTCCTGCAGACCCTGCTGGGGCCAGCCCTGGAGCAGGTGGAAGAAGGGTGCCAGTTCCCCAAGTAAGGAGTAATAATGGGAAGGGAGGACAGGGAGAAATACCAGCCAGAGCAGGGAGATGAAAAGCTTGGTGGCCGCCCCGCTAGTGATCCATTATCTATATAAAGTGGGCCCGTGTCAGAAACTGCCTGCCTAAGGATCAAATCACCTTCCACTTAATCCTCAGTTATTCTCTAAGTGTGATTTCAGTTATGAAGAGAAAAGGACTGGAGGAAATATGCCAAAATTGTTTTCTGTGATTGCCTCCAAATTTTGAAAAAAAAAGTTTGAGCTCATCTTCCCAATATTTTAATGCATTTATTATTCTATTAGTTGATGTTCATTTTAAAATGTACAAAAAAGGAATTTTTAAAAAGAATGAAGAGAAAAACAAAAGTTAAAGGAAGTTCTATTATTTCTCCATCTTAAAGACAACTGCTCTTAGATGGTAGATCGTAGGTGGGTTTTTCTGCTTTATTATTTCTTACATTTTATACATTTTCTACAATAAGCATTTGTTACTTTATAATCAGGAAAAATAAAAACTTAATGTGTATGCAGTCGTTTTTATTTTTTATTTTTATTTATTTATTTTTTTTTTTGCGGTACGCGGGCCTCTCACTGTTGTGGCCTCTCCCGTTGCAGAGCACAGGCTCCGGACGCGCAGGCTCAGCGGCCATGGCTCACGGGCCTAGCCGCTCCGCGGCATGTGGGATCCTCCCAGACGGGGGCATGAACCCATGTTCCCTGCATCGGCCGGGGACTCTCAACCACTGCGCCACCAAGGAAGCCCAGTCGTTTTTATTTTTAACTCAGCAGTATAACTGTCAGAATTCCAGTCCTTTGCAACTAAGTTGCTGCTTGACTAACAATAACCGTTAAATGAATCTACCTTTGTATCTAAGCTTGTCTGTATGCAATATATTTTGTTAACCTTGTTTTTTCTTTAAGGCTGATTTAATTTAAGGTCTGTAAGATACTCTGTGGTCCTGCAAGCAAAAGTGTGTATGTAAGTGCCTTCTGACTCTCACGGTTGTCCTTGGACACCCACCTGGCATTCAGCTCAGTGCTGTGCTTGCAGGCTGAACTTAACATGGTTGAATGCCAATGTGACCAAGGTTGACCAGGATAGATGGTGACAGTTCTACTAAGCTTCGTGGAAAGGAGATGAGAAGTTTCTTTCTATCCACAAATATTTCTTTTGAAATGCAAGTTTGAAATATTTCTTTAGGGAATATATGCTTTTATTAGGATGTACATTTCATAAACTTTTGTTCTGTACTATAGAAATAACAAAGATGAATAAGACATGCTACCTGCCCTCAAAGAGCTCATAATCCAGGACCACCTATTCAGTTGTGCAGTTTGGGCACAAGCTGTACACAAGCTGTGCACAAGGTCAACTGGAAAGTGGGGGTTAACATCCAGCCCACACTCCAGTCGCCCTGTGAGCCGTGTACCCTGACGTGGGCTGTAACTGCCCAGTTGAGTAGGGTTGCCACATTTAGTAGATGAGGATATAGGATGCCAAGTTAAATTTGAATTTCAGAAAGACACCAAATAATCTTTTGGTGTAAGTATATCCCATGCATTGTTTGGGACATACTTAAACTCAGGGCTTTATCTGGCAGCCCGAGCCTGAGGAAGAGGAATGGTAAAAACCATTTTACTCATACAAGGTGCTGGGGCTTTAGGAGATGGGGACAAGGGTGGCTACATATACCTAGATGACTGCTTTTTTCTAATTCAGCCACCTAGGAGGGGTATTTTTTTTCTTCTTTGTATGCAGGCCAACTAGTGTCCCTGACACAATCCAGTGAGGGAGAAAGATGTGTAAACATGATGATGTAAATAGTTAAGTTTTATAACTTATGCGGGTTCCAGTGGACTATGGAGGCAAGTATGGTCCATTTTACCCAAGAAAATCTGCAAGTATTTCACAAATAGTAGTTCTTGATCCTGGTCTTGAAAGATGAGTAAAAGGGAGATTGATCAGGACCATTAGGCTGTGCTGAGGAATTCCAGCTCTGCAGCAGTGGGCAGAGATGGTGAAGGATATGCCTGCGCCAGAACTAGCACATTTTTATTATTTACATACTAACTGATACTTGGGAATTTAAGGATACGTTTTGTGTACAGTTACTTATCTTAGGCTTCATATGGCATATTCAGTTTCACTGGAGGGAAGAATAGGAATTAGTAAGAAATCAAAGGCTTCATTTTTCCGAAATGACTGAAGCTTAACCTCTTTAAATATCAATTGCTGTTATACTTTAGCCTTTTTTAAAAGGAAAGAAATGCTACATACATCTTTGGTGTCTGAAGCAAAGTATTATAAACACTACGTCAATGAATAAGGATCTTCATTACAAACCATAATCACATGGTGATTATGCAAGAGCTGTTGGAATGTAGAGGACTCGGCCCTGGGAGTCATTAAGTAGGCCCAGCGTGCCCTGTTTTTTTGAGTTTGTTGTACTTTTTCTTGTTTTTAATGGTTTTGCTATCAGCTTTTACTTGAGGAATTCAAGTCAGTTGTGTCAGTCTGCCTGCCTCTGACAATTCCCCCTCGTCTAATTTGCTGCTTCTTAGCTGTGAGCTAAGAAAGGCAACCTCCAGGACCCTTGAGTTGTCTGTAAAATGAGAGCAACTAGACTCTGATGAGAGGCGGAGGAGCTTCCTGCCAGCAGGGCCATGTCGTGAATTCCGTGGATCCCTTTCTTCATAAATAAAATGTTAAACTTTTATTTTCCAACTGTTGGTATTTAAAACATTTTCCTCAACCTGAAAGTTCTTTTATTTTTCTTCTGATTTTAGAAGAAATTAGAATATTTTTGTGGGCCCTTGCCCCTGTGCCCGCTGTGCCCAGTGGATAAGTTGGTACTACCTGTGAGTAATCACTTGAACCTCATTTATTGTATTTTTTCAGTTCTAGAAGTTAGAGAATTTTGCATATATCTTGGTTCTTGGCTATGTTCTAGATAGTTGAAATTGTTCAGTAAATTGGCCTTCAGATAAATGAGGTGTTTTTACTGGGCACATTGAATCCATGCTCAGAGAGGGTGGAGCCTGAAGGAGCAAACTGGGTTGTGTAGGGTTAAAGGAGGGCAGAATGTGGAGAGAAGGCAAGTTCTGAAATATCTTGAACGTAAGGGATAATTGCGAACTGGTAGAAAACTCTGGAAAGCATTTTAATAAAGAGGAATGCTATGGATAAAAATCACAGAGGTAGAAGTTAAATGAGAAAGAAGAGAATTGAACTGATTAGAGAGCACAGGGGTCATTTTAGGGCATCTCAGCTAAAAGCGGAGGGAGGGAGGGAAAGTCTACTGTGGGTGCCAGGTGGAAGAATTTGGATTTGCTGATGAATCAGTGATCATCTTAGTTAAGTTTCTAATGAGAGATCACCTACAAAACTGGGCACTAAGAATACCATACATCAGTACGTCTTTATTTTCTTAATTTATTTAACCTTTTCTCCTAAGAGCTCAGAGGTGTAATTTCTAGGTGATATATCTATCTAACTCATAATTAAGAGATCAGCCATTGCTGATATGTTAAAAATTACACAAATAAGAATGGACAGCAGGGCTTCCCTGGTGGCACAGTGGTTGAGAGTCCGCCTGCCACTGCAGGGGACACAGGTTCATTTCCCGGTCTGGGAGGATCCCACATGCTGCGGAGCGGCTGGGTCCGTGAGCCATGGCCGCTGAGCCTGCACGTCTGGAGCCTGTGCTCCACAGCGGGAGAGGCCGCAGCAGTGAGAGGCCCGCGTACCGCAAAAGAAATAAAAAAGAATGGACAGCAAAGCATAGTGGGAATATCGGTGAGGCCTGAGCTCTGGTTTCAGCTCCCTCCCTGGATGTAAAATCTTACCCCCGTTTCTCACCTACAAAATAGCCAGGAGAGGAGAGGGAGGAGGAGAGAACTAGGCAAGCTTTCAGAGCTGCTCCGAGTATAAAATCTGATGATTCCATGTCTTTTTCACAAACTGGTACTAGAATATTCTTTAATATCTCAAAGTGGTCTGCTCTTGCCTATAGTAATTTTTTAAAATTATTTGGGTTGAAGTTCCTCATTTCATATTCAATATGCATTATGAATTCCCCCTCTTTATTGTCCTCTGTCCTGCCTACAGCACCAGGAGGATGGTTACAAAGACAGTAGGCCAAGAATTTGCTTCAGGGTAAAATCTAATGGAGAGTTTAAATGTAGTTGTCTGCCTAGTTGTAACATGATTTATTTGAAACATCCTTCCTTTGGTATTCAACTTAAACATTTAACTACCAAAAAAAGAAGTTACAGACATTTGAGGGTGAGAAATCAAATGCATGCAGGATATGCAAAGAGGCCCCATTCCTCTCCTTTCGCTGTCCAGACTTTTGGTTGTTTTTAATAGTAGTCAAATTTTTCCCTTGATTTGGGGAAACCAAGAGTTGTAGGAGATGCTTAATAATACTTATCTCGCTAGCTTAAACTAATGGCTTCTAATGAGTCTTTTCTCTGTTAGAGAAGTCTGTATTATGAATAGTTATGAATAGCTTAACTATTGACAATCAATTGATTAGCTAAAAGAAAGCGGTATGACATCCCTTACATCTAGTTATATTGTAAATGAAGCATACATGCTGATCATTCTGGATTGTTTTCTTTAAAACTTGTTGACTTGTTATCATAGTATTCAACACTTGGGGCTCAGATGTATAGACTCTGAAACGGTAGTTATTTTCCTGTTGAACATTTGGTATAGTGTTCATTATTCAGGGCCAGAAGAGAAGTGTAACAAGGAAGGAGTGATCTGCAGCCCTTGAAACGTACACTGAGATCACCATTCATTCATTCAACACAAATGTATAAACCTGTCACTATGTTCAAGGCACTATGCTAGCCCTGGATCCATCAGTGAAACCAAACAGACACAAGTCCTGTCCTTATGAGGGAAGACCAGCAATAAATAGAATAAATAAAGACAGTAAATGAGTAAAGTATATAGTATGTTAAGAGGTGATCCTACTGTGGGGGGAAAGAGCAGGATAAAGGGAGATGAAGCGGGGGTGGGGGGGTGGGCCTTGTGGGAAAGGTGACACCGGAGCAGAGCCCTGACTCTGAGGTAGAGAACCATGTGGATGTATAAGGGAAGAGCATTCTAGGTAAAGGGAACATCAGAGTATCTTCTGTGTGCCAGGCATGCTGTGCTAAAGACCTGCAAGGACAGAGATGAATAAAACATGGCCCCGCCCCCAGGGAGCTGACAAGCTAGAAACAAGATTCAGACTTGCAAATAAATGCAGTGGTAAAGTTGTATAAGGTCTATGGTGGATAGAATTTTTTATTTAATCTGCACTGAATAATAACAAACTAAGTTAAAATATCAGACATTACTCCCATTTCAAGAATGAAGCTAGTGTGACAAACTGAAGCACCTCTTACCAGAAAAGCTTCACATCCTCTGCCCTGAGCTGATTTCTTCCTCAGAGTCCCTGCCTCTCACCGAGGCCCCTCACTCTCAACCTGCTGTCACGGCTGCTTCTGAGGGGCGTTTGATCTTTAGCTTCAGGCCTCGTCTGGGCCTTGACTAAGCATCGTTAAGCTGAAGATCGGTGCGCTCATCTCCCCTTAATGCAGAGTGAATCTTGGCCCTCTGGGAGAATGCACTCTCTTGGCATCGTTTGCGGCCAGTGCCGTGCGTTGTTGGGAAGAGAGGAATTCTCAGGTGCCCCACTGCTCCCCCACCCGACCCGATGTCATAGATTCCTGACATCTCAGGCAGAGGACAGTTTTTCAGGTTCCTCTCAAGACCATCGTTCAAGCTCTCACTTCCTTTCACTCCTGCCTCCTCTGGCAGTGATGGCAAAGGCCTCCCCCC
>NW_006791996.1:180088-222102 GCF_000442215.2 Lipotes vexillifer | reverse complement strand
TTTTTTTTTTTTTTTGCGGTACACGGGCCTCTCACTGTTGTGGCCTCTCCCCGTTGCGGAGCATAGGCTCCGGACGCACAGGCTCAGCAGCCATGGCTCACGGGCCCAGCCGCTCCACGGCATGTGGGATCTTCCCGGACCAGGGCACGAACCTGTGTACCCTGCATCAGCAGGCGGACTCAACCACTGCGCCACCAGGGAAACCCAGGAAGGCTTCTTAAAATCCTCAAGACCCATACAATTGGGGCATACTCCCAACGAAATAGAAACTATCTATATGATAAATGTTTCCAGCTTACCTGTTTGAGCAGTTTTTGTGCTGGGGTTGAGTAAGAGAATTAAATTTAGTCTGCTTTGACACATAACAGATTATTCCTAGAAAGGAATGTTAAAAATTTTAACTGATATTTATTATGGATTGGAGCTATTTTTCCCCCAGCAAATATATCTCTAAATTATAATCAAGGTCCGTAAGAAAACAGAGTTTAGGATACCAGTTTTCATTTTCATGATTGCAGCTAATGGATTTCAGGAAAGTCAGGTTAGATTTTAAAATATGAGAGAATTCTGTCAGCTTGAACCAGTTAGGTAGTTCTTATCACTGTTCTTTTAAGGGTAAATGTGGGAATTAACTAATGTTGTTGATGCAATTATAGAAGGCTTTCATTTTTTTAATTCTTTTTGTAGCTATTGGGCAACTTCAGGGATAAAGAACGCACCACAATTGCCCAGCAAGTCAAAGGGAAGAAGGTGTGGATAGGAATCAAGAAGTTACTAATGTTGATCGAGATGTCCCTACAGGTAAGATGCTTCCTTCTCCGTATGGTTCAGACATGGAAGCTTCACGATATATCCCAAGAGTTTTTATCATTCCCTCTCGCTGAGGTTTTAAATTACAATTCTTTTATATTATTTCCAGAATCAGGCTGGTGTTAGTAGCCTGCTTCTGAGATCAAACAATAACTTATTGGTACTTTTCTTTCCTACTTCTTAAAATTCAAAAATAGAAGAAAAGAATATAGAGTTACTTTAAGTTTTAATTTAGGGAGTCACTAGGTCTTCGAACTAGAAAGGACTTAAAAGAACAATTGTTCTGCTGCCCCCTCATTTTAGAGGTGAGGGTCCTGAGTGTCCCACCAGTTGTCAATGAGTTATGCAGGGTCATAGCCGGTTATCTACAGGGGTCAGGGGGTGGGATGGCGTTGTCCATCAGAGGTCAGGAAGCGACGCACAGACACCACAAGGGGCCTGGGAGACAGTTTCAAGGGACAAGGTAATTGAGTGTACAGATTAGACTTAGGCTGTATATATTCTCCCCTAGCAGGGCTCCTAGAAATTTTATGCAAACTACTGTAGGGTTGAAGCGTCCAGGATCACATAGAAAACTAAGCCCCAGGCTACTGCCTGGGCAAAAACAGATGAAACCTCTTTGGGACTTTCTCACGTCTACGGGCAACTTCCCTTTCTTCTTTTTGTAACTCCACCCCTCCGTGTGCACATCCTGTGTCTTTTTGTCCTTATCTGACATACTAGTTAGATAATAAATGTATCACTTCCAAGCTTTGTGAGTTCAGGGACCTTGGCTCTCACTCACTACTAAATCCACAGCCCCTGGAACAGAACTGGACACATAGTCGGGCACTCAGTAAACTTCTGTTGAATGAATCTCTCCCAGGTCTTAGGTGGACAGGCTGGCTGCATTCTGAGAGTCATGTATTATGCTCAGTCCTGCTCTTCCAGCAGTGCGAGCTGTGGGTGGATGAGGTGAAATTTAAGTTTCACTTACTTCTGAAATAGGCTCTTGGACCAATAACAAATTGGAATCATGAAGCAAATGCTTTTTAATCTTTGCTGGTAAATTTCTTTTTTTATATAAATTTATTTTTATTTAATTTTGGCTGCATTGGGTCTTCATTGCTGTGCGCAGGCTTTCTCTAGTTGTGGCGAGCAGGGGCTACTCTTTGTTGTGGCGCGTGGGCTTCTCATTGCGGTGGCTTCTCTTGCTGTGGAACACGGGCACTAGGCATGTGGGCTTCAGTAGCTGTGGCACACAGGCTCAGTAGTTGTGGCTTGTGGGCTCTAGAGCACAGGCTCAGTGTTTGTGGCACAGGGGCTTAGTTGCTCCATGGCATGTGGGATCTTCCTGGACCAGGGCTCGAACCCGTGTCCCCTGCATTGGCAGGCGGATTCTTAACCACTGTGCCACCAGGGAAGTCCGGTAAATTTATTTTAAAATAAAATTGTAGCTTTCAGAAACCTAAAGTTTAATTTACTGAACTTTCAGCTGGACTATTTTAAAGCCAATTTATTTATTTTTCATTTTGAGCAGTAAATTAAAGTTACAGACAAATCACTTTGCTTAGGATTATTCTTGGTAAAGGTGCATATACATTGGCTCTTTCCTTGGAAAAGATAAATTTGTCAGATAGTCAGCTCTGCTCTTCAATTTTTAAGTTTCAGCACAATTTTTTTTCAATAATTGCATAGAAGAAACTATGTGGGTTTTTCTCCCCAATCCCTACCCCTTCCTCTTCCTTTGATGCCCACCGGTCAGTGATCAAGTTAATGCTTCCTCTGTATGTGGGGTGGAAAGTGAGAGTGGGGCACTCAGGCCTAATCTTCAGCGACTGACACTTCATAGGCCTCTGAGTTTGAACCCCTTCACATCAAATGGATTTGGTGCAGCTGAGTGAATTCTCTTTAGATCTGCCTTAGAGAGACCAAGCCTAAGTGAAGAGGCATGTAGTTTAGCAGAATGTAAGTCATGTTACCTCTCTGTTCACTATACACAATTCTGTTAAAACTTGCACAGTGCTGAGGATCTGCTCTGACTGGATGTCACCTGAGGGAATAAAGTCATTTATCTAGATTACTTTTTTCCTCCCTTTCTCTTGACTTTTAATTCCATAGCTACAGGCAAGTCAGTAAGTCCTTGCTCACACATATTAAATATATTTAATGGGCAAAGACCTGCAAGTACTGACTACAGCAGAACTCCAGCCAGTTCCATTTTTTTTTTAAAGAACTTGACAATTGACTCATATGTAATTCTATTCCCAAAGAGGAAAAATGTTTCTCTTGTTAAATATTCACACTTTTTCTTAGTCCTTTGTAGTCTGACCTCTTAACTTTGATACATTTGAAACTTCTGTTCAGATGTTTTTCTGGGATAGAAGAGAAGAAATCTTAAAAAAAAAAAAAAAGTGGTTGGAGGGGGGAATCCAATTGCACATTTACCCACAGCTGCACTGAGCATTTGAAAGCTATTCCTGGAGGGCAGGGAGTTCCCTCTTGGGAAACAGACTCCTTGCCCTGGAACATTTTTTAAAAGTTAGGTGTGTTTCTTACAATAAAAATTTATTGTGTTTCTTACAGTAAAAATTCATCTTAAGGAATTAAATTTTTATAAATTTGTTTATTTTTGGCTGCATTGGGTTTTCGTTGCTGCGCGCGGGGTTTTCTCTAGTTGTGGCGCGTGGGGGCTACTCTTCGTCGCAGTGCGCGGGCTTTTCATTGCGGTGGCTTCTCTTGTTGTGGAGCACGGGCTCTAGGCATGCAGGCTTCAGTAGTTGTGGCACGTGGGCTCGGTAGTTGTGGCACGTGGGCTCTAGAGTGCAGGCTCAGTATTTGTGGTGCATGGGCTTCATTGCTCCGCAGCATGTGGGATCTTCCCGGACCAGGGCTCGAACCCATGTCCCCTGCATTGGCCAGGCAGATTCTTAACCACTGCGCCACCAGGGAAGCCCCATTAAAGATGTTTCTAATGATCATTTTTTAGATTACTTCAAATCTCTGGTGGACCAATGAGAATATAATTAAACAAATTAGTAGAAATATGAATATGAAATGAAAATGAGTAGGGATAATTAATAATAACAACCTGAACCTACAACCTGAGCCAGAACTAACTCCCCCATCTTTTTTTTAGACTCACAATGCGGTTCTCAGTCACAAGAGACCCGGATTATCCAGAGAGCATGTCAGAGGAATCAGCTCCACTGTTCTTTTTTTTTTTTAGTTTCAGCACAATTTTTTTCGTTAATTGCAAAGAAGAAACTATGCAAGAGAGACCAAGGCTAAGAAAGGCTCACATGTGCATTATATAGAGTTAATAAGCTGCTCTTTAGTTGCTTAATCAACACCAATTGGTTTCTTCAGTTTCGGTCTCACTTTGATGCCTTCGATGAACCCTATGAATTGGATGCCATGTGCACCCCCATGATGGGCAGCCCCAGTCTCACACTTGGTGCCTCTCAGTGCTGCCTCCTCACCCGCTGCTAGCTAAGGCAGCGCTCAACTGAGGTGCCTGTGGATGACCAGCTGGGTCATTCGCAACCTCGTGCATGGCGATTCTCTATGCTGGGAAATCCCATTCACTTCCCTTGAGTGACACAGTCTGCTTTGCTGTGTATCAGAATACTGGTCAAGGAGCAGGTAACACATTTCTGTGACTCAGCAAAGCGCTAAGGAAGTATAAACCCGATCATTTTCTTGGCATGAAGTAAGTGCATCATTATTAGAAGGCACCACTAACCCGTCGTCTTTATTTCTTCTGATGTGTTTAGATGGATCCTGAATACCGTGTGAGAAAATTCTTGGCCCTCTTGAGAGAAGAAGGAGCGTAAGTACATGCGGCACTTAAGACCGCCAGCCAGACTTCCCACTCTTTTAAACCCATGTGCCTATTCTAAGAGTTGCTGTACAGTGCATGTGAATTTGAATTCTCAACCTCTCTTGGACAACTTTGTTTCCATTTATTAGAATTCTTGGCTGTGTTGCAGGTCTAGGAGACCAAGGAAGGAAATGGATTGTACTTTTGTTTTGCTTTCCCTGTCCTGCTTTGCAAAACTTCCTTGTCACAAGGCAGGAAAAAGTTCGATGGTACATATTTATTGGAACCTGCTTTTAAATTGCATGGAGCGTAACCACTTTCTTTTGTGAAATGCTCCTCTAATAGCAAACACATAGCGAAAAATGTAGAAAAGCCACTAAGAAGCTTTTAGTGTGGTTTTGTGATGAACGGCTTTTTGCAGACCGTCATCTGTTTTTTGTGTTTTGGATATTTCTTTTTCAGTAGCCCCCTCGACTTTGAAAATGAACTATTTTCAGATACAAAGTGACCAAGGAAAGGGACCAAGGTGAAGGTGGCCTGGGATCTTCACTCGACTTACTCAAGATACTGGACAAAGTGAAATGTTCCCTACCTTCAACACGTGCTCGCTCTGCATGATTAGTGCAGTGAAACTCGCTTCCTTGTGCTTATTGAGATATTCAGTTTTGTGGAAGGTATAAATTTGCTTTAGAATATGCTGTGCTCACCTTTCCATGCAAGCTGATTCCTTCTTGCTCAGTCTTTAAACGTGGGAAACATACTGTGCTTGTGAACACTACACATTCTAAGCTCCCTCCCACCACCGTCAGCCAAAAACTCTCAATAAACGCAACGATGTTGCAAAACAGCAGTTCACGGAGTAGAAGGAAGACTTTCTACATGTAAACCAGGAGCAGTGAATAGAGGTATGGGTTCAAAGGGATTATTTTGTAACTTCCTTGTGCTAACACTAAAGGTAATTGGATATATGGTTAAAGGTTCTCCCGGAAGCCCGGTTATCTTTGCCTAAAGAAACAGGGCTTTGAATTTCTAAGATGCTGTTCTCAGTCATTTTCAGAGATGTTTCCAAGTTGCAGTCAGGAGATCTTTCTTAACAGAATGTCAGATTATTACCATGTTGGCTGTGACACCCCCTTAATATAAGTAATTTGCTCTGTGGCAAGAGATATGCTAATCATTACCACTTGGTAGATGTTAACAGCTTGTGAGAGATGTGTATGGAAAAAGCACACACCCCTAAACAGAAAGGCGTCATGAAAGTAACTTAAAACCCTCTCAGCACTCATTAGTGTCCAACTCTAAATGGGTCAATCCCTTAGTTTAATATTAAAGGCTTATTTAGTATCACCACTTTTCCTTTTTCCTTAGCTTAATGATTTACTTAGAATGTATCCTCCCTTTAAATTATCTGTACTACCTAGCATAAATAAAACACTGTTTTCCAGAAAAAATAAACCACTTTCTAGTCCTCTCCCCTCAGTCCTTTAACACCCATTCCAATACACTGAAGACATTTCCTTTCCCCACTACGCACTTCTTCCAAAGAGAAGGAGAATGGTGGTGTAAGCCGAGTTTGAAGAAATTTAATCAGGTCGTCATGTTTGGTGAGGAGACTTGTGGAACATGCCACTCTCTCTCGGTTGCTGCTTAAACTTCTAGGACAAGCGATCAGGAGCCACCTGAAGGTACCTAACACCACCTGTAAGGCTTGTCACGCATCAGGTACTTGGGTGTAGCTATGTCATCTGTCCCTGTGGTAGAAGGTAAATTATCTCCAGATCTTGCTCTCTGTATATGTTTGGTAGACTTGTATGTCACATCTACTTTCTTTTGGGTTTTCATCCCTAGCTTATTTTGTGGCTGTTTTGTTTTGTTTTTTTTAGGTGGATTGTATTGTGAAATTCTGTGATTGCTGGTGGCCAATATCCTGGATTCCCTTATCTGTTTTAGATCTTGCCTCTTTTTTCTCTTCCCATGAAAGCAGCACACATTGTATTAACTTATGTGTCTTGTTAAATAAGGTTAATGTCTTTGTGTTTTGTCCAAAACTATATTGAAAAAATATAAATATTGTTTAATGCAAATGAAGGAATGCAATAAAGAGTACATATACTTGAAAACATTCTGTAGACCAATATTTTGTACAAAACAACATACATAACTGATATGTGTATGAAGAAAGGGATCAGAAAAGCCCCTCCTTGTTTTAACTAGTGTAAGGAGATGGGTGATTTTTATTTTAAAATCTCTGATTTTAATCATTCAGAAAATATAGTTAATTTAAAGGAAATACACAGACCTACTAGAGAATGGACTTGAGGATATGGGGAGGGGGAAGGGTAAGCTGGGACGAAGTGAGAGAGTGGCATGGACATATATACACTACCAAATGTAAAATAGATAGCTAGTGGGAAGCAGCCGCATAGCACAGGGAGATCAGCTCGGTGCTTTGTGACCCCCTAGAGGGGTGGGATAGGGAGGGTGGGAGGGAGACGCAAGAGGGAAGAGATATGGGAACATATGTATATGCATAACTGATTCCCTTTGTTATAAAGCAGAAACTAACACACCATTGTAAAGCAGTTATACTCCAATAAAGATGTAAAAATAAATAAAGGAAATACAGATTGATAGCATATTTTATAAAGTTAGTGCACAACAAGAATCTTTATACCTCTTTTACTTATTTCCCTTTACTAAAAAACGGAAGTGTACCAAAGCCATAAGCGGGTTAGTAATAAACCGGAAGGGAAAATTGTTTCTCAAGTAGAATTCCTCCTTCCTATGATACGTACAAGCCAAGGGACTCAGACACTCTCAGTGAGATTTCTTCACATGGTTCGTTTTGGTATCCTTCATCCATTTTGCATGTTTCTGAGCTATCAGATCTTTTAGCCTAAACCCTGATCCTTGGAGGTGGCTTGGGTTAGGACTAAAAGCCACCCAGAAAATCAGCAAGGCTTGTGGGGAGAGGTCAACCTCAGGGCTCCTCCAACAGCAGGGTCAGCTCCCCAGGAGCTGTCCACACCCTCCTGGGAGGAGGACCCTGAGGTCACCTGGTCCCTGCGTAGCCTTGAGAAGGTAACCTTAAAGCCATCCCAGAACTCTTCAAAGCCGATGCTGGGCAGAGAGCGTTCGAGATTACAGCACGGCCTGGTGATAAAGCAAAGGAGACTCCACTATCTGCTGCCTTAGATTTCTTCTTCTATGGATGAACTGTTAACAGGCTACTTTTTATCAGAAGATGTAATTAAAACCTCAGAAAAGGAGGTTCTTTTTATCCTTTCTAAAGTTGTACGACTTCCCTGAAACACCTTTTTTTTTTTTTAATGTAACACAGAAAACCTGGATAATGATGGTCAAACCTGAAATTTGTTTTACTTTAAGGCTTTTTCATTTCCTAAAAACTACAATGAACAGCCTCCCTAAGTTTCAGCAACAAGTCTTGAAGTAGATTTAAGTGTGTATAATAATCAAATCCTGGTAAACAGACTTGCTGAAGCACTGAGTCAGCTATAAACAACCGACCCAGCCCAAACACAGAAGGTAAAAGCAAGATTTCATTTTCCTTGCCTGGCAACTTGATCCATAAGCCTCTTCAAAGAAGTGACTGGGAAAGGTGTGTACGAGAGTTCAAAAAAGCATGTAGATTTCAGAAGTTATTGCAAAATGATCCAAAGTTTCTCTTCAGCTGGCAAGCAGTGCCGAGACTGGGTCTTGGAGCTGGGCCCACAGAGGGCGTGTGCTGTGTGGACACCGTGACATTAAGATGCAGGAGATGGCGCCTGCGATCGGCAAGAATCCCAAGGAGCAGAGACAGTTTGCAAGGGGGACTCAGGTTTGAAATTTTCCCAGTGTACAGTCTCCACACAGCTGACTCTGTCACTCCATTTGGGGAGTATAAGATTAATGGTAAGATCATTTTTTGCCTCCTAGAAAGTCCTCTGTTGAGCTAGGAGAAAAGATGACACTATAGCAGCCAAAATTTTGCTGAAATAACTTCACTTGTGTGTGCGTGTAGGTGAGCCACGCACATTAGCACACATCCACATCCCCAGGGCCGGTGTGGATACACCGTTGGTTCGTTGGACACCACCATCTGACACACCTAGAATAATCTCACCATCATCGTTCCCCCAGCCTTGCCTCTTCCTTCTGCCTTTATTTGTACCTCATCCCCTCATCTTTGAACTCTCTCACACACTTCCCTTCCCTTCTTTCTTCATAAAATAATACTGCTTTGAAAGATAATAATGATTCCCATTATATTATCTCTTTTCTTTTGGATTTTTTTTGGGGGGCTGATCTTCCTCTTGTTTTTAGATGTTTAATAGTATTCATGCTTATGGAGAAACTAAATGTTCAAGCACTGCTATAAACTGTATTCTCTTAAATCATAGAATATAATTAATCATAGAAAGGATTACCAATGGCCTTGGTGAGTGTGACCAGGGGCCATTTAAATATTTGGCAATTTTATAGGTTAAAAAAAAAGTGCCCAAAATACTGGGGTAGATGAGTATTAGCTTCATGTAAAAGTGAAATACAAAGATGAGCAGCTCCATGAGACAGGGAGATCTGTATCCTTTCCACATCCGATTCATTGCACAGCCGAAACCACCATTTTTGTGATTTAATCTTTTCAGGTACTAAATAAAGACATGTCATGGGCAAAAGAAAGTTCATGAACTTCTAGTAGCCATCCCCAATCTAAGGTTAGAGCACAGGCAGCCCATCTCCACCGCACAAGGCAGACCCCTCTATTTTTCTGTTGTTTTTTCTGTGAAGTGAGATGAATTTACTTACTCCTACTAAGGGTGAATCAGTAGAAAGAAAAAGGAAGAGAAAACAGTTTTGCTGTGAGAAATAAACCGAAGGTGACATTTTATGGGTAGGTCTGAAGACCAAAGGATTGTCTGTGGTCATAAAACTGAGTTACAGCATCTCATTGATGAAAAGCCGTTACCTATTAGCTTTAGGTGAGTCCTTTAGGAGCCTCAGTCCAAGGAGAGAATGGCCTTCCCAAGAGCATGCCCACTAGTGGGTCTGTTCTGCCCAAACAGATCTAAACCTTCAAACGACACCTGTTCTAGAGCCCAGGGCACACCATTTCTTCTTTCCCGCCAGCCTACCCTTTCCGAAGCTTAGCTCTCAAGTGGAACTAGCAGGGGAGAGCCATGTCCACTCAAGTTTCATTTTCAGTAAAGCAAATCCTAGTTTCCCAATAAACGGAGTTGAAAACATGGGTTAGAAAGGGATTAAGTCGGTGGCCAACCCCATGGTCTGTGGGCCTCGAGCCGTATCTCAGTGTTTGTTTGTGACATTAATTTGTGCATTGGAAGTGCTGGGGTCTATGAGATGAATTACTGCCCAAATTGCTGACTTCTAAAACTGGAAATTCTTTGTTAGAAGCTGATTTAGAACAAAGTAAGCCTGTAAGAAAGTCCTTTAGTAGATCAGACCTACTGTCCATGACGTCTCAGATGATCTTGCTTAGAAAACAAAGGAAATTACCTTAATTTGGGCCACTAATTTCAGAGTGAAAGTGGAGGCAACCACATTCAGAATCTCATATTCTTGACCTCCTAAGCATTAATCTGGAAACTCCACACATTGTACAATGTATCCGTTTTAAGTTTGTTTACCTTCTCTTTAATGACTTAACAGAAAAAAACTGCATGATGAAATATATTTTCTCCAAATATATATATATTTATATAATATATAATCTTAGTTAACTCAAAGGTATATACATTGTATAATAAATAATATTTATAAAAAGAGACTTTTTGAATATAAAATCAAAAAGATCAACAACTTCTACAACTTTTTACAAAACTTTGGATACAGCAGGTTGGTAGGAAATTTCTGTTGGATACTATTACCTGACTATGGCGAGAATAATTACAATGCACTCAATGTACTATTATTAAATAATTACTTGTCAGCTACTTGAATACGCCCCAGAAACATGACTTTATCACTTTTAATATAGAATACATAGATATGAAAAGACTGTTTTGAAAATTTGTATCCATTCTGCTGAAAGAATTCTCACATAAAGCAAGCATTATCTGGTTGACATGATTTAAAACTTCAGTCTGAGATGGGGAGGGGCATTTCACACTCTCTAGAGGGGATGGGATGTGTATCTTTTTAGCAGGGCTCACTGCCAGCAGATTCAAGAGTGCAGGCACGGCTTCTAGACAATCGTCTTGGCGAACCTGCCTGAGCACAAAGGAAGATGGCTTGACCCGGTACCTTAGGTCAGTGTTAGGCAAAGAGAGAAGGGGGAAGAGGAAGAAATCACTGTGTTCTGTACTGTGCCCCTGCTGCATCTCTTCTTTCTGACTCTTAAGGCAGAGTTGTTGCACTGACTCGTACCATCAGACCCGTTTGCCTCCACTGTGCTCGCTTCCTCTAGGACACTCCAGAGGACCCGTGTGGATCAAGGAGAACTCAGCTGTGAGACGCTTTACCCAAGGGAGCAAGTGATGGCTTGCCCCACTTTGAACACCTAATGCTGATCCTTGGTGTCTGCATGGATTGATGCTGTCAGCATACAGGTGAGGCCGGAAGACCTGTGTGAAGGAACTCTGCATTTCTGTTTCCTCACGCAGGCCAACGAAAGACAAGGATGCAGGACGACGTGTCCTTATAGGAGAGGAAACGAAGGAATCATCGGTATCCTCCCCATCTACTAGCCACAACATTTGGAACTTGAGGAATATATTGCTACTCTCCCCCTGACCCTTTGTCTAATTTATACTAAGGTGACCTACAGTCCAACTGCTCAACCTGGAGTTTGTTTTTATGGAGAATCTGCAGGTGAGCAGGGCTGGGAGGGACAGAATGGCCCCTTTAAAGATACCACTTTCTTCAGGAAGCCATTGGAGCTAGCTGGAGGAGGCTTGCCCCACACACGTAACCTATTTACAACGATCACTACAGAAAAAAAAAAAAAAAGTACCGCATTAATGGTGGAAACTGCAGAATGGTAGAAAAAGATTTTTGAGATCTGACTGCAGTTCCCAAGAGCCTCTCGTGCAGAACAGGGTTACAGAGAAAATGGGACTGAGAAGAACATACCGCTGCTCTTCAAACAGCTTTACCAGGCCGCCTGGAACTCCCGGTTCTTCAAACTCAAAACCTGACTCTAACGATTGCCTTGGGCCTCCCTACCACTTGATCCCAGCTAAACCTATGGCTTTTATCAGAATGTGAAAGTCTATCAGATTTGAATGGGAGTAGACAGAGAAAAGGAGACTGCAGGGCTTTGTCCTACTTCCTAACTCTCACCTCGCAGGCATCTTGGGATGTCACCAGAAGCAGCAGCTGGGAAACGGAATCTTGCCCACGTTGATGTCTTTACCACCAGGCAGAGCGCTCACATGAGCCCAGCCTGTTCTGCTGGAGTAGCAGTGGTTTTCTGTGGGGTTTTTTTTTCCATTTTTATTTTCTTTAACATGTGCAAAGATAAGCCTCGGGTCTGTTCCTATCAGACCCTAGAGAACTAAAAAGAAAGCCCCTTCTTTAAAAACCACACACCATCCAGAGTAGGGTGAGAAACTTAAGATTGAGAGAGAAGGGAGGGAGGCCTCCCAGGCAGCGGGCGGGCTGGATCCAGGTAATTTACCACACGTGCATCTGGCAACAGTCCGGATTCCTTGCTGTCTGATGCTGAGGGCTGAGCCCGGCTCTGGGTCCCGCTTCCCATAGGACTTCGGTGAATCGGCCCAGCCACACACTTCACCCGTTCCCAGTGCCCTTTGGAAAGTAAAGAGGAAGAATTAGGAACATGATTATTTTCCCAGAGAGACCACCCACAGGGTGCAAAGCTCAGAGGCTGCTGATCGGGTGTGTCAGCGTTTCTCTTGAACTCGGAGGTAACAGGAGACTCCAGTGGCTGTTCCATGCTCCCTCCGCTACCTTGGGTCTACCGCTGAGGAAGGGCGTGTGAGCTCAGAACAGTAGAGCTTCAGCGTCTACACGCTGGGATCCACATCCTACCTCTCCACCCTCTAGCTAGGGCTTGGGCAACAGGAAGCCCAGTAGCAGGTAACTAGACTGATATAGGAACCTGTCTTGCATAGAAACTGGGAGAAACCTTGCAGATCTAGGGCCCAATTCCCAACTTCGTAGACTCCTGTACACTGTGTTTCTGTATCAAGCTGTCCAAACAGAAGATAGTCTACTACATTATGAATAATTCCTTCTCATAGGAGCACCGCTGTGTACATTTTCTTCATTTGTATTTGTATTTACATGTCACAAAGGATTTAAGCCCAAAGGGCTCTGACGGGTGTTCCCAATCAACCCCCAACTCCTTGGCCAGTAGACTTTTACACGGAGAGAAACAGACTCAGCAAGATTAAAAGGACACGTCCAAAGTCTCGCAGCAAGTTAATGACAGACCCAGGACTTGGGGTCAGCCAGGCCACCTCTCATGCAGAGCCCTTTCCAGCTTACTGTGCTCACAGAATCTGAATAACAAGGAATAAACCTGGAACTCCGTATGGTAGGAAATCAATGGTTAGCCTGAGACACTGGACAAAATCTACAAGCAATGGAAAGAGGTTTCCCCACAAGGAAGGCCCAGGACTCTGGCCTTCCTGTGGCATAAAGCATCTTGACTGGGGCTCCTCCCCGAGTGTGTGGAGGGTACACGTCCTGCTCTGGGGCGCCCTTCTCTCTCCCACCTGCACTGGAGACAGTGCAGCCAAGAGAGAGGCTGCAGGCTCTGTTCCCTGAAGTCCCTGCCAGCCTGTCTCGAAAGTTCTCATCTTGCCTGCAGAGTGTCCGTGTGGATGAAAGGACAGGAAAGGTAACTGGTCTCAGCCTGTGGCTCCAGACCGGCAGCAGGCCTGGGGGAAAGTCGCCCTTGGAGGTCAGCTCCACTCAGCCTTGGAATCTTTTGCTGCTTCCTTGGACCCTGTGCTAGGGCTGTTTGTGTGGATGGCCTCTAGTCCACAGGTGAGGGAACTGGGGCTCAGGGAGGCAAAACAACTTGCCCCAAATCACTCACTAAACTGAGTGTTTGTCAGAAAGGCACCACATTGGGGGACAATTCTTCACTTGTCCCAGAGCGAGGACTCCAGAGTATCCATATATGAGGGCCCGGGGGGGGGCCACCATCTACCTGGGTGTGGCATGTTGAAACCACATCCACGTAGTACTTTCCGTAAGACTGGGGGCAATGCCATTCTGTTTCAGAAACGGGGAACAGAAGGCTGATGGAGAGTGTTGACTCTTCTTACGATCAGTAGCAGATTGCAGGCGGGGCATTTTTATGGACACTGAGGGCAAACCCAGCACCTCCTTCCCACTTGGCAGATGGCTTCTCTCGGCTGCTCACTGAGGGGAGGGGAGGGGAGGTGCTGGAACAGAGCTGTGACACCCTGGAGCCCCCTAGAGCCACTGCCAGGGCCCGGGCTGCTGCTGCTGTGGCCTCTGCAGGACCCACATATGGGGCCTTTCTGGAGGCAGAGCCCTGGGCTCAGTGTCCTTATCTGTGCAATGGGCAGGCTAGACAAACGGCCCTCTGTGCCCCCTCCAGGGCTAGTGTTCTGAAATTCCGATTTCCCCCCAGCCTCCTCTCAGAATGGCCAGAGCCGTGTCCTGCTTGACAGCGGGGACCCTTGCCTCTGGCCAGAGTGGACATCAGAGGAAGGAAGCACTGCAGGTTCCAAACATTCCTTCCACCTGACGAGCCACAGGGAGCCTGGGCGTTCTCTCTTATTCACTGACTTCTCTTCCATCGTTTTGAAAAGCAGTAAATGAAACTGCCCAAGTGATGACACCGTTTCCTTGCACGATGACTGCCCTCATGTCCTGGCTCTCATGGCATTTATCGCTTTCTATTAGCACCCTATTCATACGAGCATTCACATCTGCTGGCTTGCTTGAACCGCAGGAAAATTCTGCTAGGCCCACATCATCATCACTGCTGTACAGATGAGGAAACTGGGCTTGCAGCTGGGAAGTGGTGGAGGTAGAACCGCCTCTGTCCTCTTTCCACTCCCCACACTGCTTTTATTCAGACACCAAGAAAAGTGGTGCCTCCTGCTGTCTTCCCAGACTCTGCCCCTGCCAGGACGGAACTTGAGCTACACAGAGGGGCTTCCCAGACTGGCTGAGCCACCCCTCCAGCAGAGCTCTCCCCAGCACGTGAGGTCCCTCCATGCAGCACAGAAGTCCGACCCCTCCCCCAGTCCCGCCCTGTGTGGGACCGCATCGCCCAGTGGGGTGCCCTCACTGACACAGCCGCAGGCAGCGATGACCCAGGCAGGGGAGTCCTTCACAACAGTTCAAGCACTGTCTCCAGTGTCCTTGACTTTGTTCCTCACAGCACCTCTGGGGAGGATGACAGATGAGGAGATGGTCTTGTTTGGGTCACAAGGTGGGCGAGTGGTGGAAGCTGGACCAGGGCTCGGACCCCTGTAGATTAGGCCCCTTCTCAGGGCAGAGAAAAGGGAGAAACCCTCCCTTGGGCCTTAGAGACCCTCCAAGACCAGGCCCACCACACGCCAATCTTGACCTGTCCTGGGGACCTATGGACCCGAGGGCCGGGCAACAGTGTCTCCCACGCAGGCCACCTCTGGGAAGCGTGGGAGCCTAATCCACCAGCCTTTGATCCCTTGATTACTCACCACCATCACTCTGAGCTTGACTCCTTCCTCCTCCCCATCACCGTCAGTAAATGCGGTGAGAGTGTGCCCCGCTCCACCCAAGCTTCAGATCTGCTGGGATATGGCCTTATACACCGCTTCCTCCCGCCCACCTCCTTGAGGGTGGTAGGAGTTAACGCTTGCACAAAAACTTGCCCTCTAAGTTCAAGGTAGATGCAAAATGACTCTGCCTCAGGGGTACAAGAGACTTTTTGGCCTGCTATTTCAAGTATTTTAACCCCCTCACTTTACAGTAAGAAACCTGAGGCCCAAAGAAGTGAAAGAACAGGAAGTTAGGAGCACAGTCAAGACCATTAGGCGTCCCAGCCTCCAACCCCACAGTCCCTCCTCTGGCTCCACAGATGTTCAATAATGATAGCTAGTGGCTGTGCGAAAAATTGACCTGGCTCCTAATTTACTTACTAACTTGTACACAAACAATCAATTGCAGCCTCGTGTGCACACACTTGGTTATTATCTGTGCTTTGTGTAATCCACCAAGACACTGCCCCAGGACTGTTCCCACTGAAGCTTGGGAAATCCTGGCTTCCTACCTTGGCTTTGGAAACGTGTCCTGGACCGCCCAGAAACAGAACAGGGTTGCCAAGAAGAGGAGACAGCCAAACCCAGTGCCCTGCACCAAGGCACCCCAGCCTCCCCACCGGGCCACCCTACCTGGCTCCCTACTTGCAGGTGTGCACATCGTAGATGCGGATACACTCCTGGCAGCTCACGTAGCAGCACCAGTGGAAGATGCAGTGGCATTTCTCCTTCCGCTTCTCCGTCCTTGTGTTGTGGCCGCGGCCGCAGCAGAGCAGGTCACAGCCATCGATGCCGTGGGAGGTGACATTGCAAGTCCGGTCCCTGGTGCCGAAGGAGCCCGTCTCAGGGTTGGGCTCGCAAAAGTTGGGGGAGTTCTCGTAGTAGACCAGGTCCCTCTCAGTGGGCGGCTTGAAGAGCGCGTACTTGGCGCGGAGGGTCTCCACCCAGCCACGGGACTCCCGGTGCTTCTCCACCACCATCTCCGAGGCGCTGTCGTACTTGTCCTTGAGGAAGTCCCCGATGGCGCGGAAGTCGGGCTGGGCCCACCAGCAGGTCTTCACCTCACAGCTGCCCGACAGCCCGTGGCACTTGCACTTGAGGTGCATGTGGTCCAGGATGGTCTGGAAAGAGTACGAGTAGCAGCTGGTCCCCAGACTGACCACACCTGGGAGCGTACCCAGTCCCTCCCACTCTGCCCCACCCACCCCCATCGCTGAAGCCTTCTCTATTCCTACACTATGCCAGGGTGAGAACTGACTGGGGACTGAGGCTCAGACCTAAAGAATGGTGACCCTGTTTCCCTCCCCTTCACACCCCAAGCACTGGCAGAAATCACATCCACTTCTCAAAGCCCTAGGAAATAAGGATAGTTATTCCCGTGTAACAGATAGGGAAACTGGCTGGGAGCTTAAGTGACTAGCCCTAGGTCAAGCAACCATAAGAAAGGATGGAGGCTGAATTCAAAGCCAGGTCCATGGGTCTCACAGCCCTACACAGGCAGCTGAAGTGCACCGGATGGGCTGGCTGGTACCTGCGCTCCCGGGCTGCCGCATCCCCAGGGTGGGGTGGGGGTGGGGACCCGGAGCAGTCCGAGGAGAAAGGAGGGGGAAAGAGGAGAGCAGGGAGCCGGGAATGCACAGGGGCCACGGGGGGGGGGGCAGGGACAGGTCCGGGAAAGGGGTCTTGGGCAGGGCTGGGGTGAGGGCGGCCAGGGCTCACCGTGCGGCCAGCCTCGTTGTTGTGCTTGTTCATGGCCGAGCGCGCGTCCGGCCTGTTCTCACGTGCGTCCGCGAACTCCCGGGACACAAGCACCCCGAAGTCGGCGTCCTCGCTGCAGCCTCCCCACTTCCAGCCTTCCCCGGGCGGCCCTTTATGATGCGAGTCGCAGCCACAGATGGTGGAGGTGCCCTCGGCACAGGAGCGTGTGACGGCGAAGGCCACGCCGGCTGAGGCGATGGCGTGCACGAAGGCCGATTCGCGGGTGGCTGTGGGAAAGGCATTGGGAGGCGCTGCTCAGGCCGGGCCCTGGGACGCGGCTGCCCTGCCTTGACCTCCCCAGCTGCGAAAAGGGGCTCTGCAGACCCAAGGGAGAAGAAGTGCCTTTTCCTCTTTGGTTGGCCTATAGCCCCTAGTGGGTATCCCCAGTTTACAGATGAACAAACTGAGGCCCAGAGCTGCTGATTAACCCAGGGCTTTAACAGCTGGCAGAGTGGAGCCTGTTAGAAACAGGGGTGGAAAGACAACTCCGGCAGGTGGGTACAACTTCCCTCTGCCACCAGAGTTCCTGACCAGGAGTGCCGTGGTCAGCATGTCAGCTTCCCCCTCCCATTCCCCTGTCCTCCACCCAGACAACGCCAAGGTTTTGGACTGAGAAGGCCAAGCCCCTCCCGGGAGGATGGAGGGACACAGGGCACTTCCCTGCTTCTGCCCCAGGGTCCAGCAAAGAGAGAAAAGAGATTCTCAGGGTGCCCCCCCACCCCGCCGACATCATTATAATGATAACTACCTTTGAGTGCTGGGTTTGCACCGGATTCTGCCCGTCATGTGCTTTATCCCATTTAATCCTCTCACCCCTATGAGGCAGAAAGTCTTATCACAGGCCCATTTAGCAGATACAGACATTGACAACTAGGGAGGCAAAGGCCTGAAAGACCTGCAGTCCGACCATCTCTCTCCTTACTGGTGAGGAACCCAGAGCAAGGAGGTGACCTGCCCAAGGCCAGGCAGGTTGCAAAACGCCGGGCTGCTGGCCTGGATGCCTCCTTTCCTGAGCTGTGGCTCTGGTCCTGAGCGCTGAGGGCAGCTCGGCGGACGAGGGAGCCTGGTAACCCCTCGTGGCCACTGCCATCTCTTCGGAGGCCCCGGGGCCCTCGTGGGCCACCTGCATAGGAGGGTGCGTCCCCCTTCCCGAGCAGGCCGGCGGGGAGTGGGAGCGGCCCCCGCCTGGGCAGTGGACCCGCGCAGCCAGCGCCGACTGCGACACGGGGCGGCCGAGGCCTGAGGCGCTGCGCCCCGGCTCCGACCCCGGTCCCGGCTGCCCACCCCTCAGCGACCCGGGGGCCGGGGGCGCCGAGGGCGAGCGCCGCGCTTCCGGCCGGCCCGCGGCCTCTCGCGGCGGCGGCGGCGCCCGGGCCCCGGGCCGCGCTCGGTTCCCAGCCCCGGGGACGCGGGGGCGGCGGGGGCGGGGCGGGGATTAGCCTGGGAGCGGCGCTGACAGCCCTGCTGTGCTGGTCCCCGTCCGGCGGGGCCCGCTGGGCCGCTCAATCCGCCTTTGTTCGCGCGGTGTCACACCGCATTACCCGCATAATGCGGCCGCCGGGCCCGGGCCGCCGGGCCGGCCGCCACCGCGTAGCAACGGGCGGCTCCCGCGGCCGGGCCGCGCCCCCGGCCCCGGCGCCGGCCCGCGAAATCCCCATTGAAGCGGCGCCCCCCGCCCCCGCGCCGCGCCGAATGGCCAGAGGGCGTGTGAATGGCTCGGCGGCCGCAGCGGGCGCGGGGACGGGCCGCGCGGTGGGGGGCGGCTCTCGGGCCGCTTTTCAAGCCGCCTAAGCCCCTCCGGGCCGCCCGCCCCGCCCGGGGACCGCGATCCCCCGCCGCCCGCACCCCGCCGTCGCAGCCTCGCGCCTTCCGGCCGCTGACCCCTGCGCCCCCCCGCCCGGGTGCAGCCCAGCCCCGGCCTCCGCTCCGGGCGGGCCAGCCCCGGGGAGTCGGTCCCCGGCGTCCGCGGAAGATGCGTGCCCCGGAGCAGACCGCCTCCCTGCCACCCTGGGTCTCAAAGCCGTGGGCAGAGGTCTACCCTGGCGGCCCACACGGCAGGGGTGCGGGACTCGCCAGAGGCGGTGGGGCCCGAGCGTGGAGCCTAGCGCTGCGTTCGAACCCGTTCCCGCCGGGCACTGGGCGCTGGGGCGCGCGTGCATGCGGGGGCCTTCCTCCCGGAGACCGCAGAGCTTCCCTCAGATTCCCAGTGTCTCTGACACCTTCCCTCCCTCCCCCCACACAAAACTGCCCTCTTGCAATTTCGAGATGTAGGCAAGTCCTAGAACCTACAACGGTGATTTAAAACGTTAAACACAGACGTGAAGGGATAATAAGCTCAGAGACCCGGTTTTCACAGGCTAACGTCCCGCGCGGGGAAGAGCAATCAGAAGGTGAGTCTTGCTTTGGGGAGCGCGTCTAGACGCCAGGCTGTTTGATTAAGCGCTACCTGGCCCGAGGTGGGGCACCGGAAGGCGAGGAGACTGACGCGCCGGCAAGATCAGGTTTGAAATGCAAACCACCGCCACTTGGCCCCAATTGGAGGCCAAACCTTTTATGTAAACAAGGAATAATTAGCTTTGGTAATAGAAGCGAAAGCAGAATCATCATCCATTGATTCGCTAATCGCCCTTCTGTCCCATGACAATAGCCTGTAGGTCGGACTTACAAGGTGCACCTGAGACACAGGTAAAGGGGGACTCCACTCTAAAATGGGGGGTCAGCTTCGCCCCACTCATTCCCTGCCACTCCCCCCCCAACCCTTCCCCAGGTCCAGCTGGTTCTCAGATCCCTTTTCTTTCTGGCTGTAAATGCTACTCTTCTAAAAGGAGGGAGGGCCCGGTTCACCTGTTTGGGTGCCAAAGCCCTGGTGGTGGCCGGAGGAGGGTTCAAGTTGCTGAGGAAAAGGAATGGTAGCTCTCGGGAGGCCAGCTGGGTCATCACATTCCTAGACACTGCAATTGCTCAAAGAGTAGCCCAACTTCAGCCCAGAACTCACCAGCCCCCAAATCCCCTTCCTGGGAGCAGTTGTGCCTCTCATCCCTCTCTCCCAGTGCCTTCATGTTCAAAGTCAAGTAATGTGAATCTCATTCATTTGCGACACAGCCAATGAGACTCCCAGGTTGCAAGATGCAAGTTACGCAAAGGCCAGCACACCCTCTAGCACCACCACAATCCGTGGGCATATCCAGCTATCAGGGGCATGGGAACCAGCAGAAGCTTCCCATGGAAGCACCTGGGGGCAATGCAGTGCCACCAGCAAGAGGCAGCTTCCTCAACTCCAGAATTTTCTACATGGGAGGGACCTAAGGGGGACAATGCTCTCACCCCACCCCAAAACTAGATTTACATAGCACTTAACACAGCATTGGGAAAACGTCACAAAAGTCCACATCAAAGCCTGGGGCCACCCACTGTGCCAGCCAGGAGGAAAGGAAGGCTGCAGCCTCCTAGCCTACCCTAGGATCTCGGGGTGGGATCTCAGGGCTGCCCAGCCCCCAGCAGCACCTGGGAAGGTGTGGCAACCACCGACGACAGCCTGGGTCAGGCCAGAGAGGGACCTGGCCCACTTTCTGTGGGGGCCGTGGGTCATGACCAGCTTTATTGCCCTCCCCTGGGGACCCTGGGCTCAGAGCTGAGACGCCCTGATGTGGAAGAGTGACTGTGTCCTGATGCCCTCCCCCAACCTCCTCGCGCACCTCCTACCCACCCAGAGACGGTACCTTTGTCGAGGACGGGCCCGAAGATGGCCAGGCTGTCGTCGATGGTGGTGCAGTTCCAGCGGCGGCCCCGGAACTGGTGCTGGCACTCCTGGATGCCCAGCTTCACGCCCTCGGCCACGCTGGGCATGATTTCGATGTAATTGCGGCAGAAGCGCAGTTGCTTGGGGACCAGGCCTGGGATGGAGCCGCAGAGCAGGGGCTGTGAGCCCAGGGATGTGTACTGCTGGCCCAGGGCCAGGGACCTGCAGGCAGACAGAAGGCAGTGGCACTGTGGGCACAAAGCACGGGGCCCACTGTGGGCATCGTTTCTTCTCCGTGAGTACTCAGGGTAGGTGGAGCCATGGCCCTGAGAAACCCGCTTCGACCTTGCGTGTATACTGTCCCTTGAAGAGCAGAGCTCTGATCCAGGGAGTTGGCCCTCTGCCATGGGCATTTCCAGTTTGCAGGGGCACCTGGGGGCAATGCAGTACTATGAAAAGAACCCTGGATGGAAAGATGGTATTAGAGGCCCGGGTCAAGTCCCTCCCAGGCTCTGGGCCAGTTTCCCCGATGGGGAGAAGTCAGGTTGGGAGTTTCAGTTTCTAGGGCCACATGGAGACTTCCAATGATCCATAGGAAGGAAACAAAATCTACGGAGAGGAAGATGGCAGGAACTGGCTTGACCCCCATCACATCTCAGAGAAAGCAGGAAGTAGAGAAGCCTCAGTCCTAGCAGGGAGCTTGCCCATGTGTGCAAGCTTGCACTCATACATACACATACACACACATACCACCTGTGGCAATGCCTCTTAGCCTCTTCCCTGGGACGATGCCTGCCCAGCCCAGAGCCTCCCAGTGTCTCTCCCCAGGTCTTTGTCCGCCAGGGCCTCTGTGACCATCTTTGCAGCTCCCTAGAAGTTTCTGGAGTGCCATCTCTTTTCTGACCAGAGATTGGAGCTTGGCTTTGTTTCATGAAAGTCTAGCTCAGGCTCAGGAGGGAGAAGACCTCAGATCGTACTCCCCCATCCGATGCAGGTGACCTTGATCACATCACGTCACTCTAATGTCCCTCATTTTTCAGTCAGTAGTCTGTCAATCTAGGTGGGGCTAACCACGTACCACCCTGCCTTCTCAGCAGTGCCTGCCTGGGTCCTGAGGGGTGGGAGTGACTGCAGGCCTGGCCCGTCTGCACCCTGGGCCTTAAGACTGAACCTGAGTGATAGAGCAGGTCAGCCCAGAGCCCCCTGATGGGCACCAAGACACACACAGCATCTGACGGGGCTTTGCAGGTTGCCCTCTCCTGCCCCTGCCCTGTTTACAGTTATAAACTGGTTATTGTGATAATAATGGTAATCAAACACCTATCATTTATTATGTGCTGGACCGGTTCTGAGTGCTCATGTCTTACCTTATGGAAACCTCACAGCAAGTCTGTGAGGTAGGAACTTCATTATCATCGTCAACATCCCATTTCATAGACAAGGAAACTGAGGCCAGGGAGCTTAGTAAACTGCCCAAGTCTGCAGGACTGTGCAGCGGCAGAGTTGAGCCTCCCGCCCCAGCTCAGGCTGCCTCTCCACGTGCTCTTAACCAGCACATCCAGGCCTGCCCTGCAGCTGCCCCAGTGGCACTGCAACCACCGGATAGAGAAGCCAAGCCAGGGTTCAGCGCAGATGACTCAGCACTGGGCCATCATGGGAGGAAGGGAAGAAGGCCAGGCCTTTCCCACTCCCTCCTCTGACGTTTAGGCCCCAAAGCCCTATATGCAGACGGCTGGAGAGGGGAGCTGGGGCCAGATGGAGGACGCTGCCACCCCCATGGCCTCACCTGGGTTTGATTCTGAGTGTGGGCCATGAGGACCCCTCTAAAGGAATATGGCGATTCTTTGCCACCTCCTCATACCCGGCCTGGTCCCTGACTGTCCCAGAGCATCATGGGGAGACCTGGCACCCACTGCCCAGCCTCCGTGTCCTTACCCTTCAGCCAGAGCCCTCCCCGGTCTCCCCCACCACAGGCAGCTCCATCCATGCCTGTCCCTAGAGGGATGGACTGGCCTTGCGGAGCCCACGCGCTCCTTCAAACTGGCCTCCTGGACACACTGCAAACTCTAACCTGGTCAGGCCTGTGTCACGATCACCTCTGGCACTGGGGGGGCTCCGTCCCATGTCGTCCCCCGTTTACTGGTCTGCTCACCAACCACACCAGGGCCCCAGGGCTCCTTCCTTTACTCCTTCCCCACCCTCTGTCCCTCTTCTCCTTCCTTGCCCTCTCCCGGCCTTTGCCCTACACCCGTTGGCACTTCTGCAGGCCTGGGCACCCTAAGCTGGATCAGAATAAGAACCTACAAGAGATGCCTTTAGAGAGCACAAAGCCCATTATACAGATGAGAAAGCAGAGGCCCACAGAGGGAAGCAGCTTGCTCAAGGCCACACAGCCAGATGCACGGAGCCAGGTGCGGCTGGTGCCGCTGCAGGGAGCAGGGCGGGGCTGGGCTGTGGGGAAGCCCCGGCTGTCTCTTGATTTCCACTCAGTGAGGCTGCCCCTGATCCCAGCCCTCCGAGCGGCTCCCTGCTCCCTCATTTCACCAGCATCCCCACCCCAGTGGGTCCCAGGTGGGCCTACCCAGCCCAGCTGAATGCCCAAGCCCTACGCACTGGCCGGCAGGGCTTGGTTGGCTGCAAAGGCAAGAGCTGTCCCCCAAACATCTCCCAGTAGGGAGATGCCATGGTCCCCTGCGCTCCCCTCCGGGGCACCAAGCCCTTGACTGTGAATCCTTCCTCCTGGACAGTTGCAATCTCTCCTCTGACCAAGCAGGTTTCCTTTCCTCTGCAGTCGCATTCAACACTAGCGATCAGCACGACAACCATTTATTTAGCACTTATATGCCAGGCACTTCACAGATATCATGTCACTTAATCCTCAACAAGAGCTCTATGATGTGGGTACTGTCATCTCGGTTTTACAGGTGAGGAAACTGAGGCGGAGAAGTTGGGCAACCATAGGTTTGTCTGACTCCAGGGATGATATCCTCCAAGAATAACTCCCAGCCTCAGAGACGATGAGTGCTTTTCCCTCCGCCCACCAAACCCTGTCTCCTTCCTGCCGTCCAGGTCCATCGTGCACCTGGAGCCAGGCTGCCTGCATTCAAATCCAGCTCTGCTGTTTCCGAGCTGCTGAGCTCAAGCAGTTTACTTAACCCCTCGTGCCTCAGTTTCTTCACCTATTAAATAGACATAATGGGAGGGATAAAGGATAGAAAGCTCCTGGCACATAGGAAGCCCTCAAGTCGCGGTGATCATGGTGGTTTCCATGTGTTTAGGGGCTGTCCCCAGCACTTTGTCCCCTGCTACGTCATCAACCTCATTTCTCAGCCCTCCCATCCCTGACTTGACAGAACGCATCGGAATTTTCAGAGCCCCTTCCCATCCGTCACTGGGAAGGATGCAAAGCTGGCCCCTTTCCCGGAAGCTCAGTCCTAACCAGGGTGGCTGAAAAGACATCTGTGATCTGGCCGAGTGTGAAAGTTAACCCAAGGGGCAAAGGCACAGGGACCTTTCCAGGATGCTCCGTTCAAGGATTTCAGCTCAGATCTGGACATCCTGCCGGTGATAAGCAAGGGCCTCTAGGGATGGGGGTTTAGCTCTGAGGGCTGGTGCTGGGGCTAATGGGGCTGTGGCCGTGGGATTGATTTCTGCAGGAGAGCTGCCCTCCCCCAAATACGCCCTGCCACCCGACCCCTGAGCCTCCTACCCACACATGAGCATGTCTGAGATTCCACCACCACAGATGCGTTAACTTGACTCACAGCTCCTTTTGTCCCCACCAGCGAAGTGCACGTTACCCCGGAGTAGGTCACACGGTGAGCCTCATGCCCCTCAGTTCTTCGCACCCAAGTGTGAGTGGGCAGCTGGATGATCAGCAGCCCGCCATCCGGAGCGCCTCTCCACTGCCCAAGTCCCCGGCAAACATCTTACCCATCCTTCAACCTCCGGTTCCTGGGTCGCCTCCATTGTGAAGGATCTCGTGGGCCCCCAGACGGAAGTAACCTCTCCTCCCTGTTTCTCCTCTATTTCACTCAGACTTTACCTCAAAGGGCTGAACTGACTTGTTTCCAATTCCATCTGGCTGTGCTAGTGTGAGTTCCCTGAGGACAGAGGTTGTGTTGCATCTCCTCCCACCCTCCCCAACACCTCTCACCATACCAGACACGCACGCGCGCACGCGCACGCACGCACGCGCACGCGCACGCACGCACGCACACACACAAGCACACTTGGCCGATCAAGGGCCAGGCCCATGCCAGGTACTCGCTGATTCTCCAGGGAAGGAATAAAAGAACGAGTCCTTCCCGAAAGGCCGGTCTGATCCACCCCCAGTCTTGCAGCCCCTCAGCCAAAATCCACAGGCCTCCAGGCATCCGGAGGTTCCACCTACACACAGGACAAGATTCCTCAGTTCCGCTGAGGAAGTTCCTACGTTTAGGAGCCGGACCCGAGACAGTAGCTGGGCTCCCAAGGGAGGTGCGGACCTGCCTGGCACCGGCAGCTGGTGAGGGGGAGGGGGGAGGGCACCGCCAGGCCTATTTATACCCAGCTCCTGGCCCTGCCCGGCCCAAGGGCCCTGCCACCCTCCCCTAAGGACAGTTCATCCTCCGCCCAACCACCCACTGCCCAGCTGGGCTGAGGACAGACACAGGCAGCCAGGCGGATGGGCGGCAGGTGCCAGCCAGCAACAGGCTGCTCCAGAGGCCTCGATGTTGACCTCTTGAGGATGAAACCCCCTCTCCAAACAGGCCAGGCTTAAATGCCATGCACAGTCTAATCAGCCTCCCAGCCCCACCAAGCCATTTACCGCCCTGCGCGGTGCCTTCGGCCTCCAGAAGCTGGAGGTGGGCCTGCATGGTGAGCACAGGCCACCTCGGTGCTGAGCCAGCCCAGGCACACAGCATATAGTGACAGGCCTACAAGGGTCCCACGCAGCGCAGCCTGTTCAGTGACCGTGGCGCTGTGGACCCACAGACTCTGCTGTCCACCCAGCAACGACCTGCCGGCGGGGACTACGTGCTGTCCCTGCCCTGCTCCCCTTAACGAGCCATGTGGGTTGGAGCCCTACACCCAACCAGGTGCCCTCCCCTGGACTCAAACTTTCCTACATTTTTGACCTTCGACTCTTCCAACATTATAGTATTTGAGAGATTGGAAGGGCCTCAGGAGTCATCTAGTTTAGGGTGTTTCTTATTTGTTAGCCATTTTTTCCTAATATACATCCTCCCCCCACCCTCCCTGGTACATAAAACAGATAAAAAGAGGGACTCTTCGTCAAAAAGCTAAAGATAGAATCATCATATGACCCAGCAATTCCACTCCTAGGTATACATCCTGGAGAATTGAAAGCAGGGATTCAAGCGATACTTGTACACCAGTGCTCATGGCAGCACTATTCACAACAGCCAAAAGGTGGAAACAACCTGAGTGTCCATCAGCAGATGAATGGATAACAAAATGTGGTAAATCCATACAGTGGAATATTATTCAGCCACAAAAAAGAATGATGCTCTGATACATGCTACAACATGGATGAACCCTGACAACATTATACCAAGTGAAATAAGCCAGACACAGAAGGACAGATATAGTATGATTCCACTTACATGAGGTGCCAAGAATAGGCAAATTCATAGTGACCAAGAGTAGATTAGAGGTAGCTGGGGGCTGGGAGGGGAAGTTACAGCTTAATGAGTATGAGTTTCTGTTTGGGACGATGAAAAGTTCTGGAAACAGTGGTGATGGTTGGACAACATTGCAAACCTACTTGATGCCACTGATTTGTACACTTAAAAATGGTTAAATTGAAGGAAAAAAAAAAAAAAAAGAAGAAGGGCAGGGGCCCAGAGACCTATCCCTTGACTTTCCCCTTGCTCTCACCTGTGGCCCCTCTGCAGGATGCAGTCTGAGGACCACTGGTCTTATCTAATCCCTTCCTCCCCTGCATGGGAAGACTGAGACCCAGAGAGAGTTTGTTACATATGGGCGGGGCTGTGGAAGGTGGATCCGAGGGTGCAGCCCAGGGAAAGGCTCCAGGGTCCCCACCTCTGCTCTGCAGTCTCAGTGTGAGCTCCGTGGCCAAGCCTCCCCCGGTCATGCCTTTCTTGGAGTCATGGTCCTCTTGGTCTCACCTTTTCTAACGGCGAGGACTGACCATCTCTGCTAGCCCCAGACAGGCCACCTGAAGATGCTGATCCAAAGAACCGGTGCCTCTTAAGCTGACTGCCATGAGTTCAGGAGGAAGGGAAGGAGATGGAAAAAGGGAGGAATCAGAACCGCCTCCTTTGTGGTCTTTTGTCTCTTTCCTCCAGAGTGACCACCGTGTTTCTGGAAATAGCCCAGTGTTTGGTGCTCTACCAGCTGGCTCCTGGACAGTACTGGACAGATGGCCTTCCTGTTCCTGGGTCCAGAGGGGCCCAACCCTGGCCTGGGGCAAGATGGAAACTTCCAGAAGGGGAAAGAAAATCTTGAAAATGGGCAGAAAGTAAAGATCCAGAATTGGCCTTGGAACTCAAGGCTACTACCTTTCTACTTAGCTCAAGAGGCCACTCAGGGCTGGTGGACATCATGAGGGGAGCCTGACAAGTTCAGGGGCACATGTACCCAGTGCGGTAGGGGAGGGCAGGGCCTAGTGGGCCCTGATGCACCCAACTCCTGGAACTTCCAAAGAGCTTAAACACAAGTGGCAAGGGCCACTCACCCTGGTGCTTTGGCAGGGAGCTTGTGACAAAACAAGAGGAGGGCCTTAGGTCAAGGGTCACAAGCTACCACTTTTTTCCCCCCATCCGCTTATCCTCCCTGGAGCACATGTGGGCCCCACGGGTGCTAAGCACAGCTCTACATCCTCCCAACCCAACCCTGAACCCATCTCAGTACGAGCCAAGGGGAGGGAGTTGCTTCTGAGTCCAAAGGGCTCCCGTGGTCCCGTAGTCCTCAGAGCGGGCCTAGATACCCCAGCAGATGCCTTTCATCAACATCTCCCTGGACCTTTCCCGTCAGCAGCTGGTCCATTCACTCAGTAGGCATGGATGGGTCCTCTGGTTCTCATGTGTCCCAAGAAGAGCTACAGGGCCACCCTTGTTTATACACAGGAAGGGAAGGGTGAGGGTAGAAAGGATCCACACGCTGAGCTGGGACCCAAGGTCCAGAGAGGAGTCACTGAAGAATCAACTATAAGAGCCTGACCCCAAGAGCAGTAAACACGTGGAGGGCATAGAGGCGCCTCCGCCCTTAGGAGAGTAGGTTAAAGCCTTCCCTTGGTAAACAAATTCATTCCCTACCTATTCACTCAACACACATTTAAGTGACGACTGAATGGGGCAGAGTGCCAAGCACTGGAAACATGGAGATGAACTGAGCCACACCCATGGGGCACCCAGACCAGGAGGCATCTGTCAATTACAGACCAACAAGCGTTTTTCCAGCACCTACTAGGTCTGGGTGCCATGTGTGCCATGAGTGACAAAGGGCCCCCAGGCACCTGTAGCTTAGCACCCAAGTAACCCTCATGCCAGAAAGCACATGGTAAGAGCGGGGGCATCCTGGAAGAGGGGCGAGCGAGTCCCAGGCAGTGATGGCCACGAAGCATGCTGGAAGGCAGGCACTGAGCTGGCGAAAGATGGCTGGGGCTCCCTCAGGGGGAGCTGGGGTGCCAGGGAAGAGCCCCAGGCAAGAGGTGGGAGAGAACAGCAGTGGGCCCACCCCATCTAGAGTCCAGGGACCTTACAAAGGAGCAGAGGAGGGGAAGGGGGCCCTGAGTGCCAAGTTTTACTCTGGCGTCATGTGCAGCCATTGAAGATTCCTGAGCTGGGCTTTGGAATATTAACCCTATTAGACAACGTCTAACTGCAGAATGGGGCCAGGGGGTGGGCACTAAGAGACCCAAGGCTGGGAAAGGAGTGGGGCTGAGGTGGCCGGGGTGACACTCTATGCTAAGGAGAGTCTCAGGCCTGTCTGTGTATTACAGTCCCCCAGGGGGACAGGTTTCAGGGGTCAGGGGTGAACCTCTTTGGCCTGGGGCCCAAGCACCTCCCATTTAGTTTAGCAGGGCCTGTGGCTCAGGGTCTCAGAACAGTGGCCTTAGAAGCAGAGAGGAAGGGACTTCCCTGGTGGTCCAGTGGTTAAGAATCCGCCTTCCAATGCAAGAGACGTGGGTTCGATCCCAACCTAAGATCCCACATGCTGCGGGGCAACTAAGACCTGCATACCACACCTAATGAACTCACAGGCCACAAACTACAGAGCCCATGCTCTCTGGAGACCGTGCACCCCAACTAAGACCCGACACAGCCATAAAAATAAATTAAATAAATTTAAAAAAAAAAACAACAAACAGAAGCAGTGAGTAAGGATGGGTCACATGGAAACAACAGGAAGGAGGAAAGGATGACCAAGATTTTGAGTCAGGATGACCAGAAAGATGGAGATGCTGTCAACCAAGAAAGGGAACGTAAGAGGCAAAGCAGTTTGGGGAAAAAAGAGGAAGTTTGTGGGGCTGGTGAGACCTGCAGGCACCCAGGTCCAGACAGCACCGGAGGTGCAGAGCTGGAGCCCAAGAGAAAGACCAAGGCTAGAAGTTCAGATCTGGGAATCTGTCCTGGAGCTAATAGGTGAATACTACTCGAGGCCTTGTCTCCCCCAGGGGGCACCCGGAAAAAGGGTGAGACAATCGGGGAGCCTCATGGTGGCAGTGGTGGATGCCATGTGCCAGCCAAGGGAGGGAGGGAGGAGGGGCACGAGGGTGGAGACAGGGCCCTCACACCAGGGGGGCTAGAACTTCAGGCCAGGAGGTGGGGAGGGCTTTTCCAAAACCCGGCAGGAGGCAGGCTGGTCGGGCTGGGCTCTGCCAACATGGGCACCAAGCACCCGGGTCTGTTTTCTTGCAGGTATTCCTGATCAGGAGACGTGCAGCCAATAGCCTTGGACAGAGCGAGTCACCACGCCCTTCCTTCCTTCCTTTCCTCTGCTCATTCCCTCTTCCACTTTTGTCCCCACCCTCATCCCTGGGTGATGCATCCTAAGCCTTCAGTTCACAGCCCTGTCCTCCTGTGGGGTGGGGTGGAGGCACCTCTCTGTGCTCACAGTGGGACCTTCCAGCCTGCGCCCGCCACCCCAGGAGCTCGTCCCGCTCGCCCTGGGACCCAGGATCTGGGTCGCTCCCTCAGGTTGTTTTGGCTGAAATCTGGCCCTTTGGACTTCAGTCAGCACTTCCTGGATCTGTCGCTCCGTACTGGTGTGAATGTGGGGGAAAGCGGGTATTCCAGGCCAGCAGTCCGCATCGCCATGGGTGACAAAACCCACACATCCCCCCCCACCGTCAAATGGAACCAAAGTAAAAAGCCGCTCCCTCCCATTGGCAGCAGCCCCTGAGGACTGGCCACGGTGCCCTAAACTCTCCAGCGCAACTCAGGGCCCTACCGGCCAAGTGGCCACTTGTGCACTCTGTGAGTGGCTATGACAACCCCCCTCTGCTGCCCAACTTCTAGAAGCCACCTTTCAGGATCCAGTGGGCACCTCAGACCACCTGAGAGCTCAGAGGGGCCACAGCCGTGGGAGGGAGAGAAGCGAGTGGGGGGACACTCAAAGCCAAGGTCTTGCGGAGTTCCCAGTAAGAGGGAGGTGCGGGCCCTGCGGGACGTTTCTTTGGGGAGAAGGTGGGGAGGGGGAGGGAAGAGAGGGGTGCAGAGGGTGGGGCAGGGCCTCGGCTGGAATGTTACAGCTTCTGTTCTCCAAAGCGGCTCCCAGAGTGCCTGGCCTGAGGCTCCTGGCTGATCTGATAAGATGTGACAAGGCGGCCTGAAAAATGTTGAAACCTGTAAAATGTTGAAACCTGTTTTTTGTTGTGTTGTGAGCGTTAGGGTTTTTTTTTCCTTCTCAATTTCATAGGAAAGTGGAGTTGATCGGAGTGGAGAAGGGGAGGAGGTAGGAGAGAGGGATCGACCCCTTCAGGCATTTGCAGGGGGATGCTCAGACCTGGGGAGGAGGAAGACAGGGTGAGAACTGAGAGGAAGCAGGGGGACAGAGGCCTTGGAGAAGGGGGAGGGGCTCCTGCCTCTCTGGCCCATCAGCGGCTCCAGCGTGGGTCCTCAGGGCTGTGTCCTCCCTCGCACCGAGAGGACACAAGAGCTCTCGGCGTCTTCCTTCAAGCAGGTATTAGCCTGGGAAGACCGGGCCTGAGCCCAGGTGGGTGTCCAGAGAGAAGCGAAAGGGGGCCCAGGGCCTCAGACCCCCAAAGGGTCTCTCGAGGGGCACCAAGATGCCTGGCGGACAATGTTTCCAGGTGACACAGAGGTTCGCGCTCCCAAGTGCACCGGCTTCGTCGAGCACTTCGGAACTCACAGGCGAGCCCTTTAAACCACGTCATGGGCTTCCCTCGTGGCGCAGTGGTTAAGAATCCGCCTGCCCATGCAGGGAGCACTTCCTGGATCTGTCGCTCCGTACTGGTGTGAATGTGGGGGAAAGCGGGTATTCCAGGCCAGCAGTCCGCATCGCCATGGGTGACAAAACCCACACATCCCCCCCCACCGTCAAATGGAACCAAAGTAAAAAGCCGCTCCCTCCCATTGGCAGCAGCCCCTGAGGACTGGCCACGGTGCCCTAAACTCTCCAGCGCAACTCAGGGCCCTACCGGCCAAGTGGCCACTTGTGCACTCTGTGAGTGGCTATGACAACCCCCCTCTGCTGCCCAACTTCTAGAAGCCACCTTTCAGGATCCAGTGGGCACCTCAGACCACCTGAGAGCTCAGAGGGGCCACAGCCGTGGGAGGGAGAGAAGCGAGTGGGGGGACACTCAAAGCCAAGGTCTTGCGGAGTTCCCAGTAAGAGGGAGGTGCGGGCCCTGCGGGACGTTTCTTTGGGGAGAAGGTGGGGAGGGGGAGGGAAGAGAGGGGTGCAGAGGGTGGGGCAGGGCCTCGGCTGGAATGTTACAGCTTCTGTTCTCCAAAGCGGCTCCCAGAGTGCCTGGCCTGAGGCTCCTGGCTGATCTGATAAGATGTGACAAGGCGGCCTGAAAAATGTTGAAACCTGTAAAATGTTGAAACCTGTTTTTTGTTGTGTTGTGAGCGTTAGGGTTTTTTTTTCCTTCTCAATTTCATAGGAAAGTGGAGTTGATCGGAGTGGAGAAGGGGAGGAGGTAGGAGAGAGGGATCGACCCCTTCAGGCATTTGCAGGGGGATGCTCAGACCTGGGGAGGAGGAAGACAGGGTGAGAACTGAGAGGAAGCAGGGGGACAGAGGCCTTGGAGAAGGGGGAGGGGCTCCTGCCTCTCTGGCCCATCAGCGGCTCCAGCGTGGGTCCTCAGGGCTGTGTCCTCCCTCGCACCGAGAGGACACAAGAGCTCTCGGCGTCTTCCTTCAAGCAGGTATTAGCCTGGGAAGACCGGGCCTGAGCCCAGGTGGGTGTCCAGAGAGAAGCGAAAGGGGGCCCAGGGCCTCAGACCCCCAAAGGGTCTCTCGAGGGGCACCAAGATGCCTGGCGGACAATGTTTCCAGGTGACACAGAGGTTCGCGCTCCCAAGTGCACCGGCTTCGTCGAGCACTTCGGAACTCACAGGCGAGCCCTTTAAACCACGTCATGGGCTTCCCTCGTGGCGCAGTGGTTAAGAATCCGCCTGCCCATGCAGGGAACACGGGTTCGAGTCCTGGTCTGGGAAGATCCCACATGCCACGGAGCAACTAAGCCCGTGCGCCACAACTACTGAGCCCGCGCGCCTAGAGCCCGTGCTCCACAACAAGAGAAGCCACCGCAATGAGAAGCCTGAGCACCACAATGAAGAGTAGCCCCCGCTCACCTCAACAAGAGAAAGCCTGCGCGCAGCAACAAAGACCCAACACAGCCAAACATAAATAAATAAAATAATTAAAACAAAAAAACACGTCACACTTGTTGAGTCCTGAGCCTTGAGAGCTGGAAGCTGCGGACCAGCCTCTGCCCCCAGACCCGCACAGGTGGTCATGCTATTTCACAGCGGAGGCAGCTGGGGCCTGAAGACGTTCAATGACTGGCTTGGGGTTCAGGATACTTCTGCCAAATGGCTTCTCTCCAAACGAGTCCAGCCTTAGCAACTTGAGAGACGCTGAGCATTCTAGAAACCATGGTGGGTCTGGGGTGCTCACTGGGTACAAAGGTAGATGCTTGATAAAAGCCTGGGGAACGAGAGAAAGTGTCAGCCTGAGAAGGTTCCCCTGCTGTCTCTGGCTAGTTGGAGGAGGCGGGGCGGGGGAGGGACATGAGATGCCCTAGAGAGGCTATATAAAGCCTTCTGTGAGCAGCCACAGGCCTTAGTTACTCTATCACAGTACCAGGCCGCACAGTGTCCAGGTTGGTGGGACCTTGGCCGCTATCTGGTCCAGTTCCGGCTGAAGCCCAGACTTGCCCAGGGTACCTCCAGGCTTGAGACAGTGCAGGGAGCACAGCCCAGGCCTGAGATGCCCCCAGCCACAACTCTGCTTCCCTTCCACCACGCAGTTCCTTCTTCATTCTTTTTGTTTTCGATAAATTTATTTATTTTTATTTATTTATTATTTTTGGCTGCATTGGGTCCTCGTTGCTGCGTGCGGGCTTTCTCTAGTTGCGGCAAGCGGGGGCTACTCTTCGTTGCAGTGCGTGGGCTTCTCTTGTTGCCGAGCACAGGCTCTAGAGCACGTGGGCTTCGGTAGATGTGGTGCGTGGGCTCAGTAGTTGTGGCACATGGGCTTAGTTGCTCTGCGGCATGTGGGATCCTCCCGGACCAGGGCTCGAACCCGTGTCCCCTGCACTGGCAGGCGGATTCTTAACCACTGCACCACCAGGGAAGCCCATCAGCCCTCTTATTTACTTTGGGCTCCTATTCATCCATCAAGATCCAATTTTAAAAGCCCCTCTTAATGTGTCCAGTTTAAACTGTTCCCTCTGGGTATTTCCCAGTTCTTATATATACCTCAGAGGGAAACTCAGACACTTTCCATTGAATTGTTCACTGACGCTGTGTTCTTCCACTAAAACAGTTTTTCGAGAGGAGGAACCATTTCTTTCATTTTTGTAGGCTGGGCGGGCAGAGTGCTTGGTTCACCAACAGGCCCAGCACACCTCCTCCTTCTGCCACACTGAGTGGCTCCACCTGATTACCCCAACCTCCTCACCTCCCCCAAATCCCACAGGCTGCCACCAGGACAAGCTGAGGGCAGGTGATGGCCGCACTGGTCCTCTGGGCCTTATCACACAGCCTCTGCTTCCACTGTCTGGAAATCCTTTATCTGAATCTTAAGAAGCCCAGGAGGGAACTTGGAAATCAGAGCTGCTCGGCTGGGAGTTCACTCTCACAGTGGCTCCCTAGGGCTCCTCTGAAAGCCCTATGTCTTCAACTCAACAAATATTCATGGTAGGTCAGGCCCTGTGGTGCCTGGGGCACCCCTGGTGTTGCATGAGCTCCCAGCTGAGCCTGGGCGCTGCCCCAGGTAGCCCGCGCTCCTCCCTGACTGGGGCCGGCGTGCCCACCCACCCTGCCTCACACCCAGACAGCAAGGACCACCTGCCCCGCTGAGGGCTGGGGCCCTGAGGACTTCACCTGCCTCGACCATCCCACCCACACTCCCTTACACCACGCCTTTTGAAGGACCAAGAACATGATTTTACCAGCTGGCTGCTATTCGGGGGGTGCAGGCCATGGCACTACAGCACTTAGATCACTTGCAGTGGTTTTGAAAAATACAGACAGCTGGGCTCCAAAGCCAGCCCCGCTGAATCAGACTCTCTGGGGAGAAGACCAGGAAGCTGGATCGTTAAAAACCTCCACAGGTGTGACAACAGCACAGTGTAAGATGATGCAAGTATGCAAGTATCCAGCATACCCTAGAAAGTTCTCTGGCCAAAGATGTTTAACCTGAATCTCCACAAGCCTCTAGAAGTAACTTTCAGCTATCAGGAAACACGAGGGATAGAGGAACAAACCAAATGACACTATGGGGAAGCAACCAGACAAATTCACAAGGCTACAGGCCTGAACTCTCCAAAGTCCAAGTCACTTTTTTATTTTTATTTTTATTTATTTTTTATTTTTTTATTTATTTTTATTTTTTATTTTTTTGCGGTACGTGGGCCTCTCATTGTTGTGGCCTCCCCCGTTGCAGAGCACAGGCTCCGGACGCGCAGGCACAGCGGCCATGGCTCACGGGCCCAGCCGCTCCGCGGCATGTGGGATCCTCCCAGACCGGGGCACAAACCCGTGTCCCCTGCATCGGCAGGCGGACTCCCAACCACTGCGCCACCAGGGAAGCCCCCAAGTCACTTTTAAAATGTGTGTGTGTGTGTGTTGGGGGAAGGAGGGAAGGGATGTTTTAGATTAAAATAAACTTAGGAGACAGAACAATCAAATAATTGGAAACTGGTTTGAAAATCCTAGCCATGAAGGCATTTTGAGGATAATTGGGGAAATGTGAATCATTAATAATTGGGTTAAGTGTGATAATGGTATGTGGTCATAGGCGTCATCCTTACATTGTAAAATGCAGAGGTGAAGAGTCATGATGACTATAACTTACTTTGAAATGGTTCAGCAAACCACTGTTTAGGGGATGGGGAGCGGGGAGGGAGGAGAGAAAGGGGAGGGGGAGTAATCACGGCAAAATGGAAAACACTTGAACTAGGATGTGTGTACGTGGGTGCTCCTGGAATTATTTTTTCTGTTTTCCTGATTAACAATTTTCATAATAAAAGTTAGAAGGAACATAAACTCCAACTAATTCGTGGGGACTTCTGGACACGACTCGCACCTGGCCTCGCCCGCCCCGAGCACGGGGGGTGGCCGAGTCTCCGGACCCGCCGTGGCCCCTGCGGCAGCAGGTGCACCCGACGGGGCGGGGGGACGGGGTTGGGGGGCGCTGCGCCATCGCTGAGCGCTCAGGGCGCCGTCCGCTCCCCGCCTTTCAGGGCGGGTATTTCCACCGCGTTCCCAGGAGCGCTTCCTTGAGCCCGGTCCCCCCACGGCGCTGAGCACGCGCAGGTGGGAAACAGCCCTGCCCGGCACCTGGACTCCTACCCCACCCCCTGCTCTGTGTAGGGAGGCTCCATGCAAGTTCAAAGCGGTGGCTGCCCCTCCCTCCCGGCCCCATCCCCATCCGCAGGCGAGGCAGCCCGAGCGAGCCTCAACATCTTCCTCTGCGCCCCTCCAAATTCATCAGTCCCGGAGTCCCGCCGCCAATTCCTCGGCAGTGTCGTTGCACTCACTCCCCCTGTCCTTTCTTCTCAAGGGCCCCCTCGCCACAGGCGCCTGAGTTTTGCAAGCATCTACTCAGCACCTATTAGGAGTCGTATTCGGGTCTACCGCAGAGCCATGCAGGACCTTTAAATGTTCCAGCACTCAGAGGGGTGGGTCACCTGCTCTCAACCCTGGCTGCACGTCACATGGCCCCGGGGGAGTTTAAAACTACCGATGCTGGGGCCCCATCCCCAGAGAAAGGGATTTAATTGGTCTGGGTGCCCCCTCCTCTCTGTGGTAGCCTCCCTTCCTCCATTATAAGAGGAGGACGCAAGGGACCTCCCTGGTGGTCCAGTGTTTAAGACTCCACGCTTCCGTTGCAGGGGGCACCAGTTGGATCCCTGGTCGGACACCAAAAAAAAAAAAAGAGGAGGCAAGATGGAGGAGAAACACTGTCCTTGGTCACAGACAAGGCTCAAAACCTGCCAGTGGTCACCGGGGGTCGGGGGTCACAGCTGGGCCTCCTCAGCCCTCTGCCATCCATCCCCAGGGGTCCTACCTCCTCCTGCACCAGCACTAACCCATCCTTTACAACCACGGTTTTGTCCACATCCTCTCATGAAGCAGGTCTCCCTCATCGTCTCCCTCCTGACCTCCCAACAAATCTCCATCTTTACGGGAACGGAAGCAAAACTTTTTTGATCCGGCAACACATCAGTAGAAAGTGTTTGGGCATGCCCCTCCATTTACATACATTAGGTCTAAATCACACGCCAGCCTGCCACCATGCTCACCTCTCAGGTGCATTACAAAACACACGCTAACATGCACTGGAAAAAAGACAAGATAGAAAGTATATTTCAAAAGAATCATTTCCTCCTACAGCCTCATCTAGTGACCTCCCACCCAAGCCTTCAATCCTGTGTCCTTTTCTTAGCCTTGCAGTGGCGGGGTATATATTTTTTAAGTGGAAATTCTCTCTGCAGAAATGCAGGACGCCACCAAACACTCTTGGGGTTCAAGGTACCAAGGCCTTTCTCCTCCTTTCTTCCCCATCTTTCTTGGTTCTTGCCCACAGCTACTTTGTTTTTGTCTAGGATTTCAAGTTCCCCACTCATCTCTCACCGGCAGTGCTTTCTCTCCACACATCCATGGTGGAGCCCTCCTGTCCACCCGCCTCCTCTTGGTCTGTCCTCACTTTCCCCTCCCTAACCTCTGCTCACTGCATACACCGTTGTCCCACCAGACCAGCTGCATCCCTGCACGAGTGCTGGTGCCACAGGCAATTTCCATATTTTCAGTCTTGTGTTCCTAGTCACATTTGTTACAAAAGTATTTCTTCCAGGGGAAATACACTTTGGACAGAAAGGATAAAATCAGTCTCTCTCTCTCTCCCTCTCTCTTTCACAAACACACACACACACACAGAGCAGACATTTAAAGTAAAAAAAATTAAAAATTAATTACCAATTTCTCTACTCATAGGATGTGTGTTCAACATGAGAGGAAAACTATAGCAATTAGCTCCAGTTAAGGGTCCTTCATAAATCACCTGGGCTAAGAGAAGGCCTGAGTACCACAGACAGGAGAAGGTAGCCACAAAACACAGAGAGATGTAATGGGGACATGCAGAGCTGTAAATGAAATAAAGTGGAAGGCTTTTACAGGTGCATACCCAGTGGTGCATAAGATAATGTGAGTGCATTTATTTGGGTAGAGTGGTTAATAAGGTCATGAGGAAATAATTTACTGAACTGTGTAAGGTAGTGAGGGGACCAATTTACTGGGGCACTCAGAATGGTTATTATTATTACCAATAATAGCTGACATTTATTGAGCCCTGACTAGTGCCAGGAGCCATGTAAAGCACTTAACATAGAACATATATTTTAATTTGCCAAAGAACCCTATGAGGTTATTATTATCCCCATCTGACATGGGTTCAGAGAGGCTAAGTAACTTGTCTGTGGTCACACAGCTAGGATATGGTGGTGCTGAGTTGGCCACTAGAGCAATGAGGTGAGACATTAGGACAAGGTCTGTATGGAGTGTGTTGGTGGAAGGCTGAGGGGGAGAGGGCTACTCAGGCTGCTCCCTGGATTTACAGCCCTATAAATTCAAATGTTGGGGCCCCTGCCTATTGATCTTTCTTCCTTTGAATGTTGTCATGGATCTTCCACACTCGAGGTTTACTTCTCTGTATCTCAGACAAGGCCAGACCCACACTCAAGGCTTCCCCGGGGAGCGGAGACCTCCATCTGAGGGCTGAAGAGGTTTGTGTGTGAGACAGGACACATGAATTCAGGACCTCTTCCAAGAGAGGTCAGGGTAGATGACACATGTTCTAGCACCTTCCAGTTTGCAAAGCATCAATGGCATCTCAGTGAATCCTCACAACAGCCCTGGGAGGTAAATACTGTCTCTTTATAAATGAGGAAACTGAGGTTCAGACAGGGCAGCATAAGCCAGTAAGTGGCGGTGGGGTTTGACCCTTGTCTGTCTGACCCCAAATTCTGTACTGTTGCTATTTTGCTCCACTGTGGAGATTCCACCCACTGGTGATGACCAGTTCATTCAAACAAAACGCATTGATTCAGCACCCACTGTGTGCTCTGTACGGAACTGGGCACAGGACAGTGTCACGTCCTTGACCTGGAGGAGGGTAAAACGGAACGGGCAGGCCACGTGCACAGGAGCAGAGGACCAGCCAGCACAGAGACCGTCCTGGTGGAGATGGAAGGAACACACAGAGCGGGATGGGTGCGGATAATCCACAAAACCTCAAAGGGCTGTGCCCTGGGGTAGATCTTTATGAGAGAAAAGGAGGAGGAAGGGCACTTCTGAGAGAGTGATGTGACTCAAAACACTGAAACCCGAGGAGCAAAGAGGGAGGAGGCCAGGGCTTGAGGTCCCAGCTGATGAGTTTAGATCCCATAGTCAGGAAAGTGGGGACCACCTATGGACCTGAAAGAGGCCCGAGCCCTACACAGGGCTGGCCCCCCTGGAAAGGGGTCCCTCAGAGCTGGAAGGAATGCTGGGGGAAGCTGGAACAAAACAAAGGCCCCCAGGAGGTTCCATGGCCCCAGTGGGGGAGTCCACTTGGGGTCCCAGGAGCTGAGGTGCTGGGCAACTCAGCCAAATGGGGGAAGGGGGTGCTTCCAAGCCTTCAGGGAATTCAGATTCTCCTTTGTTCACAGAACAAACACACTGCACCATGTGGAGAGGATAAAAGTCTAAAAGCTGACACCTTACCAGACTCAAGCTTTTGCTAGCGCAATCAGTAGAGGGATTCCTGGGAATTCCCTCTTCTTTCCAGGCCAGGAAGATCTCAGCACCCCCTTCTCTCACTCCCTCTGCCAGACCCACTGGCTGCTTCCATTCGGGGATGCCTTTGCCTCATGACAGCTGGTGGGAGATCTTCCCCCGCTCACCGCACCGCCAGCCCTCCGGCCGCCATTTGGGCCCCCGTGACCTGTGCTCAGGTGTTGAGGCAGCAGCCGCTCACCTGCCTGGAATGAAGTCCCCCAACCTTCTCTGCTCCAAGAGAAACATCCTCTGACATGTGCATCTTAAATCTCCTGGTTCGCATAACCAGCTTCAGCCCCTCTCCCAAGGCCCCCACTTCTCACTTCTGTTGTGCGGTCAGACCGGGGAAGGTGCTAGAATAAAGCCCTAGCCAGTACGGAAAGAGGAGGACGGTCAACCCCGTGACCGCTGGGGAAGAATGGAATCCGCCGCCGGGGTCTGAGAAGGCCAGCGGCCACGTGCGGAAGGGGACTCCAGGTTGCTCATTTCAGAAGTCGGGGAGATGCGCCCCCTTCCCCGCAAATCCGGGTGTCCCTTTATAACCCTCAGGAATCTTTCCATCTTTCACCAGGCTAACCAAACTGGGTAAACGCCACGAACATTTCCCAGGCTCACCCGGGGCCCGCGGCGAGGTGCTGGGGGCGGTGATACCAAGCAATTCCAGGACCTCTCTGGCTTTTCGGCAGCATTGCTGACTCACGGGTGACTTTCTGCTGTGTAGTCTCAAAGTCCTGCCTCAGTATCTTGGTCTTTCTGGGTCAGCCACGAAGGTGCTGGCAACAACCCCGGCCTCTCTCGTTCTCGCCCGAATGTGCTCTCTGTTATGCGCATGCGTACACGTAAAACCCAACCCTGCGATGGATTTCCATCTTATTGGGAAGGCTAGAGGACAAGTCAGGTTCTCATTAGGTTAATTATAGGTGAAAAGAGGTAGAGGAGACGCCCAATCCCTGAGTGGAGAGCAGCACCGCCTACTACGGGCTGATCTGGCTGACCTGAGTCCTGGTCCCTTTGCTACCACCAGTTCATGAGGGGGAAAAATGTAAACATCACCTACTTCAAAGAGACTGCAGGGAGGAGTCATTGAAAGGATGTAGGTAAAGCCCTTATCACAATCCCTGGCACAATAGATGGTAGTTGCTATTGTTATAAGTGCTAACACAGACCAATGCCATCTCCATGCCAGGTACTATTTCATGTGCTTTACACGTATTAACTCATTTAATCCTCCCAACGACCCTGTGAGGAGGGTACTGTTATCATCACCCTCACCGGGGGAGGGCAATTGCAGAGATTACGTAGTTTGCTGGAGGTTACCCAGGTAGTCTGGAGCGCATCCAGCCTGACTCCAGAGCCTCCAGCCTTAACCACAGGGCTCTACCGGCTATCTGCAAGAGGTCAGTGGAGAGCTTCATTACTCAGCAGGTGGGGACCGGGCATGGGAATACAGAGAGGTGAGTGTGACATGGTCCTTGCCCTGCAGAGGCTCCCAGATTCATAGGGAGACAGATGCCTAAAACGAAACCGATAGGAGACCTAATGCAAGAGATGCATTCTACTGGGGTGATGGGGTTAGGCTTTGTAGACATACTGTGGGAAGGGTCTGACACTGGCCAGAGAGACCCATGTCCCCAGGGTACAGAGATCAGCTGGGCCTGGTTTCTGCCAGCCTCACAGGAAAGGGGATTCAGCTAAATTGACCAGGTGATTAGCTGATTGCTTCATTCATCCATTCATGCGTTCATTCAACTCAAGACCCTCTGGGATGGGTGCTCTGGACTGAATTAGTTCACACAGAATGATTCTTAAAAGTCAGAGGAATCATAGCCCAATTGCTGAGATGAATAAGACCCCAAGGACAAACTGACCCTAAAAGGGACAGGAGAATCTCCTAGATCACATTTTCCAAACAGGTAATAAGTTGTTACTTGAGAGAGTAAATATTTTTGGAAAACAGACTAAACAAATGAAAACAAGGATCATGCCTGCAGGCCTCTCTGTGTTGCTAATATAAGATGCTAATATGCTAATGAGCACCACAAACACCTAGAGGCTGGAAGTAGCAGGTGGCACCTCCCAAACTTATTTGACGCCAAAAGCGCTCCTCAGCAGGATTATGTGGGACTGGTGTAAGAAACACAGTTTGCAACTTCCTGCTCTGACCCAAAAGTTGTGCAGAAGACCTGGGAAAGAGGGTGGAAGTTAGACTGGGAAGATTCCCAGGAAGGTGACAGCTCTGAACGGGATTTTGAAAAATTCTAGGAAGGTCATGGCCAGATGGAGGAGTGATGGAAAAGAATTTTTTGGTCAGGAAAGGGGTCCTAAGACCCCTTTATCTTTATAATGGAGGCCCGAGGAAGTAACATTTTGCCCCAGGGCAGGAAGGGAGGATGAATAAGGACCAAACAGTGAGGGCAGAGATGCCAGTAGGTGATGGCAGCCGCATCTGGTTTCTGATGTGCACTGAAGGGCTCCTAGCTTTTCTTTCAGGAGTGAGTCCCAGCGCTTGCATGAAGGCTTGGGGGAAGAGGGTCACCTTCTGGTGTTCCCTGAAAAGGCACCTGAGGGAATGCCCTGGCAGTCCAGTAGTCAGGACTCCATGCTTGGAACTAAGATCCCGCAAGTTGCACAGCACAGCCAAAAGAAAAAACTAGCATAGGGCTTCCCTGGTGGCGCAGTGGTTGAGAGTCCGCCTGCCGATGCAGGGGACGCGGG